>NC_088884.1:153345225-153655321 GCF_037157495.1 Lathamus discolor | reverse complement strand
GCAAAGATGCTATTATGAAAACCTGAGGCTTGTCCTGGTGCATAAAAAATTCTTTGATTATCTAATGAGGGAGTAAAACTTCAGGCACTTGGAATTAAACTGACACTAGTAAGGAGATGAGATGAACCAGTGGACTTAGGGATATGCAGCAAAAATATAGATGAGACAGTATTACAGGAGGGAAGGAAAAGGAGGAGAGGTGCCATCAAACAATCATGACCAGCTATTACAATAGATTGCTGTTAAAGCCCATCAGTTTGCTATTATCTACGCTTCTGGCCCCACAAATCAATAGCACAGTATATATAGTAGGAGACATTGTAAGTTACTGCACTGGCTTTTTCACTATGAAGGTCAACAATTAGACTATTTTTCATTTTTTTCATGGAGAACTTGAAAACAGAGACTGTTCAGTTCAGTACAGTTCAGTTGAGCTGCCACAGAGAAACCGGAACAGCGTAGCCCTGCTCTATTTCCAACTACACTGTTTGCTGCACTTAAACTCAGTGTTACCACTTAAGTAATGTAGTATCACAGAAAAATAAACAAAAAGAACCCAACCAGGCTAGAACAGGACAGGAAAGAATGGGATAGAACGATGCACCATTTCGAATAATGCAAGGAGGAACAATACAGTTTTGACTCAGTTGCTGTAAGAGTAATTGCTGATTATTACTGTTGGGTTTTTTTTTTTTCAGTTAATTTACACCACAACAGAGGATAAATTGCCATATAAAAATAGCCAGACAAGTGAGTAATCTTTCTTTCTGATGTAATGTACTATATTTTCCCAGTCTTCTAAAAAATGTTGCCATCATAAAAAAGAAGCAGGAGGTGGAAGCAGCAGCAGCTGTAAGGAGATAACATCCTTTCCACATTTCAGAATGGAAAATGGATTCCTACAGGGACCTTACAACATGATACAGGTTTATCTTATTATTATATTTCAGTAGCTAGTTTTAGAAGCATTTGCTCAGCATCACCCGCATGTAAGTTGCCATTTCTGTCAGTTAATGGGAATAATTTTCTCCGTGCATCGCAAGCACACACCCTTTTTAGCATGTGCTTTAGACCAGAAGAAAATATGATGAGAACCAGCCTCTTGCATTGCACTTCAACTTGGAAATAAAGGCAATAACTCACTATTTCTCTGACATGTTACAATGCAAAAATACAGCTTGGCTCTTTCAACAGTTTCTAGAAGAGTTGGAACCAACAAGCTGACTTTGGCACGCTAAGTTGGGTAAACAGGCAAATACGGACGCTGCAAGCTGGTGGAACCAAACAGCTTTTTATATTTTAAGAACAGCAGCAGAGCCTGAAAGAAAAGGAGTTTAACACCTCATAGGAAAATTTAGAACGTATTTAACCATCATTCCATAGGAGTCCAGTTCTTTGCAAGTACAGATATGACGTAAAGAACTTCTTACTTCTACTTAAAAAAAATCCACAATGAAGTGTTGTTTAAATAAAAAGGTTGATGTATTTCAGATGTATATTTCTGAAATGCCAGATAGTACAGAGCTATTCAGCTGTCTGCTGAATTTTCACCACTAGGTAAATTTAAGCTGGCTCCCAAGCAGCATCTCATGATTTTGCTGTACTCTAAGCTTTAGCCACTGTCCAGTTCATGAATAAAATATTATGGTATAGTGCGGACCTAGCAATGCAATATATTCAAACATTAAAAAACTTTAAACTCATCTCCATACAAAAATGTTATTACCTCTGCTTCCACAAGTGGATAAACAGTCTTGTCCAAAATCAAAGGAAATCATTGAGAGTTGGGAATAAAGTGCTTGGGACATACAACACACAAGCCAAACTTTTGTCTTTAAAGAAAAGATAAATCCTCTTGAAAAATGTGATTTGGAACACGAGGTTTCATAGAGGTAGTACAGTAGAATTCATGTGCATGAAAAACATATGATAGCACAGTAGGTTATAGAAAATAGTTGACAGCTTTCCTAAATATGTGCTCTTAGCAGAGGCAGCAGATTCCTCTGCCTGTGAGTAATCCTGGAAGTGCATAGGACAGACTTTGACCGTACTGGCTCTTTCACACATTTTCTTCCTGTGTACGGTACGAGCAAAGGAGATCCATGAATAGCTGCAGCAACTACAGCAATCCTGATGCAACCTCTAGTCCAGCAAGTCTGAAATGCTGATTGTTGGCAGACCAGGAGGCGTCTCTGAATGTCTAACCTGTTTGTTGCCATACTGTTTCCTAAGCATTCACTGTTGGTTGTTAGTGAGAGGACACTGAGCTTCAAAATCCCTTGTGCTGAACACCTTCCATATTTTTACAAGGATTTACATTTCTTAAATCACAACTGTGTTGCCTTAGTTTGGCAAAATGAACTTCCTTCAAAATTGGGCACAATCCAAGGATTCTAATTCTCTTGCACACTGTTGGCACAACAGTGTACCCACCTCAATTTCTGCTATATAATCCCATTTAGGTATCAAGACTATTAAGGGACAATATCATGAGAATAACAATTATGAGGAATAAAGTATAATCCAGAAAAACTGCTAAGAAGAATTTAAGACACCTTTTCATGTCAACATTGACAGGGCTGTAATCAGAGCTCAGGTACACAAATTTGTGCTTAACCTGTGTTCAATTCACTTTCTATAACAGAATATTTGTGCATTCAGTAGATTCTCATATCTGTCCAACCTACAAACCTAAGATCAGAAGAATTAATGGATGCCCCCCTCAGCTAGACAGGGGGCTTGCAGGTAAGTTGTTGGCTTGGCACTAGTAGAAAAATGAAGGAACAGAGTAAGTTTGCTCAAAATGATCTCATTTTCACATAGTTTCATGTTTTTCAAAACTAGCTGTGTATAGCACGGTGACCATTTTTTTCCCCATTACAAGCAGGCTCTGTATGAAGGGGAGGAAGCACAGAAAAAAAAACCAAAACCCAGAATGAGATCACAGGTCATCATTAGAACAGGTTTTATTCCCAGATTTGAGCAAAAGTGAGTATCAGCATCAATCTTAAAAGATTAGCTGAAGCAGAGGGAGGCCTCAGAAGGCAGTAATTTTCCAGACACAGACCTCCTATTTCTAAGATATCAAAGGACAAAGCCCAACTTTTGTCTTTCTGTTTTCATATTTCCTTTTATTTACTTTTTAACAAAGAGCTCTCAGCAAGGACTGTGGAACATCAGAAAGGTATAATAAAAATCTATATCTACACCCATATATGGATACAGATAAATAACATGCACGGGTATGATACTATTTTCATCCCTTAGGGTCTGAATTCCAGGAACATGAATTTCTTTTTATTAATGGAATAGGGAGGAAGAAGCAAAGGCAGGATCAGAAAACTAAGAGAAAATGTGTCAGCTTTAAGCAGTAAATGTATTTACATAAACATATGTAAATAATGCCATACAATAATGCCTGAATAATGAAAAAAATGCTGAGTGGTGGAAGACATACTTTTGACAAGGTTTTGCTTTGGGCATTTTCATCATTTTCCATCATTACTGCTTTCTTACCGAAGGCTTTCAAACAAAGGAACCTTTCTGACTTCTGAATATCCCCTTATTTTCTTTTGTCATCAGTACAAAGTGAGGTGAAGTTCCCACAGAAACATCATGCTTTTGGATGCTGTATCTGGACTACAGTTTCTGCACCAGGAGTTAAAGGTGGAGCAGCTCACTTCTCAGAGCATTTGCAGCTCAGAGCTCAGGGCAGGGGCTACTGTCTGCACTCAGTAAAGCAAGGATCTTGGACAAATGAACAGAAGTAAGAAACTCCAACAAGAATGAATTTTTAAATAAAAAAAGCCTTATTTGAAGACGTCCCTGCTCATTGCATGGGGTTGGTTCTAGATGTCTTTAAAGGTCCCTTCCAATCCAAACCATTGTATGATTTTTCCAGAAAATCATAGCTAGGCTGGACCCTGATCTACACACTAGGAAACCTCAATGTTTTAGGCTAAGGCTTCCCACTAAGTCTGTGTGCCTGAGCATCCCTTGCATTAGCACACTCTGCAACCCTGCTCTCTCTCTTCCCTCCTACAGCTGTTTTCCCAGGAGGCACTTGCAAAAGGCAGTTTCTTCTGTTTGTTCAGTCTCCACACGCAGCTGGAGTCAGTCACAACGGATTTGATTGGTTTCACCACCAGATTTCTAAAGGCAGCAAGTGTAACTGCCAGCCTGCCCAAAATTAGTTTGGGATTGTGACTGCCCTGCCCCAGCATGGGGAGCCTGTGGTCTCAGTGCAGGGCTTCTGTGACAGCCTGGCACCATGCACCAGACGTGGGCACCACAGAGGACGTGTAGTGCCTATAGAGCCCACCTGCAGCCTCCTGCTGCTATACAGCCTCCCAGAGGCTCCCATATTGCCCACAATACTGGCTTTCACCTGACTCCCTCACATCATACCAACCCTCCAAGGTTAACCTGAACATCACATTTTCATGTTAAAATAATCAGCAATTACTAATGTATTCCAAACATTAAATATAATTTCCTATATTAAATATTCATATCCGTTAGGTTTTGAGTTGTAAGAACTGAATGCTATTTCAAAAGCCCTAAGTCTGAAGAATGTAACTTGAAAGAATGTAAAAATTTCACAGACTGACAAGTTTTCTCTCGCCTGTGAATGAAAATTTATATTGCACTCAAAGCCTGCAATAAATGTAAGTTGTATCTGACAATCTGAACTTTTTACAGCACTATCCATTTTATTATATGATAAGTAGTCAATGCTACAAAGTGACACATTGTTTTACTGCAGATACAACCTGGGTCAAATTAGATATTCAAGTTTTAGTTTCAAGCTTCTTGATGTTTGCGTATGTTCTTTTTCACCTCTAAGCAACAGAAGTCATGAGTGTGGAACTTGTTTCTTTGACAGTATCATGAGTGTGCAGAAGTGAGAAAAACCTAAAGAAGAAAAAAAAAACCCAGAACACAAGCAAACACATTATCAAATAAATAGAAAAGCAGAAAAGAAGTCTTAAGCTGTTCTTGCAGAACAAACAAACTACCCTGGCCTTCAAAGGAATGAGATATAAATATCTTTAGCTAGAACATTCAGACTTGAGGAGCTTATAAGAGCCTTGAACCAGACCTATTGTGTTTGCAGCAATTTGAGCTAAGTCATCCTGAACTGAACTTGCAACTTCCATGACACAATATACTCACTTGACAATATATAGCTCAAGGTACACAGAAGCATAATGAGACAAACTCTTTGAAGAGATCACAGTCTCTCCGTATTAAATCTAATCCTATTTCATACTTGTAATAGAGCTATAAAATATTGTAATACTTCTTTTACAAAATCCAAGATAGTTTGACAGAAACCTATTCTTTCTTTAATTTCAAAAAGTTTCCCTCTGTTTTTCATATTAACTTGAGCCAAATCTTCACAACATTGCTCCTGGTTTTCCAATAGCCAGGCATACTCAAAGCGGCCAGGAGGGCCGTGAAGACATTTTGAAATAGGAAGCAGCTGTATTGAATGAGCTTCTTTGCCACTCAATGTGGCACTTGCAGCAACAGCAGTTGTCCTATTCTATTCATAAAGGACAGGAAGAATCAAAGATTTTTAGGAAGAAAATGTCCTGTACCCCCTCCAGAGATACATCTTTTATATCTGATCTATAAAGTACACTTGCTAAAGATGACAAAGTGAGATAATAATAACTCTGTTTAGGGCTAGAAGTGAACCACAGCTCAAGCTAGCAAGTATCCACTGCTGTCCAGCCAGGCCCATGGGAAGTAACCTTGCTGTATGCAAGCACACGTACTGTGGGCAAAATGCCTCAATTCAAAGATAAGAGTCCAGCATTTACTGCTATGGAGGGGGAAATCTTGTAGCACACAGAAAAATAAAATGTTAAAGTGAACTAAATATTAATTGATCCGGTCTGCATTTACTCCCCTATTTAATTTTAGTCCACATTTGATTACCATGGGTGAAGTTTTAAACATCAACACAGAGAAAACTTTTTTTCACAAAAAATGCACAAGGACATTTTAAATTCTGTCAGGAAAGGCTATAGGGAAAGCAGAAAATTTGACAGATGGAGAGGAAATACTAGGAGGTTTGCATACCTGAGGAAGCCACCCGAGTTTGGAAATCAAGCATATTATTTTGTTAATTATCCCACTGCCTAATCTAGGCAATGAAATAATGAACAAACTCGAAAGAGCTGCTTTTCACACTGCTATCATTTGATTTCTTTTTCATAGTTTGGCATCTCAGTGAAATAAACTTCTTGAAGACTGTTGTCACAGTTCAGGCTTTAAAATCAGACAAGCAAAGAGTGGTTGGCTTACTTCTACCAACTAAATTACTGAAGAAAGAGGAGCTTGATTGGTTTGGAGGAGGTCTGTTGTTGTTGTTGGTTTGGGGTTTTTTTGTTCATTGTTTAACCCAGGGAATCAACTGCAGCATATCATGTGTTGCACAAAGATCTGTAGGAAATGACTAAATTATCCATACATGCACATACACGCTCCAACTCCAAAGCTTTTACAGGTCAAAACAACCTTTTGCCATTCCTGGGGAAGAAGCGGGAGGCAAGGGCAAAAGCTTCTCCTGAACTCCAACAGACAAAGGAGGAGATAAAAATCAGTAAGATGTAGAATTATGTAGCTGATGTCTAGCAGCTCCTTTCCATTTCACTCCCATGGCTCAGGCCCTGAATTTTACCACTGACCTTGATGCTCGGCCTTACTTCAAATATATGCATTGAGCCAAGAAATGAAACAGCACAGATTTTCTGTGTTTGGGCCTGCAAGAGCATTACCACTGGTTAGTACACTTTACATTCAAGCTGCCAGGACTCTAGCATTTTCTTCTACCTTGCATAGCAAAAACACTGTAAAGCAAGCCATTCCAGCAAGTCAGAAACTCCCTCTTACTAAAATAAGAAACATTATATAAAGCTATTTTGCCTGTATATCTTGTAGGTTTCCATACCATCAAGGCAGGCATTGTTTCCTAAAGTTGTTTTTTGTGGAATTAATTACAATAAATAGGTTTTCCATTTATTCCTCACCTCTTTCACGCCCACAAGCACTTTAGTGAATTTTGAGCCAGATTTTATCAATTAGTTGATCAATCAATTTTCTATTAGAGACACAAGCGCTGAAGATGTGATTGAAGTACAAGGTTATTCAGTCTCCAAACATTCAGTGACAGCTAGAAAACAAAGTCCGTCTGTCAGCGGCCAGCAGCTCAGGGAAGGGATGTGATTAAAGTGATTAAAAAGGGTCAAACAAACCATAAAGAAAATGTATAACTGTATTCATAATAAAGTCATCTTTACCACAACAGTCTCACTGACTGAACAACGAAGAAGACAGAAGGAATGATTGAAGCCTCATCACGAACAATCTCTGCTGCAGGGTGCCGTGCCATGCTTGTGTTCACGCTGGGCATCAACCGCTTCAGGGTATTTGATTTCCCTCTATAGCATTTCCTAAATGAAAACCAAAACTTGTGGGGCTGCAGAGCTTTTCTCTGGTAAATAGACTAAACATTGCTGAGGGCTGAAGTGGAAGACATACTGGCACATGGAAGATGCCATAGGAAGTCAATACATCTTAACAGACCCAAAACTGCAAAAACACACCTTCTCGAACATGGGGAGAATAGGAAGCATTATTAATACCACTGCAGTTTTTACACAGAAAGGACAGCAAGTGGGAGATCTATCACACTGCTTTAACAGCTTACGAAACAGGAGGGTATGAACGAACAGTTTTCATTGTAATAATACATAAATACCACACAGTACTGTTAAAAGGATGTCGTATTTATAGAGAAAAGCTGCTGGAGCATGACGACAGCACAGAGCCTCCACACTGGCACAGAGGCACAGCTCTCCATGTGCTCTGCACCAGCTGATTGGCTCAGCTCTGCCAAGAAAAGGAAGTTCTAGCAAAGACAAATCTTTGCCTTCATCCACTGACAAAATCAACACAGCAGAACCCCAGAACTCCAGGTTCATCACCCACAATCTGCTTCAGATATCTGGATGTGAAACCCTTTAAAAAAAAAAAATACGCTCAACATCATACCGCATCGTGCCTTCACTGCTCTTACCTTGTGCAAAACATGTCCCTGAGGAAAAACAAATTCTACCTAAAAGCACAAGCGCGTATTTTACAGGAAATCTGAAAACTCTGGAGGACCATTTTTCCAAAATTTAAAGCAACAGTTGGCACAAAACCTGAAAATGAACAAAATGAGTGTAAGTTGTAAGTTTTTAACAAAATGTGAGGGTGTTTTTACAAGTAAAAACTTCTAAATTCCCCAAAAGTCATTATTACCCAGGTACAAACAAAAAAAGCCAAGAAAGTATCTTGCTTAAAATGAGACACGGAATTAGCAATTAAAACAGAAACTAGAACATACAAGACACACATAAGAAAAAAAGAGAGCATGTGGATTCATAAGGCTGAAGAAAGGTAAGTGATTAACAGTGCATAAAAGATAATATAATAGTGGGAAGAAAAGATAGGAGATCATAGAATCATAGAATAGTTAGGGTTGGAAAGGACCTCAAGATCATCTAGTTCCAACCCCCCTGCCATGGGCAGGGACACCTCACACTAAACCATGTCACCCAAGGCTTCATCCAACCTGGCCTTGAACACCGCCAGGGATGGAGCACTCACAACCTCCCTGGGCAACCCATTCCAGTGCCTCACCACCCTAACAGGAAAGAATTTCCTCTTTAGATCCAATCTAAACTTCCCCTGTTTAAGTTTTAACCTGTTACCCCTTGTCCTGTCACTACAGTCCCTAATGAAGAGTCCCTCCCCAGCATCCCTATAGGCCCCCTTCAGGTACTGGAAGGCTGCTAGAGGTCTCCACGCAGCCTTCTCTTCTCCAGGCTGAACAGTCCCAACTTTCTCAGCCTGTCTTCATACAGGAGGTGCTCCAGTCCCCTGATCATCCTCGTGGCCCTCCTCTGGACTTGTTCCAGCAGTTCCATGTCCTTTTTATGTTGAGGACACCAGAACTGCACACAGTACTCCAGGTGAGGTCTCACAAGAGCAGAGTAGAGGGGCAGGATCACCTCCTTCGACCTGTTGGTCACACTCCTTTTGTCTGCAAGAAGTGCATGATAAAACTTTAAAGGATGATGTAAAGTACACAGAAATGCTCAGATTTTTTTCTTCTGTATTCAGAATGAAGCAGGAGGATGCATTCACCTCATGTAAAGTTGTGGATGGAATAGAAAGTTTGTCATATACAATAAAGGAGGATGTCAGGCAACATCTGCTAAAACTAAACAATGTTCAAATCAGCAGCCTGAATAACACATTCCCCTGAGTGTTAAAAGGACATGCTGAGGAGCTTCCCTGAATTGCTAATATTAATTTTTTAAACAAACCTCTGAAAACTGGGGAAATTCCAAAGAAATAAAGGACTGCCAAAGGAGATCCAATATTTAAACAAGGATAAAAGAGACAGGCCACAGACCTCTGGAATGGTTATTTAGCATTCAGTAAAAGAAGTGATTAATTTGGAAATTCATCAACAAAGAATTAGAGGCTAAAAATCTAATTAATGTCAATCAGTTAGTTTAATGGAAGGTTGGTCTTGTAAAACAAACCTATTGTCTTTTTGTGAAGAGATAACAGGTCTGGTTGACAAAGACAATTGTATGCTATAGTGCACTTGATTTCTCCATGGCATTTGACTTAGTACAACATGACATCTCAATTAAAAAATGATGATGTGGAATTAACAGAGTGTACTTCAGTTGGATTCAATTGCAGTATACTCACAGGTCTCAAATTGTTCTTGATACCGACAACTCCTCATTTAGTGGAGCCATAAGGGATTCATTCTTCATCTGAAGTTATTTTTATCAAAAATATAAGATCTGTGGTAACAGCTGTAGATGAGACAGCTTCTTAGGGAAGAAAATGTGGTGTCTGGGAAGCAATCTGAGTCACTGCGTACAAGAAGAATCTAACAGAATTAATTTTAATAGAACCAAATGCGAGGCAACACAAGGGGAATCAAGAATGGAGTTTTTCTGTGCCTAATGGGAACTTGAAGACTGACTTGACTTGCCTGCTTAAGGAATTTAGTTTAGATGCCCGTCAAAGATTTTAAAATAAGAACCTATCTTTGCTACAGAATTACAGAAAAAGAAGTATCTGCTTCCAGAGCTGGATGCCTGAGGTCTATCAGTTGGTCACTGCCGTGATAACCACCCACTCTGGGAACCTCAGAAGAGCTGCGGTGTGAGATAAAAAAATCAAAAGAGAATCTGGAGGAAAGAGAAGGATGAGAAACGTCTTGAAACTTTTAGTGAAAAGCTTTTATGACATTCTTGGGGGGAGGGGTGGAAAACAAATAGAAATCTCACCTTATTCATATATTGTATGTGAGACCTCTGACAGAATATCAGCACAGTGTTCGCAATTTAAGAAACATGTGGAAAGACTGGAAAACATTCAAAGGAGGGTCACAAAAAATTACTCAAGCCTAGAAAACATGATTTATGATGTGAGACTTAAGAAGCACAACACATTCAGCTCATCAAAGAGAATGATATAGGCTGACTTCATCACCATGCACAGGTATTTTCACACATAAAAGCTATTTGATAACAGGATGGAAATAGTTAATCATGCAGACAATGGCATAACTAACTTCCAGTCACTGGATCTCATTAGCAAGTTAAACCTTGAAAGAAGCTTTTGATTACTTTTGCAGCTGGGAAAATCAAATTGAAATATTTTACCAAGGGACTTTGCATTGCTTGAAGTCTTTAGAAGTAAATTATGCTCTTCTTCTAGAATGTATTTCTCTCATTATTTTTTCTGGTTTTCCCCCTGCAGTTTCTTGAATTGATTCTCTGTAGTTAACATGCTTTGCTGCACTGGACAGGAAAGATCATGTTTTAACTTTCACTGTCAGAGAGACTATAAAGGTAAAAAGACTCCAAAATCTCTGCCTGCTCATCTCTCTTCCTTCATAGGTCACAGGAGAACAAGAGTATCTTGCCTTTCTCCTAAAAGAGTCAGAATTACTTCAGTTCTCCATTATGAAAATAATTTTATTGACAGCTCATATTTTAGGACTTCCAAAATCACCCACTGAAGTCAGAAACTACACCTTCTCCCTCCCATGCAGCTATCTAGACTTCAAGGATAAAAGAGGAAAGAACTCTGTTTAGTTCATTCCACACATGGGAGATTAGGCACAAGCAAAAGACAAAACTAGAAAAATGGTGCTATGAACTCTTTATTTTCTGATGGGCTCATGTAATCCTACCTAAACAAATTCCCCATCATTCCAAGGGTATCAAGTATTGGAGGTTTTGTGATCTCTCCTGCCCTCTGGCACTAAGAATTTAATCTCCAGAAGACAAAAAAAAAAGCTTTAATCTGAACAATAGAGTATTTGGGTATAACAAAAATTCTTTTTTTCTATCATTTCCTCTAAAGAAAGTTAGAGCTAAATCCGATGGTGGTTCCTTTGGGCCTAAAATCCTGTGCAGCACAGCTTATATCTTCATAGCAAATCCAGCACTTCCATGCTTCTTGCATTGAGTTTCAGCATGTCAAAATATAACATGAAAGATAGGTAATGCTTTCCAAGTGGCCCTGGTGGAGACCATAATTGTACTGAGACTATGACAATTATAAACAGAGAATAGCATCCAAAACTACACAATTGCACAAAAGTGAGCACCTTGCATGGGATTTGACAAATGCAGTATCTGTGCACCACTTTGGCTGTCGGTGATGTGAGGGAATCAGGGAATCATTATCCCAAAGACACAAGTGACCCTGATACCTCGTGTTTCTGAAATGCACAAAACTGGTCATTGAGATACTCTAGAGATGAATAGATAAAGCTCCTTGAATAGCCTGACAGCACCATGTACGAACTTCAGAGTAGAGCTAAACACCCAGGATTTATGCCTGAACTAGAAGATTATTCACCTATTCTATCTCCCAGAACACAAGGAAAAATCAGACTGCATTTTGTTCTCATCCGATTAGTCTTCCATATTCAGGGCTAGGCACAATCCTGTGATACGTCCCTTAACTTAGCAGACTGGTTTTTGCAGGTTATTTAGCAACCTTTAGTGTCATTAAAAGCAGTAAAGAAAAAAAGAAAACACCAAACTGCTATAAAACATTAGTAATCACATGTGAAAAAAAAAATCTTTCAAAAGAAACAACATGGGGTATGTGTTCCTTGTTTCTAAGACTAATAAACCATCATTACTAGCAAAGACTAGCATACATAACAAGTAACAAATGCCTTCATTTAGTGGCTTCCAGAACCCTCTGCCTACTCAACAGGATGCTAATGCTCTGAGTTACAGGGAGATAACTCTTAACTGCATTTGCACTAGACAAATATACAGCCTCTGCTACTGAAGGTTTCCATTATGACTGGATCTCCATAAGTCTTAGTCATAGTCCCTGTCATCTGCCCACAATATCACATCACCCATCTGGCATCTTCTAATATTTTCACTATGCCAGAGAGATGTGAATAACATACTCCAAACTGTAATGTTATCCCAGTGCTTTAAACATGGACAATGTTTCAAAGAAAGGAGCTAGCCTATTGCTAAATACTCACTCCTGAAAACTAGATCACCTAATCTTGAACTCCCTTTAAAACACAAGGCATCACCAAGCATAAGGATCCCCACGAACCTGCTTGGGCTGCAAGGCCCTGCTCTGTGTGTCCCCATGGAATGGTGTGTCAAAAGGAAAACACTCCCAGCTTTTAAACTTGACGAAATTGTTGCACCAGAATTTAAATGTCACGTGCATGTGGGTTTCTTCATATACACCAGATAATGGCTTCTTTTTTTCCTCTCTACTAAATCGTTTCCTTAGGTTCAAAAAAGCACCAGAATGATTTTATCTTTATCACAGCTATAAAATACAGTACAGCTGCCACAGCCATTCTTCCCTCTGTAAATGTTTGGATACTCCCCACACACTGTTTCTTCTACTCAGTAAATGTTTGTATGCCAGGAAAAGACACTTGACTTCCTTATCTGTT
Organism: Lathamus discolor; assembly: GCF_037157495.1. Classification (NCBI taxonomy): domain Eukaryota; kingdom Metazoa; phylum Chordata; class Aves; order Psittaciformes; family Psittacidae; genus Lathamus; species Lathamus discolor. The sequence continues at coordinate 153,642,279 of NC_088884.1, read as the reverse complement.
TTGTCACTGAGACACCAAAAAGCATAAGGTTTCTTGCAGAAACCCACTGTGCCTTGATCGGGTGGAGAAAGGCAGGGAAGGAGCATGAACTCAGGCAGCAGAACCTTCAAAATCAAATAAAGCCGTCTGTGTTGTTACTGGGAAGTGTCTATATAGCTGCCAGCCAAATGTTGCTGCAAGAGAAGATTATTTTTAATAATCAGAACTATTTCTTAGAGAATGTATATTCCCATGATCAAATCTAATACAACACCATCAGGATTTGGCTCTAGACAACACCCATGACATTTTATAGTACTTATCAGCATCACAGTTAAGTGTTGCTGACAGGGTCTCTGGAAAGCAAGCTGAGCAGTCAAATTACACTGGAAACTTTTAGACTCCCAGGGACTGTTTTTGATGGGATCTATGTCCATCTCCGGATCACCATGACATGGTCTGCAACAGTTCCAATGCTCTCTCCTACCACGAGCTGACAGCCTTCACCCATGGGACAGGGAGGGGGGAGAGCAAAGGAAGAAGCTAAATCACACAGACACTTGAAAAACAATCAAAGTTGCTGCACAAACCATACACCCTTACACTTGAGCAGCAAACACATGGTGGGAATCTGCAGCTCACATATACTGAAGATGATTAAAGTCCTATTTAACCTGAAGAAAAAAAAAAAGAAACAAAAAAAAAAAAAATCCCACAAAAAAAAAAAAAAAACAAACAAAAAACCCACAAAAAAACCCAAAAAAACAAACAAACAAAAAAAAACCACAACAAAAACCACCCCAGAACATCCGGATGGTTTTGAGAAGTCCAGGATTGCTTCCCATTTCACTGCATATATTATTTTATCATCCAAAAGTCTAACAATAAATTTTGTATTACCTTTTCAGATCAGCTGTTTTTCCTAGCTCAGATCAGTGAGCCACAGGTCTGTAGGCTCAGAGCCCTTAACACCTCTGCATGCTTTTCAGTTTGGCTTTCTCCCATGACTGGCCACTGTCCAAAAACTCAGTTTCCAGCTAAGGGCTGCCCTCCCATCCCTGATTTCCATTCCCCAGTTCTGAGTCTGTCCCACATGAGCCCAAGTTGGGGGGGGTTAGGGGAATCAAGATTTACGGTAAATATTCAAAAGGGATTCTGTGGTTTCTTTAAAGTTTAATTTAATTTTGTGATTTTCCTACAGGAAGTATACTCAATTTCAGTCTGTTCTGGCAGGACGGATAATTCACTCCAACACCTACGAAAGAACTAAAAGACTGAGTCTCCGGAATGAATTCAGAGAGCACCAGAGTCACTACACTGTAGGTGAACTTTCAGAGGACTAATGTGCCACCAGTTCCAACACAATGCTCTAGACTATTAATTCCCACAGGGCACAACTGAAATCATCCCACTTCCTCCACTGGCATCACTCTGTCATGCCTGCAGAGCAGTTCACAGGAGGAGGAGGTTCCCAACAAAGCCATTCTACTATTCTACACAGTACTGACCCATCTTCCACTCCTACAGAGGTAGACATGCAAGATGACCAGCCTTCTCCATAACCAGCTACGTATTTTTTTGCTTGTGACATTACATAAGTAAGATAAGCTAACCTTTGTTTTGCCATGTGCCTGACTCCAACCCATGCATGAAGACAGTGATTCTGTCAGAACAAGGAGAAACAAACATATTAGCAATCGTTAATGATTAGTGCAATCTACTCGTCTGTTTCCTACTATTATGAGATCAAACGGAAACCTCAGCCTGGATACATTACAGTCTCATTAAGGCTTAAAGCCAGAATGGAACAAGCCAATGCTCACAAATTCATTTACTCCTGAAATTCAAACCAGTCAGTCAGCACAGGATGGGAAGAACAAGCAAATAACAGGCTTTCATAGTTAGTAAATTACAGACAAATGGGTTTACAGGGCAAAAGATCTGTTTTTAAGACCTAGACTCAACTAAAGCAACTCATGCTAAATACTAGAAAAAGAGGTTTTGATTTTTTTTCTTTTACAGAATGGAACATACATACACATTTGATGAGGTACACAAGTGAACTAAAATGTGTTATTATAACATTAGGATAAATAAGACCACTGCCTTCCCAGGTCCTCTCCTGCATACAAACCAAGTAAACAAGATGGCATTTAGGAAAGAATGCAAACTAAGCAAGTAATTACAGATACACGTTTGTATAAATTACAGATCAGTATGAAACTGCAAAAGAGAAAGGATTTAGAAGGATATCTTCAATAGCCCACTGCCATTTGGGTTTTGTTAAGAAGATTGTAGAAAATCTAATATTAAGTTCATTAGTATAAAAATGCATGGATAGTTTTGCAAACTCAGACCAGCCTTGGAAGGAGAGCTGCTTAGCACCTACAACAAACAAAAACACAGCCAATATTTCCAAAACAAACATTTCTTCTTTAAATCAAAAGATGGAAACAAATAGAAAGTGCTGCTGGTGAATTAACACTACTTGATTCCACCACTTCCCATTCACCATTTGGAAGTAAGAATATTCAGGTACCACTGCATAAGATCAGTAAAAATGAGAAGTTAAAAACTTCAGAGGCTTTGTTTTTAATAAACTCTATGTTTACAGTCATTAATATGTGATGTTCTAAGGCACAATTGAGTACAAACATGGTAATTTGTCTTTAGAAACTAATTTTCAACTTAATTTTTGTTTAATGAAGAGAAAAGAACATCAGTATATATAATACATATACAATATATATAATGTATAAAGTCTTTTTCAAAATAACATTAGTCAGTAAAGAATATGTATTAAAAATAGCATATTCTAATATGATTTGCATTTTTTAAGCATTTGGAATATCTATCTTTATAAACACAGACTTAAACATATATTACAGTCTGTATGGGAAGCATTCAAGAATACTGCCTCTTATATCCATACTGAGTTCAGGACTTGGGATTGCAAGCCTTATGTACATGCAACGCAACAGCTGCTGTAGGGAACTGCAGCATCCTGCACCTAGAGCATCAAACCTCCCAGGGGAACAAAGTTAATCAAGATTTCAACCCAGATCCACTTGTGCAAAACCCTACTCATGCGATATGTAAAGTTTACAGGGACTTCAACAGCGCAAATCCACTTGCTTGCTTATAATCTAGGGGGAGGATTGCATGTTTAAAAATATATGCATTTGTGAATTCATACTTGTATTCTAAAAACACAATTTTAACTCCAGAAATAATTTCAGATGTACAGACCTTCGGTTTCTTTCTTACTGGTTAGCAGAGATATTGCTTTTCCAATTTTAAAGTGGTTTGAGAAGAAACAATTTAAGCTCATGTGGTACCTGCTTTGCTCCTAAGTGCCCTATGCTGATTATCCAAAAAACACTCAGGTTTTATCTGCCTTTTTTTTTTTCTCTCTGATGCAACACATGGATCTTGAATAATTTTTCAATCAGTCATGTGCTTCCTATAATCTGAACTGAACAATAACTCAAGGGGGACACCATATGCCCATGCAAAATATAAAAAGCTAGACTTCTTGCACGGTGGAAGAATCATCACGCTTACAGAATCATAGAATCGTAGAATAGTTAGGGTTGGAAAGGACCTTAAGATCATCCAGTTCCAACCCCCCTGCCATGGGCAGGGACACCTCACACTAAACCAGGCCACTCAAGGCTCTCTCCAGGCTGGCCTTGAACACTGCCAGGGATGGAGCATTCACAACTTCCCTGGGCAACCCATGCCAGTGCGTCACCGCCCTTACAGTAAAGAATTTCTTCCTTATATCCAATCTAAAGTTCCCCTGTTTAAGTTTTAACCCATTACCCCTTGTCCTTTCACTACAGTTCCTAATGCAGAGTCCCTCCTCAGCATCCCTATAGGCCCCCTTCAGATACTGGAAGGCTGTTATGAGGTCTCCACACATCCTTCTCTTCTCCAGGCTGAACAGCCCCAACTTTCTCAGCCTATACACTCTATTTCTGCAGACACGTTCAGTGACACAATCTATATGTAGCCCTCACTGTTTAAAACTTGAAAGTCCATCCTGTCTCCTTGTGTCTGACAGCCCCCATACCAGGACACATTACAAGGTCAGAGCTATTTGGTGTCAGGAAGGAGAATGGCAGCAGGTGAAGCAATGGGCAAAATGAGTTGTAGCTAGATTAGAAATGTCCTCCTACAGTCCTGCTGCATAAGAACGCATCAGAGTAGGGAACAGCTACACCATAACTCAAAGCACCTTGGTTGCACCAGGTGTGGGGCATTATGGAGAGAGACAGGAACCCTGACCTAGGAATAGGCAAGACACAGGTCTAGCTGTAGGAATTATCTTTTGCTTCATACTGTGAAATCTTATGGTATTTTTTTTCCTTTAAAGGATCTCTTAGATACAGAATCACTACATTATCCCAGCCATTTAGGTGGGGGTTTTCCCTTTTTTTTTTTTAATTTTTTTTTAAGCATTACAAAAATTTCTGTTCTTTGTGAAAGTAGAAAAAGCATTCAAAATACAGGTCCTAAAGGCAAAAATACCCAAAGACAAGCAACAAAGAATTCAAAATGGATTAACTCAAGTTTGGTTCCAACTTCTGAATGCATTGGATTGACAACACTGCCAGAGTCCTGTATGACCCCAAAGATTTAGGGCATGTTCCACACTGTATACTAATATAATTAATTAAAAAAAACTGTACTTCAGTAATACATAAGGAAAGATTTCAGCAGTCGCTTATTTCTAATGCCACTTGAATTCACTCCTGAAATCTGTTTCTCAATCTAATTCACATGTCAACTGAAACTGGTCTTTCTAAACAGTCCAGACTTTCACTTACAAGAGTGAGGAGAATCCTGCATTGCATATGATAAAACAGTTTTGCATATTTATGATGTTAAAGTCACAGCAGTAAAAGTGGAATCTGAGTTTTCATTGAAAACAATATGCACTGCTCTACCCTCAAATGCAATTTGCTTGGTGCCTACCTGCTGTTCTAGTATCGCATAAGGGAATGGGAAGCACTCACCAAATTTGCTATTTAATGAGCACAGAACATAGGTTCCCAGTGATGATTAATATCCAAATTTTCATTACATTCGAGTGCATCATTAAATTCAGGGATTTGTTCTGATCCTCTAGAGAGGAGATCCAAAAGAAAAGTCTGAATCTAGATTTGCTTCATTTCCTTCCTTAAATCCCACCTCTGGGAAGTATTACCAAGGAAAGTACAAATAGACTGCAAGCTACCAGAAGTGTCATTGCAAAGGAAGAACTGTCTATCGTAAGGTACATGCTCCAACTGTAAATCAATCATATATGCAACATATATATTTAGCTAACCAAAATGCTCATGCAATACTATAATAAAACACAATAATCAAATGTCATTGCTAGGCCACTTTCCATCATCTTTGGTAAGTCGTGGGAAACGGGCGAGGTGCCTGAGGATTGGCGGATGGCAAAGGTCACACCAATCTATAAGAAGGGCAAGAAGGAGGACCCGGGTAATTATAGACCGGTCAGCCTTACCTCCATCCCTGGAAAGATGATGGAACAACTTATTCTTGACTCCATCACTAGGCATATCAAGGATGAGGGGGTCATTAAGAACAGCCAACATGGTTTTATGAGGGGGAAGTCATGTATGACCAACCTTATAGCCTTCTATGAGGAAGTGACTAGGTGGAGGGATGATGGTAGAGCGGTAGATGTAGTTTTTCTTGATTTCAGTAAGGCATTTGATACTGTCTCCCACAGCATCCTCATAGATAAGCTAAGGAAGTGTGGGCTTGACGATCAAGTAGTGAGGTGGATCGAGAACTGGTTGAAAGGAAGAACGCAGAGAGTTGTGGTCAATGGCGCAGAATCTAGCTGGAGGTCTGTGACTAGTGCAGTCCCTCAGGGGTCGGTGCTGGGACCGGTGCTGTTTAATATTTTCATCAATGACCTGGATGAGGGAACTGAGTGCACCCTCAGCAAGTTTGCTGATGACACAAAACTGGGAGGAGTGGCTGACACACCAGAGGACTGTGCTGCCATTCAGCGAGACCTGGACAGGCTGGAGAGTTGGGCGGGGAGAAACTTGATGAAATTTAACAAGGGCAAGTGTAGAGTCTTGCATCTGGGGAAGAACAACCCCATGTACCAGTACAGGTTGGGGGTTGACCTGCTGGAAAGTAGCGAAGGGGAAAGGGACCTGGGGGTCCTGGTGGATAGGAGGATGACCATGAGCCAGCAATGTGCTCTTGTGGCCAAGAAGGCAAATGGCATCTTAGGGTGCATTAGAAAGGGAGTGGTTAGTAGGTCAAGAGAGGTTCTCCTCCCCCTCTACTCAGCCTTGGTGAGGCCGCATCTGGAATATTGCGTCCAGTTCTGGGCCCCTCTGTTCAAGAAGGACAGGGAATTGCTTGAAGGAGTCCAGCGCAGAGCCACAAAGATGATTAAGGGAGTGGAACATCTCCCTTATGAGGAGAGGCTGAGGGAGCTGGGTCTCTTTAGCTTGGAGAAGAGGAGACTGAGGGGTGACCTCATCAATGTTTACAAATATGTAAAGGGTAGGTGTCAGGATGATGGAGCTAGGCTTTTTTCAGTGATATCCAGTGATAGGACAAGGGGCAATGGGTGTAAACTGGAACATAGGAAGTTCCACGTTAACATCAGGAAGAACTTCTTTACTGTAAGAGTGACAGAGCACTGGAACAGGTTGCCCAGGGGGGTTGTGGAGTCTCCTACACTGGAGATATTCAAGGCCCGCCTGGACAAGTTCCTGTGTGATGTACTGTAGGTTACCCTGCTCTTGCAGGGGGGTTGGACTAGATGATCTTTTTAGGTCCCTTCCAACCCTTGGGATTCTGTGATTCTGTGAAAAAATAAACTCAGTAGTGGAATTCTGGATTCTCTGTGTCTAAACAGGCACTGAAAGTCTTTTAAAGGAATAAGAGGAAAGATAGAGAATTGCAAATGTAGACTTGAAACGCAAACATCTACAGAGAATTACACGTGGACACACACGAAAAAAACTGTAGAGGCTTTGCACATGCCTTCTTTAGTTTTAAAGGCAGTTTAGTTAATAGCAATAGATTTTATACTTTCCAGAGAGGCTTTAAAAGTAATTATTGTCCATATGTTCTTTGTCCATAAGTCTTAACCAGCAGCCTGCACAATTTCATTTTCTTCTCTAATTTCAGCAATAAATTGCCTTAAAGAAACTCTTGTGCCCTGACAGCAGAAGCAGTGTTCATAAATAACAGAAACAAGAAAACAAAATAAAAGAAAAAAAGGAAAAAAGAAAGATAAAACCAGAAAAGTTTTGACTTATTTCAATAAGCCTAAGAAATACAAGAATTGCTGAGACCAAGGCAAAACCCCAGAATTTTTACAGGTTCTCAAATATAACAATAGAGGAGACAGATCTCTGGGCTCAAGCCCACATTCTGAACATTCCCTAAGCTGTTAAATACTACTTCTTTAAGGACAGAGTATCAGGTCCATGTATTTTAGCAGTAAGAAAGGATATTCACAAGCCAGTATGCTCCAAGTTCTGAATGCACAGCAAGTTAATCTATAGAGCATAAAAGGTTCACCACTTCCTAAAGCAAAATAACATTTTTCCTTCCATCCAGCACTGTATAGCCAAATAAAGGGTGGAAAATATTTCATTGTGCTTGGCACTTGCAATGCTGAGTTCCTGGGTTACTGGCTGGTAGTGCTGTGTACCTAGGTCATGCATGGCTTGAGACAATAGGTACTGCTGGAAAAAACAGTATGGAAAGAAAGAAAGAAGTAGAAATAGTGTTTCCTGCTGTAGAAGGAAACAGGAAACAGACAATCCCCTGGGTTTCGGTCAGTGTGGGAACATCCTGTAGCTTTAAAACATTTATTTGAAAGAGTTAGTATTACTTTGCAGAACAGACTCGAAAGTAAATGGCAACACGCCAGAGCACTCAGCTGAGTGCTCCTGTCAATGTGGGGATCCTTCTAATAACCAAGAAAAATCTTGAACCATATTAAGATGCAGAAGACTAATAGCTTGCATCCTCCACCCTGCTCTGGGATCTCACTTTTATATGCTGGAAATAATCAGCCCTAGTCCCTAACTACAGTACATACAGAAACAGGGACACTCTTTAAGCCACTTTCAGAGAAATCCTTAAATAACAGAAATTAAAGTAAAAATCATCAGACCTGATGGAGGCAAACTCACATCTTCAAAGACAGCCCATCATTTGTCTCTATTTGCTTCAATAGGGAACAGCAATGAAGGCTGCGCCCTGCCTCTGCTAGAGGTAGTCCTTCCAAACAGGGTTGAGGTGAGGAACTGTTGCCACCATGACTTTCCTGAAACAGTTCTGCAGGTAGAAGGTAGCCTTTATTCCCATGATGGTTTTGTATTTCAAAACCAATAGGTGTTAAATATCTTCCAGATGCCATAAGATATTTCAGAAACAGGCAAGAGAGTTCTCATTTATTACCCATCTTCAAAATAACTTTTAGGAATAAATGTATCTGATACATAATGAATGCTGGAGTGCCTTCTGAGTATGCAAGCCTGATTGCCACTTCCCTGTTAATTCCCTTATCTCTTCATATATGCACTTCTATTGTTTATATGGAGAGACTAAAACCAATCTGTCTTCACCTAACATGTTGGAGAAATATTGCCATTGTCTCTTCTAGAAAAAAAACAACTCTCCCAAAATCCAGTTTCATTCAAAGTCAAACGGCTCAAGCCATGTCCTGAAATCCTTGTTAGGAGCAGTTTTGCAAGCAAAAAAGGTGGAAGGATGCAAACATCCAAGAGTTCTTACTTTTAAGAGTACACCTCAGTGGCTTGATCCCTCTCGTAAGCCTTTTATAATGTACCTTTATTACAAGGAAAAGAAACAGTACTAAAATAAGAAAATGGTAAAACATATGCATATGTATAAGCTAAATACCCAGCCCCACAGACACGTCAGCAATAACCCCTCACCTCAGTTTACACAGCTGCTGATGGTGAAATTGCCCAGTGCAAAGATCTCAGGAGGCTGCACTACATAATCTCCAAAAGTCCCTTCCAGCCAACATGCCTGTGATTCTATGATCTTCCTTCTACAGCTCATTCAACCCTTCCTGTGAGTTTTAAACTGTGGTTAATGAAGTCTCAGAGACTAGACCACACACAAACAAATCCATTTCCACTCCCTACACAGAGAATTCACGTTCATCTGACGTCAGGAGACTTGCACTACCTCTGTGCCATGCCATCTCACCTTAAAACACCATCGCTGGACCAAGGAGATGTCCTTGGAGATGCCTTTAGCTCAGCTCCATCCTGACACCTGCTGTCTCCACTAACTCTGTGGCATATTTAGTCTCATCTGGTAGGAGGTCCAGGTTCCCAAGATCCCCAGGCTAAAGATGTAATAACAATAAATTTCAAATGTACTTCTTCCAAGGAAAGACAGTAATAAGAAGAGAAACTTGAGTGTTGTACGTGCAGTTCTGGCACTGAATAGAGGAAGAAATTCAGCAACATAAAGGACCCTTGGGTAGGCTTCTTTCCTTCCTTGTGAGCTCTCGATTTACATCAGCTCCACAACTTAGTCATGTAACACAGTTATCCTCTGGTGGCTTCTCATTCTCGGAGCTGATGCTTCATTCTAGGCACTATTTTTAATGGTAGGAATCCTGCCTCTGGCTTGCTCAGCCAAGATGACACCAGATATCCCATGAGTGGTCAACTGCAGCTGCTATTCTGACTCGGGGTAGATCATCCCCTTCAGAGTTTTCAAAAAGCACCTGGTACATGATGTGCAGTTAGCATTTTTTGGACATCCACAGAACTCTATATCCTCACTTGAAACAAAATGAAGACAAAGGAAAAAAACCTTCAGTGCTATCATCCTTGTAGGAAGGACCTTTGGGTCATTTGTTCAAATAATCTCTGGCTTGAAGAATGGCTTAAAAGTTCAAAAGCCTGAGAAGTATCGCAAGAATGAGTTTTACTTTCCAGGAAAAGACATCAAAACCAGACATTTCTGTAGCAGACATACCAGCATATCCTTTCAGATCCCTTTGAGTATAATTTTCTGCTCTTTGGATTTGAAATCTTGGAGCAGTGAAACAAGCTCTCACTTTTTAATTAAGTTTCCCATAGGCAAGGTTGAAGAAGGAATATCAGTGAGTGCCTCTGAAGTGTGAGCTAGCACAAAGCACCATTAGTAGGTCCACTGACCCAACATTCACAGGCTTTATCATTGCTAAAATATTTCCTACCAATACAGACAGCAACAAACAATAGGTTTTGAAGTTCTTAGTAGTGGTATGTTATCAGGGAATATACAATCAACTGTTCTGTCAAAAGACTGACTTAATACTCTTCAAAGTGCACTTACGCATTCTACTTTCTTGCTTGCAGTACTAGACCACATACTGCATATTCTAATAGGATGAATGTTTCACATCTGCTGCTGCTTATTCAATCTCTATTTGAGCTGAGTTTTTTTAAGATAGAAATGGTCTCAATCAAAGGTGTGCTTACTGAGAGAAGATACTTGCCATGAACGCGAAACTGTCTCCTCTCACAGGAGAGAAACTCAAATGGGGTAACAGGATGTGTATCAGACAACCACCTGTACGAGACTTCACGAAAAGGGCAATTCGTTTTGGTAGTGTATATATATTCTTGTCAGTTAGAGTTATATAGTTATATATTCTTGTCAACTGACGAAGACTGGAGAGAGGACTTTATTTAAGGATGGCTTTTAAAGAATGAATAAGTCAATCACACTTGCCCCAATTCCTTCCTGTATCCTGCTACTTTTGGAAGAACTACTCACACATAATACGCTGAAAATGAAGCATCAGTGCATTTAAGTCCAAATACTTAAGATTTCCTTATTAAGTTTTTGTAGTCCAAACTATTGATAGTAATTGATAGATAATACTAACTGCATTGCCTGCCACTCTGGAAGAGAAGAAACCTTGTCCTTTCCGTTATGTTCACTTTCAATGTATACTTACTATAATAACTTCCTCATTTGCTCCTTACAGTTAGAAACAATCTGGCCTATACCGCCAACATTTTCCAAAATACTAAAGCACTCATATTATTTTGGTTTGGGTTTTTTATTATTATTTTGTCCTCTAGTTAAAAAAAAAATAAAAACACAACAGAATTAATTACATTAATTCTGTCTTTGATTGTGTGGTTAAAATATGTTGCCCACAGTTGAAACCTGCTGGACTCTCCCTGTTTTTAAATCAATGGATTCAGCAAAGATGAAGCCACACTGCTTTTCCATCAAAAAGTCACCATGATATCCGGATGCAAAACAGTGACCCTAAAGAGAGACATCAAAGATGATGACAGTAATTAATCTTGTATCACTTTGGTTTTCATTGAAATGTGCGGCTAAGAAATTCACATCTCTGCCTTTCTATGTAGTTAAATACACACATGCATACAAAAAGACCACGTTTGAATAAAGGAATAGATCAATATCAATCGTATTACCTGGAAACAAGGAAAGGATAGTACTCATAGAAGCTTTACCTTTTTTTTGCTTTGAATATAGATTAAAACAACAGCAGAGAAACCACGTCAATGTAATGGTATGCTGAAGATTTGAACGCTAAACTTCAGGAACATGCTTGCAATACACACACATAGATAAATTTTAAAATATGTAAATATGCACCTTTTAACACTTGAACTCCAAAGTTATAGATCATAACTTCATTATTACAATATTTAAGTGAAGTCAACCTGCCAAGAAAGCTTGCCAGCTGGTAGAGCTCACCTCTGCCCTTTATAAGGTTTCTAGTTTGCTCCAGGAAAGCCTTGAACATGCACCTCCATTATTTGGGCACAGAAGAAATCCCTTTGCCCTAAAGGTTATCAGCATGCCACTCAGACTATTTCATGTACTAAAGTCTGAAAAGGAAAATGCATTTCCTAAGTTCCTCCTCTAAGCACATTTCAAATGATGAAGTGTAGCAACAGTAAATGAATATTTCAATGACAATCAGTTTAAAAATGAGAACTTCCTCTGCTCTGTACAGAACAGAAAGTGTTTAACAGAAGTACTTAGGTAATAAATTTTTTCAGGTGGGCTGAACATTTTCATTAGCAATTAAGTAATTTTACACCCTAAGGATAACAATGACATTATTAAACTGTCAGAAACTGAACATACAGAATTTGTAAAATATACAATTTATAGAATTGCTTTACACATGGTTGAATTTTAAAACAAACCATGATACCTTGTCCAAGTAAAGATGCCTATTTTACCATATTTTAAGTAGTATAAATATACCAATATGCCTGTATCAGTCAAGAGTTATTCCACAGTAATATCTTCTGCAATTAATCAAACAATATGTAATTATATCCTGCCATGAAAATATAAATTATTATTTAAATCATCCAAGGGAAAGTTGTAATTTTTAATAACTGTTGATTAAATTACATTTTTCAGCAAGGTTAAAGTGTATATTACACTTTCTACTCTCCTGCTCATATTTCAGAATGTGTTAATTCTCTTTCTGAAATCAGTCCGGATACTCCTGTTGCCAATCTGCTCAACCAGCAGATGGAGATGGCACACTAAGCTGTTTCTTTCATAAGAAAAGGAGGTCTTTCATACCAGACAGCCAGGAATTTGTTGGAGAGGACTGCAGCATCCATGCCTTTTGGATACTTCTTGGAAGGAAAAATCTAGCAACTCACTGAACAAGTCAGGAAGCAGTGGCAGCAACATTCCTATTGCATCAAAAAGACTACAGTCACGGTTATCATCATCTACCTAGCAAGACCTTTGAGCATACAATATACAATCAGCAAATCTTCCCTTACTCTTGAAATGTCCTGCACAAAGTGATGGGAGTGGAGACATGAGCATCATCTTCTGAAGAGATTAATTTGATCTGCTACCGATTTTCTCACTCCATGACTGAGTCATTCTCCACTGTATCCCTCCTACCTTCTTTACTGTTTCTTGATCAACAAAGCACCAAGCTGAAGTTCACCAATCCCACTTCCCCAGAATTGTTCATATTCTATTTTTGTCTCCTTCTTTCCTCTAAATGTACCTTAGATCATAATCTCCAAAACAAAAGAACTGGAGAGCTGGTACCTAACTGGCTTTTCCTTTCCCAATGGGACTCTTATGATCCAGATCCATCCCACTTAACATTCAACTTGCAGAAATCAGTGGACAGAAAAAAGGCAACTACCATGGTCAGGTCATCACTCCTATGCTCCCAATCAACCTCTGGAGATCTCTACTCATCTGCATTAGCTATACATATGACCCCAGGCAACTACCTACCTAATTTAGGCATTTAAGTTAATAGGAATGCCTGAAGCTCAAAGTCACTTGATGACTTTAGAGGAGAGCTCCCCCTTTAAAAAAAGTGAAAACCATGTGAAGTGGAGAAAAGGGAAATGGAGTTGGTTACAACTATGTTCACTGAAGCTTAAGTATCTGTATTTTCCTTGCTTTTCTGTTTCTAGTAGTACTGCTAAACATTCTAGATAGTTTCTGTTGAGCAGAACAAATGGATTCAAACCGCTGCTAATAAGTTCCCAGACTCCAGATTACTTTTGATTCTAAGAAAAGTAGCAAAAAGGGTAATTTAAAACTTATAACCTCTTACTATTGTGTACAGACTTGTCAAAAAACTACACAGACAAACCTAAAAAGCAGTTAACTAACTGTGGTCCATTTGCCATACACAGTAAAGGCACTTCCAGAGAATGAATATTTCTGTTTAGCTCCAGCTGTCTGTAGTTTGTGGGGCTTTTCTGACACAGGCAAAGAGGAATTCAGCCAGAAATCTGAAACCTGTTATGTTTAGGAATACATTTATGTGTAAGTAACCAGGTGACTGATGACTTCATAGAAAGCTTTCAAACCTATTTAAAAGTTGGGAAAACAGCTGGAAGGGTATTTTTACTTCCTGTGTATTCTCTATACCACAAGAAAAAAAGAAGGAAAAAATAACTGAGACAAAACCAGGCACACACCCCCACCCCCACGAGCTCCTATACATTTCACAGTCTCCCACAGCACCATATACATAAAATCTTGCACACTATCGTGCTAAGAGCTATAAGATGTCTTCTTGTAGCTTTAAGGAAATGCATTCAAAAGCACAATTTTGAAACAAAAAAGATGGGCAGCAACAGCAGCTTTGGGTGGCTGACATCCTACAACTGCTGGAAGTTGTTGTGCACACGTAGTCTCCAGGCATGATTCTTCCTCTCCCTCCCAGGGATGCTGGCAGTCCCTGGCTGCCAATATAATGTCAGGCAGAACACAGAGTGTTACAAGGAACAGAAAAACAGTTTAAAATGCCTGTTCAAACCTTATTTCCCTTCATTCTCCGATACACACAGAGTCAGAATACAAGGACAATCACTGAAATTTCCTCAGAGGCTGGCACGGCTCAGTTCTTCCAGCAGTCCCCATCCCTACTCTGTTGGCATGCTGCTTCTTCCTTCTTATGTTAAGGCTGATGGAGCAGCCAGGGTAGGAGCTGGCCAGAGCGTTTTGCTCAAGCATGGCTAAACAAGAGGGCAGTAACTCTTCTCTGACCACACGCCTTTCTAAAAGACAGTCTTGACTAGAGGATTCTGTCACTTACTCTGACTGGTTTGTTTCAGCATGTAATTATGCTTCTAATTAAAAATGTGTGTTTGAATTTTTTTTTGCTTCAATTTGCAGCCACTGCTTCTATTCATGCCTTTTCTTATTAAGAGTTTAGAACTCTCGAATCTGTGCTATTTCTTCTGTTTGAGAGTACAATGAATTTCTTCTAAGTGGTACACACGTCTGAAATGTACAAATACAAACACACAGAGTATCACATCACCATTATCTGTGATCAACATCTCTAAAAAGTCTCCAAAATGTGCATGTAGCAGTCAAAGTCTGTCCAGGATAACAGGGCTAAGTCCTCTCCTTTCATAAAGACTGGCTTGCTAATATCAAAAGATAATTATTTAGCATCTTACCAAAGAGAAGGCACTGGCATCAGTTTTTGTCACTCAGAGGGGCAGTATCAGTTACTTGGTGTCCACTTCTTCTCCCTGTTACAGTTAGCATGTATCTCCATGTTTGCTATAGCAGTAGGAAAGTCCGGTCTAGCTGTGCTCGCTTGGTGGTGAGGTCCAACAAGATCACAGCTTGAAGTGATTACAGCTCCACCGCTAATAGCAGAATGGATTTGCTAATGACATAATGGATTTCCACTTCATGGAAGAAAAACACATTTTCTGTATATACCTGGTACACCCTGAAGTCCCATCCTAAGCCTCTGACACTGGCAGTAGAAGCCAATTAAAAAACACTCTTCGGTGCTTAGACCTAGTTTTGGTTCTGATGATAAGGATCACTGCAAAACCTCAAAGGAAAGACAATGCGTCCTTGCTTACAAAGCACTTTATACTTGCACAAAGCCTCTTAGTACAACCATATGCCCCTAAATACACACAGTTGAAGTGACATACACAAGCTAACAACCTAATGATGATATAAGCCTTAATACATGGTTTAGCTGGCATACAGCGTTTATTTTTATTTTGCACATTAGTTTTTTCTGCAACAAAAAAGGGAAAATATGAAATAGTCTCCTAGGAATTCTTCCCACCTCTTTTCCCCCTTTGCGCCCTCCCTAAAGTTTTCACCTCCTACTGTATTCTCCTCTTCCTCAGACATAGAGTACATCTGATGAAAGATAAGCAGGAATGAGGGGACAAGGCTTCCTCCTTTTCTCTTCCTGACAGGTCGGATACAAAGACTTGCTCTTGCAGTGGGCTCCTCAGCAAGAAAAGGACTTTCTGCTGTACAGCAAGGTCACGGACAGAGTTTTACTACTGCAAAACCAAATAAAATCTCTTTTCTTAAAAACATCTTAAATTATGTCTGGCAATGCATGGAATCCTTCAGAAATTTCTAGAAAACTTGATTTATGATTACCCTATTAGAAACTATCAAATTTATTTGTTCTTGGAAATGCTGATCTGTTATTCCTGCTTATATTTTAAAACACCACGAAAAAACAGGTGTGAGAAGATGGTGAGAAATTTCTTCTTGGGTGAAAGAACCTAGGAGAAGTCTCCCTATACAGAGAAAGGCAGAAGCGAGAGGCACAGACAGTGAGGAAAGGACTACGAAACATCACTGCTCTAATCATAGATAGGCAGGATCTATTACAGGCACAAGTGGTAGTGAGATAAACTACAATCCAGATGACTAGGCTGCTGCTAGCCATAAAAGTTAAAAGAATAATAATGGTTTAGAGGTAATGTCTGTGAAGCATTAAACAGCAGTTTTATTTTAAATGATGCAAACCCATCCCTATACATAGAGCTTTAATTGAAAAGCCAACAGAAAGTGTTGGCTGCTAGATGGAAGGAGTGTGGGAAGCTGCTGCAAACATGCAAAGTCTGTTTTATTCATGTGCACTATCTTTGTTTTTATTCACCAGAGAAGTCAAAGACCGAATTCTGGTTATTTTCAACTTGGTTTTATACCAGATACGTATAATTAAAAAGAAAAAAGAGAAAGGAATAAAGAGAAAAGGAAGAGGCCAGATGACAAATGTACACAAAACACATGGCCAAGGATTTTACAAAGGCTTCCTCACTTTTGGTGAGAATTTTCCCAGGGAAGCTGCTGGAGTGAAGGAGAAAGGCAGGAATGCTTTTGAGTTAAGGACCCTCTTCCCTAAAATGAAATGTAGTGCTGCCACAGTTTTGACATCTCCAACATTTTTGATAATGTTTAGTATCACTTGTTTGTTTTTTTTCTTTCTACAGAAAAAATCATGCAGCTTTCTTCTTCTTATCTTTCTACTTACTCGTAGATTTGAAGTCAATAATGCTGAAAACCACACAATGAGAAAGCAAATTAAGAAAAGATATACTGCAAAAGAATACTGAAAGGCACAGAAAGACATACCGTTTGGCACAATACATCTTTCTGAGAACGGAGTCAAACACTATATTCTTAAGCAAAGAATAGGAGAGATGGCCAGGTTGGATGGAGGCTTCGGAGACAAGATTTAGTGTGAGGTGTCCCTGCCCATGGCAGGGGGATTGGAACTAGATGACCTTAAGGTCCTTTCCAACCCTAACCATTCTATGATTCTATGGTGGGAAATCTGAAATAGCAAATTAAAAGCAGTTAAAGAAACTCCCATTTAAGCAAGCATGAAAAAAACTAGAAAATCAGACCAGAAGATAAAGTAAGTAAATGTCCTTCTATATAAATGTTAAATATCTAAGAAAGTAGTAGATTGCTTAAACACTGGGGGACACGGTGACGGGGCTGGAACATAGAAAAAGAGAGAACTAGCAGTGGTACTATCCATGAGGAAATACTTAAAGCTAAATCCAGTAAATAAGTTAACTGTATGAAGTAACGTGATCCCTGTGGACTGAAAGTTCAGTCCCACAGGGGGCTGGGAGTACGGTTTGCCATCTATAGAATACCATCGCTGTGGTGGCCAGCCTGGATGGGAGTAGCGATTCCGATTTGCTCAGTGAACTCAACCACTACACCATCAGGAAACACAGCAGTAATTGGAGATTTCAACGACCCCACGTAGGTTGCTTAAATGTTCTATCAGGGCACGATGCCAAGAGCAAATTTTCAGACCCTGCTTCACGAGCAGCCAGCCAGGAAACTAACTCCGAGGGGAAGCAACTCTTCACCGGGTCTCAGCAGGGCTGTCAGTGAGTCACTCTGCAACCGTGATCAGCACAGATGTAGAGTCAACATCTGTGCATAAGTAAGGAAACCAAAATATCCACAATGGGAGTGGGTTCAACAGGATTCTTGCATAAAAAGGAGGAAGCTTGGTTAAAAAAAAAAAAAAGCTAAAAGAAGTAATGATATAGGTAAAATATCGGAAATGTCCTTTTAAAGGCATGAAACAGAATCTCAGTGCAAGTGCCTGCTACCTAAAGTGAACTACAGAAAAAAACGGCATGATTAAAAAGAAACATTACTTGGTGAATGAAAGACGGCTTTAACAACCTGGATTTTTGTCCAACTGAAAATAACAGGGGAAAAAAATTCCTCAGAAGGATAACGCTATAATGCAATAGGCCAAAATAAGAAAACCTTGAAACACAACTAGAAAAAGTTGACACTGTAATAATAAATCTTCTGCCAACTAACTAAAATATGTAAAGCAATGTATAGAACCACCACATAAGCAAGGTGAGAAAAGAGCATCCAGCACTCAGGCCACAGCAGAGAAAGCAAACTGATGTTTTGCATCTTTGTTCAACCCGGAGGTGCTTTGAAAGGTTCCTGCGTCAGAGCTCTTCTTTGCTGTTGCTGTATTAAGATACGTCTCATATTGAAGTGTCAGTGACAGTCATTTTACACAAATCAATGCTACTCATCTGCCCAAACCAGATGGTATTCATCCAAATGTTCTAAAGGAACACAGGATAAAATCACTAAGCCATTAACTGCATAGAGTGTTTGTATTAGAGAAACGGACATTGAAAATACGGAGTCCAGTTTCTGAAAGGTCTCCAAGAGCAATTAGAAAGGTATTTCAGGGCAGTAAACTTTGATGTCAGCACTACGCAAATTAGTAAAAGGTATTCCAATTCCATAATTTGACACACAGAGGAATAAGTGATACCAAGTGAGAGTCAACATGGCTTTTGAGAGAGAATGCATGACTCATCAACATCCTCATTTTTGACAGACTCAGTGAATATATAAAAAGGAAAATTTAACCAAATAGCCTACTCTAAAAATCTTTCTGAAAGATCCCACAAAAATGTGCTCAAAAAACTATACTGCTAGAGGATAATGGACAAGAGAAGTCTTCATTTGAAGGAATTCTACATAAAGAGAAAAATAAAGTTTCATTCATTTTTGCTATTGAGAAAAGTCAAAGGTGTGTCACAAGGTACTTCAGTCAGTCTGATTTAATGTATTCATAATTATAGAAACAGGGGCAGAAAGTGACAAAACTCTGCCAATAACACTACATCATCCAAAGGAGTAAAATGAAGACAAGTAAATAATCAAGTAAGGTAGTAAGCATGACAAGTTGTAGATGAACATCGTGATACTGACTGGTCATTAAAATGGCAAAAGAAATCCACAGTCGAAAAGTTTATGTTCTAACATTACATACAAATTGAAGGCTTTTGCACAGCCTACTACCATTCTGTAAAGGTACCTGAGTGCTATGATACAGGAAACCATGAAAGCATCAATCTGCCATTCAACAGTGGTTCAAGAAATACATTCACAAATTTGTAAGAAGGTCAAAGAGATCAAAACAGGAAAAAGCTATTATAGCCTTCTATTAGTCCCTTCACTGTGCCCTTGCCTTTAACACTGTGTTCAATACTGCTCTACTTAACCTCAAACAGGACACAAGGGAAAAACAAGAAATATGTGATTCTATAAAACTCCACTGCAGACTTGTGTTTTTTCTTACTATTCATAAGTATCTGATATGAGCTACTGGCAGAGACGAAGGACTGTCCAGCTCAGTACTCTCTTGAGACCTACTATGGTCATTCTCATTTTCTAGATTATAATGCTCAGTAAACTAATTTAAATGTTGTAAAATGTATCATTTTAAACTGGAATCAGTTCATGTTGATGAAGAGCCCCCAATTTGATTAATACTTTCCAAAATTTTCTAGGTTAAAAAAAGAGAAAAAAAGAAAGAACACACACAATACACCTTTCTTCTTGCATTGAAGAATCAACAGTAGAGCAAATCACAAATTAAAGCATAAACCTAATGTTTGCTTTCTTTCACCTCATCTGATTAGAGTCATTAAATTTGCATCATCCTTAGCTGTGCAATTATTATCACAGAAAGCTTAGCCTGTTAAATTCAATTCTCACGTGGCAAAAGCTTTCCAGGGAGTGATTCTCCTTTTTAATGTAACTTCCAAAGGATTTAAATGGAGGTTATGTTATTTGAAGCATCTATTTTTCCTCCTTATCTTCCTCCTAAAGGAGAAGGTGCTCAGAGCTGACACATAAGGACCCAAAGGCTCCTTATGCCAAATTCAAAGAATACAGGGCTGAAAATGATGAATGTGTGGTTGAGAAGACTAATAGTGCTTTGAACTACATCACTCTGGCACTCACCATACTCCCTGAGTCTATTCCCACCTTCCCGCACTCCTGATCTGATAGAACAAAAAAATGTAAAAGAAGATTTTCCTAAAACAATAACCTCCTAAACAGCTTTCTCTGCATGCACAAGGTGTTTTGGAGGGTATTTACAATAGGGGACTTCAGAACCATGCCCTCTAACACAGAAATCATCTTGATTTACTTCCCCCCGCTCCTGCCCATTAAAATTATAATAACTTTCAATCTGTCTAAATGCAACTGTGCAATTCAGAACAAAACTTGAATAATTTTTCAAATTAGAGAAGACTGCTAACCCAGAATGGATGTTACTCAAATTGACAATTAAAATCTACCAAAGCCATACAATCTCCACTCAGATAAATGCCCCACATCCAAGCTAACATCATTTCATAGCATCTCTGTTTAAACCTCAACAAAATCTGCAGTTACTAATTTATAGTGTTTCAGAATCATGCAAGTCATCTGTTCTCACCCCAGCCACCAACCCCTTTGAACAAGTACATGGGCAATTAAAGTACTTCAAATTATTAAATGCTACCAAGTTAAGGCATGGGGTGTTTCACCTCCTTCTTGGCATTGTTTCTATAAGCAACAGTTACACAGAAGACATGCGAGAGATTCACCCTTTTAATGTTTTCATTCATGCAGTTTTTGCTGATAACCTTTCAATTTGAAATATCTGTTTTTCCTTTTAATTAACGCTGTCTTGGGAAACCATTCCCATTCAAAGTGACAGAATACATGGATGATGACCTTGCCTCTACTGTCAGAAGGAAATCCCAAAGCCTGGGAGTGCCTGAAGGCACATAGAAATGGTCCATACACACTGTGCTTGGCTAAGAGCCTCAGTTACTCAGGCTTTCAGTGAACATTACCCATGATTGAGTCTGGATTCCTTCCTGTCTATTACACAACGATGATGATGTTTTCTTAACTCCACATGGTCTTTAAAATGACTAACATTTCAGTGTTTTAAAACCTAATATTGATGAATCTAAATGGACAAGAAAATAAAAGCAATCATTGTGCTAATGGCTGAATCTCTGATCCGAATCTTCAGCATCTAAGGAGAAGAATGTATTTCACACCTATATTTCTATCAGTTCCCTGGTCCTTCTGCTGCAGCTGCTGCTTATGGGCACATAAATCAGCATAGACTCTGGTGGGGCTTCTGATCTTTTTAACTTTGCTGTGAGTGATCAGAGAGAGATCACCAACTCTTCCAACATGGTGTTATGCACTGTTAATTTTTAAGTAGAATGAAATTCATAAACTAAGTTAATGTTTAAAAAAGCACTTTTGGCATGTCAGGATGTTAAAAAGCTTTTTGTAAAGGATAGTGATGACTTACTTGCCTCTTACTATTCTTTGCCCTTTCTTCCCTCTACCCCATCCCTGCAAAAACAGAGGGATGAACATGCCAACATGTTCATCCAACAGAGCAGTTACTGCCTCCCTTCCTCTTTATAGGGAAAACCACTAGAAAACAATTTACAGAGAAATCCGTTTGGCTAAGAAGCAAGGAGCCAGAGGGGTATTTTTGGTTAAAACAGATAAGATGGGGGATATCAGAAAGAGAAAACAAATGAATAGACATGGCTGGCCTTTCCCTGCTGCCTACTGGCTACAGCTGGGGTCATCTAGGGTTGAACAGAGCAAACATCAAGCCCTCTTGTAAACTTAACCATTAAAGAGCCCTTTGTTTCCCATTGATAAGCTAAAAGACTGAACTCTGCATATCTCTCACAGCAGGCTATTTCCTGCAGCTTTCAAATGCTGCTGTGACTCTCTTCCACTTTTCTACACACACCTGAATGTATGGACAGAGGCCCTGGTGTATCTCATTATCACTATCACAGAGGAATGCACAGAAAGCAAGATACTGCTCTTCTCCCTACTCATGAATACAGTTTACATGAAGCTTATAATTACCCAAGACACAACGATGAAGGTCACCTCTCTGATACCCTCAGCCTTTTTACCATCACATTTCCCACCATATGCCAGCATATTTTGTACCTCACATACCCCATATTTCCTGTTTCCAGATAAACAGCATTCCATTAAGCTGAATTTGGTTTTAAAGAGTCAACTTAAAGCTCTTCTGACAGCCAGTACTCATAACTGTCAATTATTTTTTTGTCACTCATAACTGTAACCAGTAATAATTTACATTTACTGTCAAATAAGTGGTTAAAATTTCGCCTAGAAGTGAGGCTGATACTGATGACTACTAAATTCCAGGTAGTTAAAATTACTCAACATCAATTAAATTTAAAATATCCATAAATTAACCAGGTTTTTATATATTTAACCTGTACCTTATTTGTACTGCATTGTGCTTTACCCCCACCCCCTCTAACGGGGAATGAGTATCAGGAAACATCAATTTTAAGAGACAATGAACTTCCAGAATATGACACACAAAAGAATCAGTGAAGAGGAATGTACCAGTTCAAAGACTCCCAACTAATTTCTAAACAAAAAAGCTTAAGCAGAATTTTGGTAAAGATATGGAAAAACAAAGTAGAAATCTACAAAACCAGTACAATTTCTACATTTCTTCTTGGTGATACTTCTTGTTCCATTGCATAAAGTGGTCATCCTTACCAGATACCAGATACCAAGAGTTCTAGGTGCTCGGTAACTAAAACACAATACTTGACCAACAGTACATTTTCTTTATTTGTCATTTTTTTAACGGGCATCTCACTATTTAATTTCAAAGATGATAAAAATTTTGGGTAATTCCCATTGTGAGTACTCAGAGGGAAGAATTTGGTAAGCATTGAACACGCACCCTCTGAATATTAGGTTGTTTATCATTTACGGAAATATTTCACTAACTTTTTTAGCATGTGAACAAGTACAATGATCAACTTAAGGCACATGATAACAGTGATGGCAAATCTTACAGGACTCTGGGTAAGTCATGTCATGATTTTAAAGTAAAATACAAAAGCACCAGATGCCACTGTCCAAATCTGAGCAGTGGCCCCAGACAGCTGGAAGCAATCAGATCTCTGACCCATTGCCTTTCTGCAAGAGGGTGTCTCGCTGCCATTCAGCTGCCTAGGCAGGATTGAGTTAAACCTAGTTGGGACTCCATTCAGCACTGGGACTCTGGCCGTTTGCTATCAAATGCAGAAGGAAATAGGAGCCAAGAATCTACTCCAGAGTCACTTTGCCTCCAGTGTGCCTCAAAGTCTTCTGTCCATTACACTAAGTGACAAAATGAGTGATAAAGGATGAAGGTCAAAGATCCCTGCTTGTGACAGAACAAAGAACAGGTCAGGGAGCCGAGAACAAATGGATGAGGATGAGGAGACTTCATCCTAACAAGCCAACTCACTACGCTGTAATGTCCAAACCAGCACAATCACCATCAGATGCATGAAGCCCAAGGCCTTTCAAGCCTACAGTTTTTACCAGGAATAATTTAACCTGTATACAGTTGACATTGTCTTCCTCCCACCCCAAGTAAGATCACCCACTTTCTGCTTAGATGAAAATTATTTGTGATGAGGGGGAGAGGGAAATAAAAATTTGCTGTGCAAACTGTCAAGATGAGAAAATTCCTGCTGTTGAGCTTGAGTTTAATCCTTTTTCTGCTGCAGGGTTTCATGTGTGGAACAGATACTGCAGTGATTCAAGGAATGCCTCCTTGGAGGCTACCAAGCAGAGGGAAAAAAGAAGCAGATGAGATGACTACTATCTCCATAATAAATAGCACTGCATCCCGCAAATGTTTGCTCTAAACAAATCCACAATTGGTACAAACTGCAGGTAAAGTCCAGTGCTAGTTTCAGGACCTGACTTGTAAACTGCAAATCATTAGAGCCACACTGCCTCCAAAAGTTCTAGCACTCTTTACACCAATTAAACCAATTTATTGACCTGTCCCCCAGTAGGGTACATACACCTGTACCCTAAAACACAGTTTGTTTTCAAGGAAAGAGGGTAGAGGGCCATGCAGTTTAGGGTGACACCACACAGCTCAGTTCTTCTGGAGGGACTGTTTTCTGCTAGAGAAATTACTCTGACTTGCTGAAATCCTTCTGTGAGCACAGCAGCAAAAACAGCTGCTACTTCTCATAGGAATTTCACAGAGTGCAAAGGAAAATGAAATATTGCACATGCAGCATTCCATAGAGCAAAACAAAACTTGGAACAATTCCTGTCTGGTCTAGGCACTACCTTAGTGTCATCCCAACATTGGCTTTGTTATGTGTAACAAGGTAATTCACTTTGTTTCACCATCTGTGAGAAAGACTAGTGCCTCTTTCCCATTAGCCAATCAAACTGAACATACGGACTCAAAAAAGGACAGAATCATAAAAGAGAAAAGCTTTGACCCTTCATTCTTTAATTTCTCTCCTAACAAAACACTATGGCAAAATAACACGTTAAGGGAGCAACCTTCAATGGAACAAATGCAATTTGACTCGCTTATGGCAAAATAACACATTCAAGGGAACAGCCTTCAAGGGAACAAATGCAATTTTAGTCTTTTTTTTTTCCCACCCCCAGAGCTGACTGCTCATGTGGCAAAGACTGTTTCACAATCCTGCTGCATGAATTGAGGCAAATCCATTAGCTTCTCATAGGTTTTGGGGTGGCTACTGTACATTCTGATTTTCAGAGGTAATGCTGAATTTCATCCCTTTTCCTTTTCATAGTTTCCAGTTAAGTTGTATCCATCACATGTTCCACAAAAGAATCCATCTTTGATGGGAAGATACCAAGAAGCAAGAAATCCACCAAATTTCACTCTTGCAAGTTCTTCTCACTTCATAACCTCTTTATAAAGCAATCAGCATTTTTTACTTCAGCAATTTCAGGTGTCTATATTTGACCCTTAAAACCCTGTCAATCGAGAATATACATGTACAAAAGTATAGGTCAAGATAAAGATGACTCAAAATTGTCCAAAACTTTGTGAATTCAATAGCAGTGAAAACTGCTGTATGAACTACACTCTTAGAGTAAGACTTTAGCTTCACCAACACCACAGGATTAGCATGTGAATTCTTGCCCTCAAAAACTGTGCTTTGCATATTCCAATATTCTCACTTGAAAAACAACCAAACAACTCCCTAAGCGAAGGATCATTCAAAATAATTTAAAAAGGCACAAATTCTCCTTTTGTTCCTGACATTTGTGGCCACAATAATGTTTACCTGTGGTAGACAAATCTGCAAAAGAAAAAGAAATTACTTAAATGTGTCATTCAGTCTGATTAACGTTTTATTTAGAAGAGCCCACGTTACAACCAACTACAGCACATTCTGCCTAATTACCTGGGAGTTGCTCTACAACAAACTACAATTCTATCACTAGAAACAATAGCCTTGGCTTTGGTTCGTAGATTACAGCAGCTGCAGCCAAGAGATGTCATAAATAATGTACCAGCAACTAAATCAAAACCTATCAAGAATTCATACTGCATAACAAAAGCGAGGACAAAAAGTTAATGTGGCATCCCCACTGTTCTTATGCCGAGAGGTTCAGCACAAACAAGATCGATGTTCTCTTTTTCGAGAGGTAACAAAAACACTTGGGTGTCCAAGTAATTCTGAAAGAAACTAGACTTCCCTTGTTAATTATTTCAGCATTTCAGGATTCTCACACTTACTTTTTAATTCAGATAAATAAAGTAACTATTCTAAGCCATTCACTCAAGCACAGTCTATTTTATGTGAGAAGAGCAACAAAGAGGGACGCCCACTGGACAGATCATCCCACTTCTACAAATGCGATAAAATAACTTTGTGTCCCCTCATAGAAGAGAGAGATCAGCTATCTGGAGTCCAATAGAAGGTCTCTAAGATGGTGAGGGAACTGGAGCACATGATGTACAAGGAATGGCTGAGGGAGCTGTGTTAGGCTAGTCTGGGAGGTAAGGCTAATGGAGAATTGGATTTCAGTCTTCCAGTATCTAAAGGAAAGTTACAAACAAGACAGTACCAGCATATATAGTGAAAAGGTAATAGACGGCAAGCACAAGCTGCAAGAATGGGAAATTCCAGCTGATGTAACCCCTCACAGTGAGAGTAGCAAAGCATGGGCAGAGGTTGCCCAGTGAACCTGTACAATCTCCAACCTAGCTGATTTTCAGAACTGGACAGGACAAGGCCATGCACGACCTGATTAAGTTCTGTATCACGCCCTGCTTTGAGCAGGGGTTGTACTTGATGACCACCAGAGCTCCCTTGCAATCAAAACCATTCCCAGAATGCATGCAACATGGAAGAACATTCCCAGTAAAGCAGTTACATAAGTGATCCACCAGTAATCAGCAAATGTATGCCCTATTCCCAGTCCTACCAAACATGCTAAAGAAATAATGTTTATTATAATCATGTCAATGTGTATCAATTCCCAAGATGAAATCTCAAAAAAAATTATAAAAACTTAAGCATTTGGAAGTACCAAGACCAAGACGTCCAGATAACTTGGAAATCAAATATTATTTGATACTTTAATATTTACTCATATTTACTTATTGAAGTACATTACAAATGTTAACATGTCATTTGAGAAGCTAAGTCCTATTACCACTGTGAAGTTCTTGGAAATCCAACCCTGCATTTCACATTCCAGAACACATTAAGAGATCATAGTCATCTAATGGTTTGGGTTGGAACGGACCTTAAAGCTCATCCAGTTCCAACTCCCCGCCGCAGGCAGGGACACCTTCCACTAGACCAGGTTGTTCAAAGCCCTGTCCACCCTGCCCTCCAACACTGCCAGGGATGGGCAACCACAGCTTCTCTGGGCAACTTGTTCCAGTGTCTAACTGATATTGAGAGATGTTGTAGCAAAAGTATATTTAAGCAAGGAGTCAAGGTCTTCTCTAGCTGTGACCCGACTATGGTAATGCCGTGACAGGTCATGGTGCTTTATGCAGCATATTTGCAACATACTTTTCTGATCTTTAAATAATTTACTTTCTTCCCTTCTTTAATTTTATTTAAATGTGCTTATTGCACGCTTTCCACTCAGGGACACCGACAGATTCATATATTTACCCGAGGCCATATCAAAAGCCAAGGCATGAGAGTTTTCACTCTGGGCTTATTCACTTTGCCAGAAAGTGCTGCCCTCTCACAGCACAAAGGAGTAACATTTTACTGGTGCATCCTTCCCATTAGCACAGAACGGTCTGAATTAAGCTGAAAATTGCACCAAAATAGTACTGGGAGTTTATATATTATGCATCTGAAGTCATCACACATGCAGAACTCTGTCACATGTATATTTTGTTTCCAGTTATTTTTACATAAAGCTACAAAGTCAAACATTACTACTTTCCTAGTTTTACGTCAGGCTGAAGAAAAAATCAAATTAAAACCTACTGAAACTTGAGAGACCACAATTTAGCACAGACACTGCCTAAGGGCTGGGTAAAAGGAGAGAAATCTCGAACTCTGGCCAGTGTACTTCAGAACAGCACAACTTTATTTTTAAATTCAATCCCTAAGAGACATTAGAGAATTAAGGAATGGACAGCATATGGTAAGAATTAAGATAAAACAGTGATAAGCCTAAATTCTTGGAAGACAGTAAATTTTAAAATCATTTTGTCTCCCATGTGTTAACATTTTACATTGAAATGTTCAGAACCACCAGCAATCCTAACGACAGATCAGCATTACTGAAAACTATCTGAATCATACAGAAAGCACGAGCATACATCCTCTTCCTGCCAGAAAGCAAAGCTTGAAAGCCTGGATATCAAAAGGTTGACTGATGCAGATGCTTTTGAGCAGAACCGTTAGTCTTTTCGGTATTAAGAAAGCACACTTTACTGTGTATCTGCTTTACTTGCTTCCCTGGCTTTTGCCCAGAGGTGGCTGTATTCTACTGATACTGCAATGTCTGTTTAACAAAGGGTAATAATTTGAACTGCATGCATCCTCTTCAAGAAAAACTGTATGATTTGGCAAAGAAAGTGCATATCAGGTTTGAAAAAAAGAAAATAAATGCAATTTAACATAGACAGGTATTTTGCGACAAATGGGTGATAACAGGTATCCCCATCAACCCCCCAAGTTGAAATTGCAATTTCTATGCTATGGGAGAAAATATACACTCAAACGTCATGGAAATATCTGGTCTGTCAAAGGGAAAAGTACTGTCATCAGAAGGACGTTGGCTCTGGAACAGCTTCAAAAGCCAGCCTTGAAGCTGACATGATAGGCAAAAATGCAAAGACTTTTGGTAGGCACTTAGCTCATCCAGTCTGGCCTGGAGAAGTCAGGCCTGCCTAAGCTGTTACCCTAAGACCTAGGGTAACAGCTTGCAAGAAGAAAAGGCCAGGAGAGAAAACTGGTGAGGAACTGAACTATCTTTTTTGAAGGTTAGTCAAGAATGGCTATTTGTTGAAGCAAAGTGAGTTGCCATCCCTGCTCTATATGCTATAGGATGAAGTGATGCCAAAGGGAAAACAGGGGGAGCAGAAGTAGGAAGGGAAAAACAAAATTATCATATGAAAACAAATCAAGCAAAGAAAAAAAAATCTAAAGATAACTGGAATAGGGGTTCATTTGACTAATTATCAGTCATTTGTTCAATGAGAGGTTTCAGGGAGAAGAGGGAAAACCTCTCAACTAACCTTTTATATCTGAGAACACCAAAAAGAATCAAGACACTTAAATCTTACTGTTAAATTGGTTTAATTCTTGTAAACTACCTACACTCCCAAATTCTTCAGCACATAAGATTATTTTTACATTTTAAGAACTGGCCTGTATGAAGTTCTTAATTGTCCCAATCCCTACCAAATTAAAGCAGAGAAAGCTGCCTAACGATACAAAGTTCATAATAAATAACTTATGTGGGAAGCATTGTCTTTGTTATTTTCACACTGAAAAATATATTCCACACTGCAGGGATAATGAGAGTATAAAACATTAACACTACATTTTTCTATACCATTCTGCATAATTAACTATGCAGCTGTTCATTCATTCAGTCCCAACAACCGAATTAATTTGCAATCCATTCGCAGGGGATGCACTAGAGCAAACCACACATAGTACAGAAGCAAGCAAAGCTGCTCGCACAACACATACCACACCAGTGACACAAGGTGCCCAACACTAAAAGAAGCAACAGGGGGTTGCAAAACAGCATTTTCAAAACAGCAGCTGAGAAAGGCAACTAATGACAAAGTGCCTTGTTGTGAAACAGCAAGTATGTGTTTCCGGATAAGTCTCATGGTATGTCAGCACTCTCTGATGGTTTCCTGTCTTTCCCAGGCTCAAGCCAAAACTTTCAGGAGACAAACATTAAACATCCCTAAACCTTATAGCTCCTTCTTATTATCTGTATTAATGCATCATTACAACCCCAGCACTGAGAGGGTCCCACTGCACTTATACAGTGAGCTCCCCAAATTGCTTATATTCCAAACAAACAAACTGGGCAAAGGCCAAGTGAAGGAAAGCACAGGAACGTTAGGTTCTTCAAGCAAGGTCACACAGTAGGCTGAAGGTGGAACCAGCAACATCACTATTTGCTGAGTGCAGTGTCACATCTAACTTTACAATATGCTACCCTAAGCCATGACTTCACTCATTTCAGGTTTTAAAAATATGTTCTATTCAGGTTTTTATACCTCATTCATCATCATAAAAATGTGATGAGCAATGCAACTAGCTGCTTTGATTGTGGTTTCTTATTTATTCCATTTTGCAGAGTGGCAAAAGAAACATTGCTTAATATATATATGGTGTCATTCTATCTGCCTCTAGGTTATGGGGCCCACACTTCCCTGCTGTGCTGGTCTGCTGACAGTGGGAGTTAATGGATGACAATGCAGCAAAGTACTTCTGATTAGCCAAAAACTGATGGCTCAACTGTTTTTATATGAATTTAGAGCAGAGGAATCATGCCACAATAAAAGCCCTGAGATTGCAATTCTCTGATCATATAGAAGTGGATCGTCGGCAGCGCCAAGGTAAGCTTCCCTTTCTTATGCTTGGAGGAAGGGCAAAAGCAACCGCCCCCAAAATTATAAACCTCACAGACGACAAATGCACTGTTTCTCTACTCCTCACCTTAAACCTGTCTGCTGAGGCTAGCAACAAAGATGATCATTTCTTGTAGGGAGGCTTATGACATAAGATACCATGACAGATCTGAGAAAGCACCAGTGAAGCAGTTTTCCTGAACTTCCTACTACTACCGATGTGGATGGGTTTTGGGTAGGAACGATTTCTCATTCCATAACCATCAGCCCCAGCCTAAAGGAATACTTAAAACAAGAAACCGTGCTATAATTCCCACACACTCTGTGCCTACAAAAAATGTTTATGGTACCAACTCCAGGTAAAGCAATCAGAAATTCTATGACTTAGGTTTAAGTTACTCAGACAATAGGACAGGATTCTTAAACCATTTAAAATAAATGCTTATTTTTTCTTAGTAAATTGACTCGCATCATGAAATATATCCCACAATGATTTAATTCATTTTCCAGGAGGATTAAAGAAAGGAAAAAAGAAATATCCTGCAAAGTAGCAAAACTCCCATGCTCCACGATGTATTTAGCCATGCTTCAAACAGCTCCAATAAACATAATGCAAGCAAGAACCTTCCTAACTATATAAATCACAGCTTTCCGACTGGATCTTAATCCATATGTCATATATTCTTTGCATTTTCACAAACTAGTGTAGAAACACAGAAACATTCAAAACTACCATCACCACTATGAGTTGTTGAAGACTTGAAGTGTAGTTATGGGGACAGCTCTCATATGTAAGCAACAGATAGCCAGTAAATATTTCTGGATAGAGTTCTTTGATAGTTTTTACTTGCTTGCAGCATTTATTTTGAGTTCAGACCTCCATCCATACTAGATATGAAAATATTTCTAAAATGCTATTATGGTAATACAGACATAAAGGGACCTCCTTAAGCTAAGTCCCATACCCTGGAGAGTCACTTAAAAGACATCTTCAGGGGGCTCTGCAGGACATGATTCAGAGAATGGTTTCCAACATCCATGACTGAAGTTCATCCCTTTACTGAACAGTCAAAAGCTACAGCCATAACATGTGAAAGGATAAGTGCAGCATCAAGGCAACAGCAAGGTTATTGCCAATGTGACGGGTCTTAGGAAACACTATGGTGGATTTAGTGTCTATTACAGCATATGCTACAGGAGAACACTGCAACATCAGCACCCTTTGAGTCCCTAAACCAATATCACTGCCCATTAGAAATATCAACTCTTAAGTATCTTGTACATTCCAAGGCTTGTGAAGACATGTTACTTTCATTTCCTTTGTCCTTTACATATTTTTCTTACCTGACACCCATATTAAAACATTGCTGATAGAAAGTGAGTATAGTGGATTTCAGCCTAACTATGGTTTTACAGCTCATTTTAAATGTCCAAAATAAATTTAAAATAGACTTTCCTGCATGAATCAACTCATAATGATGCACTGTAGAGTACTAGCAATCGCAGCAAAGATAATTAAGGTCTTTGTAATGCTATTAGGTGAATATGGAAATATGATCAAAGAGAGCATAAAAATCTGTTGTTCAGTAAGAGAAATAAAACCCTAATTGTAAGACTGCTGTTTTATAATACTGCCCAAAACCTTTCCTCAGTGGAAGAGGTGTAAATAAGGATTTAATAGGAAGACAAAAGAGCTACACAGGTATAATTGATGGCAGCCTATTTTGATTGCAGAACCTGCATTACTCAGGATGATACATTAGCCAGAGAAAGCACAGCTAGACATTAGATTCCAAGCTGAGTTTGCTGGACTAATAATTAGAAAGTCGTTTCTTTATTGTTTTTACTTAGAAAGAGAGCAAATTTGATATGGAAATCACGGACTCAGTAACTCCATCCCTTGGGGCCATTTCTGCAAAGTCACTTTTCAAAGCAGAACCACAATATGAGACCATCTGGAAGTGCAAGTTGTTGCAGAACACAGTCGCTCACTTACTAAGCAGCACTCCACATCAAGAAAAAATTCCACTGGGGCACCAGACTGTTTACTGGGGTTCTTTATTTTGCTTTTTAAAATAATTCCAGGCAACAG
This sequence comes from Lathamus discolor, assembly GCF_037157495.1. Classification (NCBI taxonomy): domain Eukaryota; kingdom Metazoa; phylum Chordata; class Aves; order Psittaciformes; family Psittacidae; genus Lathamus; species Lathamus discolor. The sequence goes on along the minus strand of NC_088884.1, from coordinate 153,610,093 downwards.
GCGAAATGAGTTTCACCTACAAGTCCAGACAGGTTGGAAACAAATGCCCACACTTGTTTTCTCGCAGTGTGGGAATTTTACTTTCCTGAGTGGTATGTCGTTCACTGTATATGTTGTATATGTTGTTGACTACCTTAAAAGAATCTCCTATTCTTTGTAGTCTATGAGGGCATACACCTTTGCTAAATGCCCAGAGCACCATGCAGTCACTGTGCACTGATCACTGCTGATGGCCAGTGGGCTTGTACAAATGGGTCTTGCCCTGGATTTGTGGCTTTCTGTGGGTGCAAGGATCTTCCTGAATCCTTGAGGTTTGCCAATTCTTATGCTGTTAATAAGGCTCACCCAATAGCTACCACCTCCTGCTGCCCAGCCACTGACCTGGACTCATAACCTCCTCACACAGCAGTGCAACTTCACTCCTTCCTCAGGCTGCATTTGGAATAAAGGGTCCCAGGAAGTTCAGATAGGATATCCAAACATACTTAAGCAGGCAGGGAAGTCTGTTTCTTCATTTAGCAATTCATTATTGACAACATATGACAAAATATCCCAACATCTCTGATGACAGGAGTTCCTAGGGTTCAGCATACAATGCTAAGAGGAGTTAACAGTGCAGTTAACATCAAATAATGACATTTGTTTTGCTGTGGTGAAGCAATAACAACATGGTGATGCCATTGGGAACAATGGCAATTACACAGCAAGTTGCTTTAGCACTACCATATCATTACAGCTTGATAATATGCAATCAAAACTTTATTAGCAATCATCATCAGCATCTATTATTCATTGCTTAGATTAAGCTAAGAAGGGGAAGACCGCGTGCGTACCAGAAACAGGATTCTAAGCCAATTCTACGGCCATATAATGCTGAGTCATTGCATAACCTTCAGCAATCAGTTACCAACTCGGTTGTCCCATGTATAAAATGCAATAATAATAATTATCTCCAAGAGATGTTATTATGATTAACTCAGTTGCACAGGTAAGTACTAGCATTCATTTCTCAGTGGCTACCAATTCGAAGTTACAATAGTTAAGATTTGAGTGCATGCTTCTAAAGCTGCAGGCATGCAACATATGCAAGAGGCACCTGAGGTTGCATAGTATGTGTACCTATATATTTATTCACAAACTGGTCCATAAAGTATATGAAAACACCTACTCAAGTATCTGTTATCCTAAAAGGTTTGATTCGGTTCCTTCATACTGTAAGTGTGCTGGATAAAGACGTGTGTGGATTCTGACAGGAACAGTGTTAGCATGCAAAGTATCTTCACTATATGTACAAATATGTGAAGATAATCTTAGTACCCACATTTTAAGTTTTGGTCACACTATCTTTTTTCATTATGCTAATGAGGCCTAACAGAACAACCAAACTGCATTCCCAAGACGTACTGGGTTTAGAAACCTCTAAAAATAAACCTGAAAACAATCCTCTGCTCCTTCTCAGTAAGTTAATTTATATTCAAGAGGCAACCAATGTTATCTGTTTATTCTTGAGTCAAATAACTATACAGCTTACCCCAACCTTAACAATTACTTAATAAGCAAATTAGCAAAGTACCAGAAACACCCTGGTGTTTTCTAACTACATGCTTCCACCAAGATTTATGCCTCCACCTCTTCAGTGTAACCAGCCATGGCTGTTACTAGCAAAAATTTCAAACTTGCATTATCCAGTACTATTTCCCCTGTTTATTCAACAGTGAAAGAATTCCAAGGTAATTAAAATTTCAGCCTCCCAGTCCTGTAACCTGGGCAGGCATAAATTACCTATACAAATTAACACTGCTCTGCAGAGACACAGAAAATCATGAGAAAAAAAGAATACAGCCCTCCCCAAGTGGTGTTTTTCCCCACCATTTGCATTAGTCTTGAAAGTCTTCACTCCAAGGTCACTAAGAACAAATAAGCATCACCAGACCAGAGTCACCCTTCCCTTCTCATTCCCTGTTCCATGAAGCAAGGAAATAAAAACTAAAATTCTTCTGAGAGATGGGCAAAAGAGAGATTAAGAGTTTCAGAGAAAGAAAAAGATGCAGTTACTAGAAACAAAATAACCTATAAATGCCAAGGTAGGATAATGTTTATTGACTGACAAGACAAAAGTAGGGGATGAACAACAGTAACAAACTAACGTGGTGGGGATTGATCAGTTTCTAGAACAGGGTTATCTTCACTTAGAGAATCTTAAGTGTCTGGTATGATGTAGGCAGGCAAGATAGGAAGAGGGAAAAAAAATGGAACAAAAGAAAAGAAAAAAAATAATATAGAAAAAAAGAAATAGAAAAAAAAGAAACCCAAAACTTTGGGCTGATTCAGGAAGTAACTGGACAGGATTCCCACTGGGGCACAGAAACCTCACAAAGATTAATGGCTTTTGTCCACTGACAAAAAAGCCTATACCATTTTTTGTATCTCTTTCACTGTGCATTCGTTCTGGTGCAAATGAGAGGAATGCAAAAGAGAATCAAATAACAAAGTTTAAAACTATACACACTGTGCATTCTGGGCAGGCTGCCGATGTGAGTGCAACATCCCGGCTCCATCAGCAAACAGCGAGCTTTACCAATTCACACCCAAGTGTTTTACCCAGAGAAAAACCACAGAAGCTCCTTGTGTTCTCAGCCAGCTCCACTCAGTGTTTATTTTCATTTGATTTAGTATAAATAATGAGCTACATCTCAACAGAGAGCGGCAACATTTGATATTTTTGCATTAGTTGGTCTCACGCATGCTTTTCCAGATCCCGGCGCTTTGTAACTCCTCCCATCTGACAACTACAAGTGCCACTTCTACACCACAGTGGGCAGAGGAGGAGAAAGGGAGGTGAGCCCAGAGCAGAGCAAATCTAGGCATGGATCAGCTACTACCCCTGCCCTAAGCGCTACTCTTTAGCACTTCCTTTCAGCTTTTCCATCCTAGTTTTATAAACAACCAGAGCATCTGGTAGATCTATTACTTGTAAGTAAAAGGGCCTGATTTCCCTATGATGCATGCTAGCATCAGTTTTATTTGAATGCAGTTCACACCAGTTCTTCTTTACACCAGCTGTCAGCAAAGTCTGAATGACCTTGTTTGAAGTGTTTATGTTCTCAAAAGAAAGCAACATTATCTGAAGCCTGTTTTATGTTTATTTCAAAAGAGCAGAGAGTTTATTTTGAAGAGTCTGACTGAATAAGTTTAAAAGACTTCTATGATAGATTACACTGAAGTGTGGATAGCAAAACTTGAAACATATTGCACATGTTGTATAGACCAGGGGTATATAACAGGAAAGTAATGTGAGCTTACACAATTATCAGAGTATCCAAATTGCCATTTGGCTGTCTTCTTTACACAAGATGTTGGACCAAAAATTAAAACAGAACAAATGTGCAATTAGTTCTGCATCTTGTAAGTTTAAAGGATAATTACAAATGAACCATCATAGCCCCAAAAAGGCTAATCCTGAGTCAACAGCGGGCAGTCTCCATTTGTTCTTGCTTCCTTTGAATACCCTTTTTTTATAAATAAAACTTTCATTTTTACTTGAAAATACCCTTGTGCTGCATGGACCACTGCTCCTGGACAGACTGTACTATTCAGCCACCAGTATTACAAGGTATTGCAAAGTAAACTATCACTATGAGAGATCCTACAGGGTTAAAACAACGCAGCCTCCTTCACAACAAGTAACAAGGCTGGCATGCAGCATGTCCTGGTCTCAGACTTTTACTCCCTATTCCCTTACCTATTCCTTTGCTTGGATTGTTTCTGTAAAGCTCCTTACACACAGATGACTGTTGAGTCCCCATACAAGCTCTTGAGAAGTATTAAGCTTACAAGTACCTAAGCCACAAGCTATTAGATAACTCGTTTGTTTCTATACCTGAAGCTTATGGGCTACATAAGAATTTCTCATAAGACTTCTTAAGTAAGTCTCCTGTCATTTATAACAGCTATTAAGATATCCAGACAGAATGTTTCTACTGCTACAGATAACCCAGCAAAACCACCATAGCAAATACTGGAGCAATATTATGTTTATCAGTAGGAGTGAAGTACTGTCACTTTTGAAGTGCACCTGATGGGTCTAGCAAAAATTTGCGGTGGAAGACTTATACAGGTACACAGAAAATCAAAGCACAAAAGTCTACTTAGCACAACAAAATTAACACATGAGAAGGTAACCACTATGACTACTATAATATAGGCTTACCCTAGCCCTGGGTTTGTGCTGTTACACATCTCAGCGTGCAATTTGTGCACGCACAGGGAACAGGCATACTGATCTCCTAATTTATGAATGTTAAGGAAATGAGAATCCATTTAGAAATTTATTTGGATTACTACATATTCCCAGTTCTTGTGAAACACAATATAACCTGCACTGGTATTATATTTCATCCAGACAATCGTGACCTCTTCCAAAACAGGATTATTTACTAACCTCAGTACAGTACTCAAAGGCACCAAGATCTCCCAACAGACACATCCCAACACAATAAGCATTCCTAAATTTGTATGTAACTTTGATGCAAAATTTCTAAGGAAAAGGAAAAGAATGGCATCTTGCAAAGAGGGATTAGGAAGTTACCTTATACTAGCATTGTTTGTCTCCACTGCTAAAACCCACTTCAAACTGTTATTGAACTTCAGGAATCATCTTTAAGGAAGAGAAGGAGTAAAAGCTAGTAACAATATGAATAATCTTGATCTATTAAAATCAATCAGCTACCAACTCAACTCAGCAGCAGTCTGGAAAGGAAAATAAGATATGGATCTGTTCTGAGACTAGAAAGTGGGGAAAGCTACAGGAAAAGCAGAGAACTTACCTCCACAAAGAGCTCTCCAGCACCTTCCCCATGTCAGTATGATAATACTTGGTAAGGATCAGGATCACCTAAAAGAAAATGAGAATAAATATATTTATATATTCAAACTGATAGAAGAAACAGAAGTAGATCATGGGCAGCATTATTCTGATGAACTCGAAAGTGAGTCTCCTAAAAATCTGGATTGTATTTCACTTTATTTTTTACCTCTTATCAGTCTAAAGAGACTGGGGTTTTTCCTTTCTCCGAGAAGAGCGATTTCAGCACTTGAAGTTTTCTGCAAACCTGGTGACTTTGTGAAAGATTGCCCGTTTCACATGAGCGGTGGAGTTGGAACAGCCACATAAATCCCACCACCACATGACAGCCCCCAAGCAATTTGTATAACTTTCTCAGCCGGAAGGACCAATCTGGTTGCTAGTTTAAATTTAGGAGGCAACTCTCTTGAACAGCTACAGACAATTTTTTTAATCCAAAGTGTTAAAAAAAACAGCAATTAACTTTGATTATCCAGATAACAAATTCAGGCAGAAAATGAGCTCTGGTCCTCTCTCCAGGATCAGAAATGCAACTTTCATAACTGTCATTTTTTGTTCCTAGAAGAATCACTTTTCTTTTTCCTTCAAGAGCCGGCTCTGTGCTCCTTAAATTACTCATTTATGTCACAGCCAACAACATCTATAAAGAAATTTTACAAATAAAACATCTTGGGTCACTAAGAAGAGTCAAGAAGAGACACTTTCCATTTGCTCTACATATGACAAATTCACTGGTCAAACAGGGTATAGCACCAGTCCATGACTGATATGCCAAGCTGAATGCTATGGTTTATATTTAGATCATTAAAAACAGATTTCCTTCACTTGCTGCCAGTCCATACTAATGGTTCTTATATCCACATTCCCATAGCAACCCCACAGGGGTAGAAAAGGAAGAGCCTCTGGTTCCTTGCACAGCTGTTGGCTTTCTTTAATGTGGGGTCAACATCAGTCTCCAACAGTTTGGAGCAAGCTGTTATTTAGCTGGCACTTCCTCTGCCCCTGACCACCAGATGAAGTCTCCAGCAAACAGCAACTGTAGGCATTCACTTTGATTATTCAGATAATTAATATGCTGAGGATAAAGTTATGTTGCAGCCTCTGTATGCTGGAGCTTGTGAGAGAATTCCAGACCATGGGTATTATATACGTGGCACTTTGGAAATAACCCAACATTTTACAGAACCGAGTTACAATATCAGTCTCACTCAGGGTTATCTAAATCTAATAAATTCAGAACACGTATTCTGGGATGCATATTGATATAACTAAAAGCAGAACCAATCTATAATTCACAAATAGTAGTATTTTCTCCTATCGTTAAAAGAGTTACAGTCTACCAGACCACTCCGTTGGAATTTGATAATTTATAAAAATAAAGGTTTGGTTTAAAATAAAACAAGAAAAAAGAAAAAATCTTTTATTTTTAAATAGGTTACTACAAGACTTACTAAGCCAAAAGAAAGAACCATTTCCCAAAGGAAAGAGCATCCACTGATGAGATTCCTGGCTACAGCCCAAGCACGCTCCATCAGGTCAGCTATTTATTCTATTGTCTGTGTCTTAAATACAGCTTTCTGCTGGTGCTTGCAATTAAGGAGAAAAAGAAAGAAACTTCACTACTGGGAGCATCTACTGGCTCCAATTATTAAGGAAAAAGTTTCAGACCGTGCTTTTCTAAACAATTGCAATTCCTCTTAAGCCACAAAAATTGACCTGGGAGGTTTGGGTTTTTTTTTAAAGAAAACAGTGAAAGATATAAGAGATTACACTTTGTTTCCTTATATTCATGCAGAACTGGAGACTGAATCCTGACCTTAGTGAGCCAACTTTTTCATCCCTGTACATTCTACTTTTAAAATTCAGATGATTTTCAGCAATATGTGTTAGAACAACCCTGCCACAGGGTAAGCCTGGTGTTTCATTCCTGAATTAAACTGGTTACTAGCACACACAAAACCACCTATTGGGTTTCTCTCAATCCACCTGCTTTGAACTTAACCCATATGAAAACAGCAACAAAGCACCTTCCAGATAAACCATTTCTCTACCTCAGCACCTCTTCTAAGACAGACTTTTAGGAAGCAGGGAAGGGCTCACTGTACTGCTTGCTACCCACAGTTCATCTAGGCATCACGGAATGGTTTGGGTTGGAAAGGACCTTAAGATCATCAAGTTCCAACCCTCCTGCCATGGGCAGGGACACCTCACACTAAATCATCCCACCCAAGGCTCTGTCCAACCTGGCCTTGAACACCGCCAGGGATGGAGCATTCACAACTTTCCTGGGCAAACCATTCCAGTGCCTCACCACCCTCACAGGAAAGAATTTCTTCGTTATATCTAACCTGAACTTCCCCCATTTAAGTTTGAACCCACTGCCCCTGATGCTACCACTACAGTCCCTGATGAAGAGTCCCTCCCCAGCATCCTTATAGTACCCCTTTAGATATTGGAAGGCTGCTATGAGGTCCCCACACAGCCTTCTCTTCTCCAGGCTGAACAGACCCAACTTTCTCAGCCTGTCTTCATACAGGAGGTGCTCCAGTCCCCTGATCATCCTCATGGCCCTCCTCTGGACTTATTCCAACAGCTCGGTGTCCTTCTTATGTTGAGACCACCAAAACTGCACACAGTGTTCCAAGTGGGGCCTCACAAGAGCAGAGTAGAGGGGTAGGATCACCTCCTCGCTGTTGTTGTTCCACACACTTCAAATCAAGGGCTTTCAAGTAATTGCAGATTACCTCTCACTGGGAAGAGCCATAAGCAGTAAGATGTCTTATGTATACTGCAGGATTGGTACCTTAATCTGTGTCACAGCTCTGAAGAAACACATGACAGCATTTTCTAATTAGGCTGCTAAATTCATCTAAAAATTAGAATTCTTTATTTTGCATTTCACAAGTAGGGAGAATTACTTAGTAGGGAAAACAAAAAAAAAAAAAAAAAACAAAACACCAAACATCTTTTAATTCATAAACACTGTTACCAGAATCCTGTGTCAACTTAAGAAGCATGAGACTGCCTGGGGGCTGACCACTATTTCAACCGTGCCAGCGGATTTCGTCCCAGTATCCAGAAAATGTAGGTCAGCTATTGAACAGATTTTACAGTACTGCCCTTTGGATTGTGGGTATCTTTTCAGGTGATTCTGCTAACAACAACAGGGTATTTCTCTATTAATAAACACATCCAAAGAACAGAAGGAATCGTTTCATAATAAAGAAGTAATGGTCTGCAGGATCTCTGGATTCTGTGCATCATTTCTAAGAGCAGAGCCCTGTTTAACTGATTTCATTTCAATGGGACTCCATAATTACAAGCATTTTACAGGCTGGATGGAAGCCAATAGTTCATACACATGGCTGTCCTAGTGAAAGTGCTTGGGTGGCCTGTAGATGGGGAGAGGCTTGAACCACAACAGCAACAGAACAATAATCATAGTAACAATGATTCTTAACCAGCTCACACTACCATCAGACACGGACAGCTAAAATAATTTCACAAAGCTAGATTTATTTTATAGCTAGAATAAACACAGGAAGTGGAGGAGAATTAGATTTACCAGATTCTTTATTTAAAGATGGATTTATAGGGTTACCTAGAGATCTCCCTGTCCATCCAAATTCCTGTTTTATGAGGAGACTTGTGAAGCCATTTTTAACTTTTTCATCTTAAATTCACTCACAGTTCTTTGAGTTAGTCCCCAGAGTGTGTCAGTGGAGGTGGCAACAGTAAGTCACTGTTGTATGCTAGGGATCAATGAACACTTGATGGGGCTTCTGGACAAATACACTTAAGAACTGTATCCCGTCTGCTTTCATTGCCCTGAAACAAACGTCCCTAGGCATTACTTCTTCACAGAATTTTAGTTGTCTGGGGTTTTTTTAAGTAAATATAAGTGAAAATACATACATATTTTGATTGAAAATAAAGACATGGATGTCTGGAGCAAATCCCTTGTTCTGTATTTGAGAATCACAGACTTCTCTTAGGAGCAGTCTGTACTGCACCTCATAGCTTTCTGATTACTTTTCTACCGCCTGCTCTGATCTCAGCATCTTCTGCCCCTTTGCAGCAAGGTGACAGACCACTGCGCCTTCAGGAACAATAGAATAAACAGAGCACTTACTCCAGTTCTCTGCCAGGTCCCCTGCACAGAATTCAGGAGACAGTATTTTCACCCTTTTCTTTCCAATAAATTGTTTTATTTTGTTACTACATGGCAGGCATACCCCAACCATGTCACACCACACAGATTTAAAATCAAAAAGGGAAAAGCTTTTGTCATAAAATTAGTGCTGTAGTACTTGCTTCATTACTAAAGCCTTTGACCTCTCTATAACGCCAGAGCTGGACAGCAATTCTCCAGATAGGCAAAGGTATAGAAGATAAATCCCTTAGGATTCCAAAAAGTCATATGCAATGTGCATTGAAAGTTTCCAGTGGAGGTAATAACTGTAATTCTCTTTTGTGTACCTTTCTTTTTTGGGAGGCAGTGGGGAAAGTGGTGGTGCACAAAGATTATCTTCATTCTCTCATGCCATTGCCCTGCTTCCATAGTTTAGTTCCTGCCTGGGTGGATTCTCAACTGTTACGGTAGTTATAGCTCAAAATAGCTCTCCAAACAGAGGATTTGTAGCAGTTTCTGACCCAAAAATCCACTCTGTATGTAGACCTGTCTTCATGAGTACACTGGGTTTTCAGTGAACGCTGGACATAGAAAATGAACGGAAAATTCCACAGATATTATCCATAAATTATTAAAAGTTACAGGGATCTACTTTTTTCCCCTCTCCTTTTCTCTTGCTTTCGTCTGAAAATGTTTTGCAGAAAGCTGGGCCAAAAAAGAGCAAAACTTTAAGAGACACAATGTGCTTTTAATCATTTCCTAATAAAAATTTGGCTTTAAAGAAGCCCATTTTAATCCTCTCTTTTCATCACCATGTCAGCTAAGAGGGGCGAGAAAGGAAAAAGGAACAAATTCTATATCAATCACTTTCCCTGGTGTTTATATTTTATCTTTGGGGTTTGGAGATTTTTTTCTTTTTCTGTGAAGATTTTGTCATAATCCTTTTTTTTTTTTTTTCATAAACACTGACTTCTTGAAAAAATTCCCCCCTTTTCCCTCCATGCTCCCTCCATGATGTTCTCTTTCATGGACATCCTTAGCAGAGATCCCTCTTTCACTATCTACATGGAGATTCTTAGAGATTAAGCTTTATTTGACCCCTGCCATTTGTGATTTGAAGTAATTTTTTTTTTTTGGCATCTATTCAGAAGTCTAATAGCAAGAGACTCGTACTTTCAAATGTATGCTTGCGAGTTCTGATTGCAAGTTTCTGTGTTTTCACAAGTTTATTAGAAGGTGAGAGCATGCTGTAAATACTTGTGGGTAGCCAGAGCAACAAGGAAAATACACTGCTCAGACAGACTCAAGTTCCTGCAAAGTTTTTAGCATCTGTTTAATTTAATTCATGCGAATGAACCCACTGAAATCAAGAGAAGTGTTTATGAGAGTCACTTGAGCAGGTACTTAATACTGTCTGTGACTGGAGCATAAGCTGCTGTTTTGTTCAGGAACACAACCTAAGTCACCTTTTCAGCTTATTAAACTATGACTATTTCATTGTAAACTGTAACTATTTCAGGGAGATCAAGATGTTCTAAGCACAGCCTATGAATTCATCACCACCACATCGATACTTCCAAAGCTTTCTTGACAACTAGTAATCAAAAAACTCCCTGGCAAATTACAGGCAACCACCTACTGTGGCAATCCCTTATGCCATTTCCCCTTTTGCAGCAGCAGGCTCTTCAGTCATCATGCTAAGGTCAACATTAGTTTTTACATTCATTATTTAAAACAAAGGCTCTTACAAGAAAAGTAAAACCAAGAGACTGTTAATATTAAGCTATATTATCGTAAGTCTATTATATGGACTGCCATAATACTATTAACGACTTCATAATAATTTGATTACACTGGGAGAACTGTAAGTGAAAAAAAAAAGAGCATTTAGGTTTACTCTGCTGCAGCATTATGATGAAAAGTGAAAAAGGAGACATTTAGACCATTACTAAAGCTATTAAGAATTCACTGCATAAGCTTCTACTCCTCTCTGGCAATAAAGTTCATAAAAGTAACCCATGACTTAACATGAAAGACTTAAAGAATTTGATTTATAGTTCTTCCAACTAAATTGTATTGGGAGAAGAGAGAACTTACTGTGTATGAAGTCACTGACCGGACCAATGCACTTGTCTTAAGCATTAGTAATAATTCTGTGCAGCAAATTTGTTCATAATTCAAGGTAAGTCACAACAATGGCTCAATTCCTATTCTCCAAGAGGTATTTCTATCCACAAGAGTTGAGCAAGTGCATAGTCTTGAAAGTGGCAGCTGTGATTGCTACCGGATTCAAAACCATCTTAAATGGAGTACTATAACACATTGACCCCGCAAACATTTATACAGAAGAGTAACTTTAAGACATCCAGTACACTTAATCCACTATCTAGCTCAGAACAGGATTATATTGAGTTAGCACTGTACAAACACAGAACAAAAAGACAATCACAAGCCTTCACAAGTCTATAGTCCAAGTTCAGAAAAAGGAAGTTTTCACATCATGAACTGATGTTAGATTTTCAATGCAAGCTCCTAAGAATATTACGTTTATGTGATGACACTGCATATGCACTATATATGCGTATGTGTGGTTTTGGCTGTTCACCCCTACCTTATAATTACAAATCCACTGACTGATTTCAATTGTATTTAACAGATAAAGAGAGAGCACACGCCATATGGCTGAAGTACCCACACTGGTTCTTATCACAGATCAATCTAGAACACTGGCAAACAAAAACCACGGAAGTATAATAATGGGGGAAGCATATAAGTGAAGATGCTTCCAAAATATATTTTCCAGTCTTCAGTAATTTGTAATGCAGGCAGTTAGGCTTTTACTTTAGTTTGTAGCAGTTGGCTGCTTGGGTAAGCACAGGCTTCTTGGTGGTACAGCATGACAGAGACTATTGTAACTTTTAATGGTCAGTCCTTAAAAAATCAAAACATACGTAAACTTGGTCAGCCAATGCAGAATGCTGCTACGCCAACATACTCATGGTGTTGCTCATTTCTATGCTCATTAGGTATAGCTTTGAAATTTTTGGGCACCCTGCAAATGCACAGCTTGCTCAAGCAAACAGGAACTCAGTTGAAGGCTGCAGAATCACCAGACCCAAAACTGTAGCTTAAATCTGCAGCTTAGGAAACAGTGTCTAACATGTTACCTACTTGTTCTATCAAACCTCCTGTTCTTTTCAAAGAGCCCAAACCAATGTCACCTCTGACACAAAAATCTGCAGTTCTCTTCCACTGCCTTTTCCACATAACTGGAATATTTTTTAGGTTTAAACATTTAACATAGAATTTGACAAGCTTTTAAAACCACATCTGCAAACATGCCAAGAGAATAAATTTCTAAAGCATGAAACAAGAATATTTGTTTTCCTACTCTGGCTTGATTCCTAATTGTAATTTCTTCTGAAATACAGACTAGCAGTACTTATCTCCTCTAATAATGTATTCTAAATTGAACTAACAATCATTCTTGCAGAAGCAAATCTATTGTCTGAATATGCTTTTCCATTCTGATGAAAATTCAAGAGGAAACTGAGCTGTCGTCCATGGAAGACATATGTAAAACATCTTTACTTTCTTCTGGATATTTCAGGAACCCAATACTATGGAGGCAGATCACCTTGGTCATCAGTTACATAGCTATTCACTACCAGAGAAGAAACATAAAATTTAAAATGTTGTTTGTGAAATATTCCCAGTCTATCATGAAGTGTTACTGCCCAAAAATACAGAAATTCAAAGCAAGTGTCCAATCCTCATCACTAAATCCTTTTTCAAAGTCAGATTTTTGTTAATTATTATTTTTGACATAACCATATAAAAACAATTATGTTCTTTATTTCAAAAAAGAAATTATTATGAAAAACACATGGAAACATCTGTAGAGGATACCACAAACTGGGAAGACTGCTCATTTGACGCAGGGCTGTTGGCAGATATGTTCATACTGGATACTCTCCCTCACAGCTGCTCTGTCTTCACCAGAACCACAGGATTAAATATCATTGTACCAGATAACATCATATTTATCACAGGCTGCATCAACCTACACTGACCTCAAAATTACATTTAGTTATTTCTGAGAATGGTTCACAGTGTTCAAATAAGACCTAACTGCATATCATAAGGAGGCTTTATAAGACCATACATGGTAGCAAGCACTTTAAAGATGCATCAAGATCATCCAAAGAATGCCAATGTTTAATATCCTTCTTATCATGACTAAGGACTGGACTTTATATTTCCTGAATACTGTAGGACCTGAATTCATTCTTTATAAATAAGATAATCATGGCCATATGATCTACCGAAGGGGACAAAAGCACACTCCTTCCTGAAAGGCATACTGCCAGGGCAAACATGCTGAAGACGAAGGCAGTTGTATTATAGCAACAGAGTGATGCTGATTAAGATTTCATTCAGAAGACCAGAGACATAGCAGAGGCAGATGCAAAACTTGTTTCACACCTTTTGCAATAGAGAGTTTTGCATTGAACAATACTCAGGAGTATTTTAACACCCCTTATTCCAAAGACAAAACACAAACAAAACAAACACAAAACCAGAAGGGGGCAGGGGAGAAAGAGCAAAAGAAAAATATTCAGGAGATTTCCCAGGAATAACACACCACAGTCAACAAAAGGTCCTTTATTCCCACAACACACTCACCCCCCCGCAATGGAGTGGGCCAAGGTGTCTCTCCAAACAAGGACCATTTCCTCTGTAGCTTCAAGCAGGGACAGACTAGGCCAAATGCCACCGCATCATCATCCTTTTACTGGGTGGAAGTTGGTCTCTCTACATCTGCCTTTCATTTTAACCATTTAATCTCTACTTATCTTGCTAAAATAATTAATTTCAGCAGAAGTACTCACACACTGTCCCTCATATGGTCCGACAAGGGACCCTTCCCTCTCAAATGCCAAGCCTGTCTGCTCCCTGTGGCCACATTCAGAATAGATTTGGAATACCTCAAATGACATTAACAGAATTCAGCTACTGTAAAATACTGGGAATGACCCCCTCTGAGAGGAAGAAGGATGAAAGCACATTTATCTTCAACATTATCCCTGAAGCAGCAGAACTTCGTATCTGTGCCAATGGAAAGAGCGTAAAAGAGCTGAGGGAACATCCAACTGGGTTAGGAGACTATTAGAAAGGGCTTGGGAGCAGTTGGGAAAATTGGTCAGGGGCCAAATATGTCAAAGAAAACATTGGAAAGGGCCAGGGGAGTGCTGGAGAGTTCTCCACATTCAGTCCAAAGCCAAACCAGGAGGTTTCCAATCTGTGAGTACTGACTTTTTGCCAGCTTTCTGTACTTCCTCACCCCGCTTCTGCCCTAGGTGTTCATTAATTTAAGAGCCACAGGGCCATAAAGCTAAGTGGAATTATACAGCATTATCTGTGAAAAGAAACAGCTATTTCATCAGGCAATCCCATGCCATTTTTGGATCCCTACCTAACGCCATCCTGTCACACAGGACACTATGCTTTATTTTAACCAGTATGGAGAATATTAACACAATGGGTGACCTCAGAGCCAGGTTTCAAATTAGCCTCACATTCCCATCTTAAACCTCTAACACATTTTAAATGATCTCCAGAACAAGTATATACAAGCAGGAAAAGATAGTAGATCCTGATAAATTAGATCTGTATTTCTTTATTTTTCTCCAGCAAAGACCTGAGCATTCAACAGGCTCTTTGGAGACAGTTTCTGTATGTCAGCATTTAGCAGGCCTTGGCTAGGGCTGCAAAGCAGTTTCAGTAACAAAGGCTTAACGTGAAATTTGCCCCCTTGAACACTGATATTTTTCATGCTTGGTCTCTCCCCCTGTGATACCAGATTGTTCTATGTATATATCTTAAGAACTTCTTTCTTCGTGTTACTTTTTTGTCTTCATAGATACAAGCACAGGTAACAACAGTTAATCAGCAGAAGACTTGGAAGCAGAATATTTTTAATTCATGCCTACAGCACTTCTGAACTCTAATGCTTACACCACATTCCCATGGCTCTTTTCTGAAATGCAGTAATTCCAGGCTTCTCATATCCCCTAAACATAACATAGTAGTACCATCTATTTTACAGTTGGGAAATGGAGGCAGAGACGTATAACTCTGATTTATCCCATCTAACTTGGGAAGTACCAGGCTCTAGAGACAGAGACAGATACCTCTGGAGATAAGTTTTGCCTATCTGTATGTGAATAGTCCTTCAGAAGTTTGTTTTCTTTCCTCCTATTGATTTATCACGCTGGATGACCTACCCTTCAAGCTTGATCCTCTTAGAATGACTGGATGAATCCATGCTTAAATAAATTGTAGAAGAAGTTCAGACAGAGCAAACAACAACATATAAGAAGAGGACAAACAGAGAAGCAGGACAAACAGACATGACATAAATTCTGTGTGCCACTAAGCTTAAGGATCTTCTTTTCCAAAATATGATGTTCCCAGACCCATGTCTTGCATCTGTTCAAGACCACTTACCCTAACACTGGTACCCATGACTCAGAGCAATGCACCAGCACTTCACAGAGCTAGGTCTTAAGTACAGTTATGTGCTATATGTACAGATGTCCTATATGACACATAATATAAACTCTGCCAAAGAGTCAACATTTTCAACATGGGAAAAATTAGTTTTTCCCTTACCTGCCTTTCTGCCAAGGCACAAATGGAAATTAGAGGAAAAAGTTAGAAGAAACTCATGCAACTACATTTAATCTCAGAAGGTACAGCAGACTACTTTTGTAACCACTGAAAACCCCAGATCGTTTAATTTCTTCAAAGTGGCATGTCTGACTGATGTATTTCATGTCAGGGTCCTTTATTACAGAATTTAATACTACTAAATAGTTAAAACTTCTGTACAGAGTACAGAACATTTACTGTTGTCCATTGTCCTGAGCATCTCTCTGGAACTGCTATTTACTTTCCAACATTTTTTTCTAATGAGTTTGTTCTATATTTGTACTGTAAATGCCTGTCTCTATTCTGTTTCTGGAACTTGCAGCATAGCTTTTCTGTTTACGACTCGAGTCTTTTTCTTATGGAAATTACCTTATAAAAAAAAAAAAAAAAAGAAAAATGAAAAAAAAAAAAATCTGAACAATTCTTACAAATTGTTTTTCTTGAGTTTGGGGCTTAACTGATGCTATGACAGAAAGGCACTAATAACCAGAGCGAGAGGCTACAGCCCAAACCAATGGCAATTTTTCAGTTCCATGTTATTAGCAAACGGATATTTTTCTTGCTCCCTCCTCACCCTTCCATACCGATGCATTTATTTTGAGCCTGATCCAAAGTCTATTTAAACTAATGGGAATCTGGATTAAGCCCATTCTAAACATATTAGAAGTAAATCAGATCTAGAAATTTCTTTCCTGAAGGGAAGGATCGGATTTTGATATAACCAGTATTTGCAAAAGCCTCATATATTCCTTGCACAGGAGAAACAACCGCACTAAGCTTTCCACAAAATGCACATAGTTGTACAAATGTATGACATTAAATGCCAGGTTAAAAGCGACATGAGACTACTCAAAGAGAACAGCTAGGGTTATACTTAATACCTTTTATCCCGTAGTGGGAAGGGGCACTTCTGAAGATCTCTATGAATAGACATTTCTTAAAGCAAAAGTTCACTCCCAATGTAAAGGAGAAAGTCAGCTACTGGAAACGACCTCAGACCTGTTATGTCAACCACATACATGTATTTGAGGGTTTTTTTAGGAATATGAGTTAATATTGTATTTTGCAAGAATTTTACAAGATTAAAGGCCACAGCAAAAATGTATCACCCATAGAGCTAAAACAACATTCAGCTCCTTGAATTCCCCCAGTCTGGGGAGGAGGGGAAATCTTTTCATCAGCTCAGAAATAATATTCCAACCTCTCCCAATCCCATCATCTTAGATTGGGCACTAGGCCTGCAGTTTTCAGCAGCAAGCAGATGGGGAAAAGATGCTTTCAATCCAGCCCAAGAAATAGCCTTGCAGAAGTTCATTTTGTTGGCACAATAAAATGAATAAAACATCCACTCAAGATTACTCAGGCATCTCCTGAAGACAGAAGCATGTCAAAAGCTGATCAAGGTTTATTGGGGGAGGAAGGGGAGGCAAGGAAGATCTATTTTCCCTGCCAATACTCCAATACACTCTCTTTCTCCCAGTGGGAAAAAGAGTGACATTTCTTCAGGAAGAGTGTCAAAATAAGGAAACAGAAGTTTATTTCAACTAAAATCTGACTAGCAACAGTCAAACGTGAACGGTATCCCAGTGAAAACTCTTGTGCACAATATAGGAAAAAATACAGATCAAGATGGCTCAGGCTTTCTTTCAGAGTTAAAATAAGGTAGCATTACAGGATTAATTAATACAGCATCATTATTATTGCTATATGAGGAAAGTAATTATAAGTGTTGAAGTTCAGTGCTGGGAGTTGTTAATCCAGAGATTTCCTACTTCTATCACAAACCACCCTGCTCAGAAACCTGTGCAATTTCAAGGGCATTGATTCTCTAGCAGCAGGGAAAGAAATCAAGTCCCCTCCATACTCCCTAACACAGAGAAGGTGGACCTTAAATCTCTGAGGCAATAAATAGACAGCAATTTACCTGAACTGATATTTTTTCCTCTCCCTTCCCCAAGTCAGGACACAAGCAGCCTGAAGTGCATTTCTCAGGGAGGCAATGTAACACATACCACTTTTAATCAAGTGCACTAAGGCACAAGATCGTAAAAAGCATTTTGAACAAAATAAGTAAGAGATCCAGAGTATGGATGTAAAGGACATAGAGAGAATGACAGTGAAAAAATAAGAACCATCAGATACTGGAAACAATGTGAATACCCCATGAATAAAATAAAAAGGCATTAAGTGTGCTAGTAGAGAAATGCATCAAGCAGGAAGGGGAAAACAGATACTTAAACACGTCAGTTCAGTTCCTTGGTTCCTATCCAACTCAAGCAGTGTCCATTTTCTCAGCAGGTTAAGCTATTTGGAGAACTGTCAGTCCCCAAGAAATATTTACTCCCCAGTGCCTTAAGAGAAATAGCTTAGGAAAACGTGCAGGGTCTTTGATCACAGCTCAGGCAAGTCTCTGTTTTGGTACCTAGGGCTGCCCTTCCTTTTTACTTTTATTTTCTCAGAGCAAAGTGTACTAACAGTCTGTGGCTGTGCACGACCGGCTAATGTGAACAAGGCTGGTGAGATCTGCAGACTGAATACCTAGCTTGCCACACCCAGGAGTGCTATTATGACTAAGAAGCAGCTTAGTCTCAAGTTTGTAGAATAGATCTGTCTAAAATCAAGACCAGCTGCTAAATATTTCTTAAGAAAAAACAAAACAAACCCAACCAAAAGCAACTTTCTCCTCTCCCCACAAAACAATGCATTAGAGATACATTCCTCTGCATCTGTCTTTAATATTACCATTTAGCTTTGCAGAGATTCTCAGTTATTCCACACTGACAGACTACAGAAAACGGTCTGTCCCACTGAACTAGAAGAGGGGTAGAGGCATGGACAAAAATGAAAAGGGGAGGGGGAAATCAGTCAGCCTCCAAAACAACCTGTTTGTTTTATAGTTTCAGAAGATGATGTTTGAGGTTTTTTACTCCAAAGGACAGAAATAAAAATTAAACAACTGCCTGTAGCTAAGTATTTCCTATCTGGAATGCTTAGAACTGAGCTGCAAATCCATGGAAATAGGTATTTCATATTTCTTAGAGAAATCGCTACTACTACCTTAATTCCAGTAATGTTCAACACAGTAAAGTATAACAGACCTCAGAGCAGATAATGGCAGATAATGATCACAAAAGCTAAATGTTTTCTGCCTAAATTCATATTGAATCCAAGTGGATAAAGGCTATGAGGTAAATGTTTACTAAGGTGGCAGACAAAGTTATTCCTCCCTAAACTAAAAAGAATTTGAACAAAGAAAACAAAACCAGCAGTGGCTCCTTTCTTCTGTGAAGTGAATTATTCTTGTATTTAGGCATCTTGGAGACCTTCTAAGGCATTTTGTAGTCAAGCTTTTCGAATCACTAAAATGTATGCGCTAGGTCCCAACACGTACCTCTAGTCTAACTCACCCTAACATTGTTAGTGTTCTGTGTAAGATCCTATGATTGTTCCTGAAGGTTTATGCATCAGAAACAGGCATGATGTTGTGATTTATTCCAAATTACTAATTTGATATTTCGCTCTTATACTGGGAAGGGGGGATAGGGAGAAAATTCCCAGTCACAACTGCCCGTGACACAAGTGTAAGGAGAAGATGGTCTTTTGATGGAGCAATGAGGAAGCAACAATTCTGGACAGTGGAAAACAGCCCTCAACAAAACACAATCATATTTCCCGAAGGCTATCCTTATGAAGAAGTGATAAGCCAAAGAACTAGGTTCTCTGCATCCATTATCTCAGGCAGTGTCTCACCCCAGGCTGTGGCTCTCCTCAGCTCCCTGCAGGAACATACACTTGCTGGGCAGGGGGACAGGGGGTATGTTGTGTGCACTTGGATAGGTAGGACTGCAACTAGCGCCAAGCATGTGTCCAGGAGGAAAAGGGATCTCCCCTGACCTCCTGTGGATTGATGCTCTGAGGTGTCAGGTAATTATCATCCTGCTCGGTATTTCAGGCCATTTCAGACACTCAAATGGCCCTCAGGAGAAAGGAATAAATGAAGGCATCTCAGATGCAGTCTGAATCGAGCACGGATCACCTGGTCCTTACTGGTCAGCTTGTCTACCTTCAATGTTTAGCTATGGGATCTTCTCTTGTCCTTGTATAGGAGGTTAAAAAGCCCCTGCTGAACAAATGTTCTCCATATAGAAATACACGCAGCAATCACATTAGCTCTTTGGTAAGAATAATGACTAGTCCGTCCGTCCATCGTCCCCCCCCAGTGAACCTCATAAAGCTTATTTTCCAGCATCTGGATCATTTCTGTGGGTCCTCTCCCCATCTTTCACACCTTATCTTCAGAGTATGTGCTGAATTGAGGACACTTCTGAGGGGTGGCACCAAGATCTGAACAACAGCAGCTACCAGAGGCAAAGACAAGGTAATTTTACAACTTGTACTTTATATAACCTTTACGGACAAGCCCACAGACAGTTTACAGAAGCCTCATCATAGGTTTCCATGAATAGCGATTCTGGATAAGCCAGCACAGTGCTGCTGTTGGAGAGCTGTGCTAAACATTTTGTTCTTTTCCTAAAAGGGAAAGATCACTTGGCAAGCACGCCTCATAAAATTAGGGCATGTGGAGGGGGGATTAAAGGAATGCAGATACATAGAAAAATAATCAGCATTTTTTCATCCACACCACCAGGTTCTCCCCAAGAATCCAACAACTTTCCAAGCCCAGACATTATTCATCTCTCAGACTCCAAAGAGCTGTTTCTAATCTGTCTCCTCTTGTTTAGCCTTAGGCTTTGTAGACCTCTACCTACACCTCCAGCAATAATTAGTCTAACCAGTCTCTGCTTCCCTGGGCTAATTGCCAGTAGAATCAGACTGATTTTCTGGAGAAGAGCGAGCAAGTTTGTCAAGATAAAGTCTGCAGCCAGAGACAAGGAGGGAGGAAAAAAAAGGAGGGGAGAGGGGGTATGAAAGAGAGAGCGACCTTCCAAGTTCAGTTCATACAGATGGGAATTTCAGCACTGAGAACAAACCTCGTGAGCCCTCTTTGCCATACCAATTCAATTTAAGTATATGTTGAGCAAGCTACACCTTAATAGCCTTACACTGACTTCTGGGTTGCTACTTCCCAAAGCATCTTTCTACCCTGAGTCTTTTATGCATTTTTTTTTTTTTACTTCCTGATCTACAGCTCTTTATCCGGTGGTACCAAAATGAATTTTGCTGGACCTTCGTTATCCAATCACCCATTTCAGATTAGCCCTGAAACAACCTTCATTATTTTAGCAATGTTTATGCTCTCTACAAACTTAACAGCAAAATTCACATCAGTGATTGAAAACAGTGAAGTACTGACTAGCGCTGGACTCAGAATTAAAGCCTAGGAACTAAGGTGATGAGCTTCACAAAATTGTGAATTAAGCCCCCCCCCCTGCTTCCCCAAGGGAGATTTCTTTCTTTATTTTTCCTGTCATTAGCCCCAAACGGGCTATTCTAGCTGGTGGAAAACATGCTCCAGCTTCTGTAGCTGACAGACCTCCCTTGGATTGTAAACACTCGAGATCCTTTTTTCAAGCCATCATTTGAATTCACAGCTTTTAAGAAAACACCATGTGTTCTGACTGTCATATTTACCCAACACTAAAAAGCCTATCAGGAAAAATAAATTTTATTCTCATAACGCAATGGGTTACGTTCCTAATTACAGAGCTGGAGACAGTTAAAAGAGGAAACTGTTCACTGCATTACATCATGCTTAGCACTAAAGTGGTCCCAGTGTTTCAGTCAACTTTAAGGGCCTGCAATGTGCTTGCTCCAATCAAAAGACATGCTCTCACTCATCCCTCCATAACTCGCTCCTTCATCACCTCTCCAGGAAAATGAAGCTTTAGCATTTGTACTTAATACCACCATTACAACTGAGCACTGTCTGCCCTCCTCCCTTCTTCAGACTGGGTTTTTCTCCCATCTGGTTTTTTCCCTCAGACCTAGAATACAAGGTGCAAAGGCAAGGATCTGTGTAACTCATCCTTCCAGGTTGCACTTAATTTCTCACGGCAAGTTTGGCAGATAGTTTTAAGTCCCCTTACATACAGGTAGCTGTAGGGATGCTACCATTGATATTTATCATTCAGCAACTTGCTACCAACTACATAACAAATCTAGAATACTGCACCTGGTTTTGGGAACCCAGCTGCAACAAAGATTGAGAGACTGGAGCGAGTCCAGTAGAGAATCATGGTTACGGAGCTGAAAAACATGATAGATAAGGAAAAGTAAGGGAAATCCATTTGTCTAATGACAACAACTAAAGCAGTATTTTCCACTACATAAACAGAAGACAAACACACTCTTCCCAACACCTGGGAACAATAGATGGAAAAACATAAGCTGTAAGGTAAATGACAGTGGGATATAAAAGACAAACACTTTCACCCTGAAAGTACTTAGAGCAACTTGCCCAATGAGACTGAGGTATCTCTATCCTTTAAGAACTCAAACTGTGCCTGGACCAGGCACATTTAACTTAAAAACCTTAACAACTTCATCTTACCTTTGATACAAGTCCCACTTTGAGCAGGAAGGCAGGCCAGATGACCTCCAGATGTCCCTTTCAACCTCAATTACGCTGTAATTCTATATCACATGAACTGCCTTTAAATTAACCTCATGTGCCTTAATATCCCATATGCATATCGTATTTTAAGACAAAAGATTTCTTGATCAAATTTCTAAGCCCAAAATTTTGGAGGAAACCAAGTATATTTTAATACCATAACCATTTTCAGCAGTTTATAAAGAAAAGTTTTTATTCTCCTTTTAATAATGGCTTCATAAAAACATATTTGGATAATTTATAATGTACCAGCTCTATCACGGCTACCGCAGTTAGCTCTTCCTACTATGATAAGCAGATTGTAAAAAGTCTTGGTTTTCCTTAGACAAAGCAAGTTCAGAGACTGCATTTCTACTTGGATTTCACAATATCCAGTTCAGTTTCATGACACAATTTGTGGGCAGAATACTGAGTACATTGCTGGGTTTCAGCTCTTTTTTTACCTTTGCTCTTTTCATTTCCTTTCTCATTATCACAGTATGGCAAAAGAAACCCTATAGCTACAAGAACCACAACTTAACCTAAACTCCTTGAAAAACATTCAGTATGAGCACAGTCATTCTGAGGGAGGAAGAGACTGTTATTAGTCATACTCATTAGTAAGTGACTTTCTGTAGTATACCAATATTGTACCCAGTGATTTGATCTCAGTCATTAAGCAGGTTAGGGGCAGAGGTGGGACCAGAGCCTTAGAAGTACATCACCTTTACCACTAGACCATCCTGCACTCACATATCTCAACCACTTTTTCCAGTGAGATACTATAATTCATTTGCACGTTTGGTTAAATAAATCAGTATCAACAATACGCTTTAGTAATGTTTCATATTAAACATTATGATTTAGGGGTATCTGTTATGGACTAGCAAGTATATTTTTAATTGTGATGCTGAGAGTTGAGCTAATAATTTTCCCCAGAGAGGGAACAAGAAATATTCTTGCCTTTCACTCAAATTCATGTAGCTGGAAAGCAAGGGGAGAAAGGTAGTGGTAGGATGGCTCATTTTGACAAAGTACCCTGTAGCAACCATATCAATCAGGTTTGCATAGATCTCCAAGTGTAAGGCAGTTAATGAAACACTGATCATTCTCCCCAACTCTAACTTAGACATGTTAATTAAAAATTAGAGGAAATCATCATCATATAAAATGAGTTCACTGAGAGAGTACAAAAATACCTACCAGGCAGTGCTCTGTACACGAGACTTCTTTTCAATACTAATTAGAATGGATATTTCTGTGCATGCAAGTCTACCTAATGAAACGCACTGAAACGCAAATAATAGTGTGAGTTTAACATTTAATGATTTCTCTGTTAAAGAGAAGACTCTCATTCAGGAATGCTATAATTTACTCTGAGTAAGATCCACTTAATCATCATGTTTACTGCCTCCTTCTTCCCACATTTCTTTTTCTAGCCAGCCATGCAATTGACAATTTAAGATTTAAATTCTGACCACTTAAACCTTTATCAGTGGCATTTCCCAACCCCCATCTTCATTCTCCTCCTCATACCACAGATGATCTAGCTCAAAATCTTCCATAGTTGACAAAATGAGCCGGTTCCACCAGCAAATAAAACACTGACCATTAGAGCTTTGCCCTACAGCACAGGAATTCCCCCTGGAAGCAGAATGTGCTCAATTCAGCTGCACAAGTAGAAAGAAGTGGGGTGACAGAAAGCTCTGTGGAGGGAGGGATAGAAGCCAGGTCAAACAGAATAAGGAGAACAGGGGAATTGGTGCGGAGGCTCACATCCTGAGCACACAAAATTCAGATCTAGTTCCTCTCATGGTAAATTTTCAGCCTCTTAAGGAAGTCTCTTTCACCTTAGCTCCCCATGAGCAGAGTAAAGATACAGTAAGTCCTTGTTTTCCACACATAGCCCTTGGTTTGCTAAAACATCACGGGTTTTGAGACAAATGCTTTCTTGCAGACATGCATTTAGTGGGATGAAATTCTAGCCTCAACTAAGATCTTAAGAAAATACACAGTGGTTAGCAAAATTTAAGGATGCAACATCAAGCACTCCATAGAGTAGCAATGCTAAGATTAAAATCACTACATCTTTGTCATCTCGTCTCCGTCTTCCTCCTGTCTGTCTCTTCCTAGATAGCCCTGGTTCCCAGTCCACCATGGGAATCTCTTATTACCCAAATCAGCTTCTCATGCCTGTATATTCACAGGCAAAGCTGCTAACTTAGAGAAGACTGTTTTTAGCCAGGGTGCCTGGTTTCCCAGAGCAACCATGGCTGTAGCTGCAAAACATGCCTTTCACATCTCCTACTGCAATGAGGTGGAGCAGCCAGAATGGGCAGCAGGGCTGTATGACAGGATGAGTGAGCAGGACCTACCCCAAACAGTCACTTGGCTGTAAGATAACATTAACTCTTTTGAACACATTCACCGACACGAAACATTTAACAGACTGCAAAGACAAGACTGAATCTATACCCCCACATTCATAACAAAGTTATTAAAGAAACTTATTAAGATGTACGTGCGTAGATGAGCAAGGGGAGATGAGTCACTTTTCTTTTTGAGCCCAGAGAGATTTCTGTTAAATCCATCCTGCTACTGAAGTGGAAGGAATCTGGGCTAGTAGCCCAACAGGAAGAAAAAAGAAAATAATGGTGTATTGTGAAAACCACAATGGAGGCTAATGGCCAAAAATGTCATGAATCACTGTCTTAAAGTTGCTCATCAAAAAAAAACTAAACCAAACAAACAACAAAAGCAAACCAAAACACTGACAAAGTGTCGGTATTGTTAAACTGACACAGAGAGAGAAGGCCTCAGAACCATTCAGAGCAAAAGGACCCATAGCTTTGGAAAAAAATAAAGTGAAATAAAGCAATGCAGCTGCAAGTGGCCACACTCCCTCCAACAAGCATGGATTTGTTCAGCGCTGTGAGCAACATTTTCCAGCCCTGAATGGCGACTTTCTCAAATATTCATCATAAACTCTAAAACGACCCTTCCCTACCACCCTGTGCAGGGTGCTCAAAGGGGAAAGAAATCTGACCTTTAGGAAGCACAGAAACACAGGCTTCTATTTAACAAATATATTAGTTGCACCACAGAAGGGAAAAGCAAGTTCACATAGTTCTCCTACTGCACAAGATATTCCCTCAACAAAAAAAGCTCAGTCTAAGTGTACAGGATTCCCAGAATCAGAATCCCATCCAGCCAATACTCTGACATCCCAAAGGGGAGTCAATTAGGAGGAGCCAAGCCTGTACTTCCAGCACAGAAACCATGATTCAGCAACACATCCAGGCACATACCAAGTATTCACTGAATTAGGGCTCAACTCATTTTCTAAAGGACAACTGTGTTGCTGACCCAGACAGCAGCAATTCCTTCCAAACCAACCTTTATTCCATTCAAAATGTGCGCTAACAAATGTCACTGAGCAGTTGCAGTTTAGAATTAAAGAAAAAATGCATTGCAACTAGGGGGTTTTATTAGTTAACATTTAAATCCTGACATTCCTACAGCAGAAGACAATCCTTCAGATGTGACTGAGTTGATGTAATAAAGAAGAGTACCATTTAATTGATGCTCAACTAAGATTTCTTTTATAACACACACAAGGATTTTTTCTAACGATTTCCTACATGCCTGTAGCACCTTGGAAGCACACAATACTTCTAAGGGTAATTGGATATGCTGTGAGGTTGTTCCTGTCATGCTTCTGTAAATATCAGGGTCGTCATGAGCTTTTTTTAACAAAACAAAACCAAACAAACACCAAAAAAACACAAAAAAAATCAAGACAGATACTTTATTTCAGCATCTAATCCTCACCCCCATAATATATGTTCATTACACTGATTAGTTTCTGCTTTTAAGAATGTCTCAGTGTGAATGATAAGACTGACAGCTGCAGTTAGTATAAAATTCCTCCCACAAAACCAGAATTGGCTGGTCTGATTCTTTTTTCTTTCCTTCCCTCCAGACTCAGCCAGTGTTACATTAATACCTCCTGTTACATGAATGTGATCACTTTCATAGTCCATTGTGATGCATCAGAGTCAGTCCCATTAGATTCTACATGAATATATCAAAACCCCTATACCCTGTTAAAGCTGCAGCTTCTTTTTTGATCATTTAATTTTAAAAAGAAAGTACTGGTGGCTTAAAAAAAAAAAAAAAACACCCAAAAAACCCAGGAAAACTACACCAACTTCTTAAAGTCATCTGTCCACAAGCCATTTAGCATACCTACAGATTATATTTTAAAAGAATCTCAAATAATAGGATATATCCTACTGCTGTAACATCTGGTAATCACAACATACAGCAAGTCACACTAGAAAAACGACCTGTCTTCAAGAGGATAATGCCAGATATGTTACAGCAAGGAGTCTCCCCTTAATGTTTGTAACTTTGAAGAAGCACGTTGTATGCTGAAAAGCAGCCCTTCCTCTACTCATCCTTTAAGACCAATTTTATCCTTATGACAATGTTCTGAGAGTTGCTGTAGTGTCAGCCTCCAAAATGAGCTAATTTTGTAAAGCATGAGTCTTCAAATTTACACAAGTTATCTGCACCAGCGAGTTCCTGCTATGGACCAACCCTAACAACCCTGTGATTTTGTAACATCTACTTCAGAGAGTACTTTTTAGCCCCTTCTTCTGCAGACTGTAAAATTATCTGGTGAAATGATGTTTCATTGAAATGATGCTTCATTGCAGCTGGTCAGGATTTGGAAGGGAGAGTATTAACTAGCTATAAGGTATTAAACAGCTCTTTAAAATTGTGCAAATTATTTGCGCCAATTTACATCTAGATTTCCCTCACAAAACTCAGTAAATATACACTTCTGCTGATTTTTCTTTTGGTGGAAAGCTGTATTTCCAAGCATTCCTTTATTTTACAAATATATCCAACACATTGCTAGACTACAAACATTGCCCTTGAAACGGCAAATCACGTTGCTGATAGTGTGAAGGAAAAGCTTATTTTACTGTAATCCCCTTCTCCTGCTGCGGGAAAGAAAAAGAAATGGGAAGAAACTCAAAATTACAGTAAAATTGCCTAAAAAATTAAAGTTAAAGAAAAAACAAAGTATTCAGCAGTATGCCAAGTTGTGCTTCATCTGCAATTGGATTCTTTTAATGGCACTGCATACAGGCAGCACATTGGTAGCCAGACTCAGACTGCCCACTAATTGAGATGAGTGGAGTCTGATTGCTGGTTAGGAAGAGCTACAGCACCCACTGCGTACAGACCTCTCTTATAGTAAGGTTTCAAAAACAGTCAAGGAAATTTATCCACTCATTTTCTTCCAAAGCTTCACCACCAGCTTTACATAAACAGCTGTTAAAGCAAAGTTAGGCTGCAGTTTGACACTACAGCAGAGCTACCCCTCAGGCTCCTGAAAGACCCCCATCAAAGCACTGCTCCAGTATTAAGTCACCCTGACAGTTCAAATCTGATGAGTAAATGCTGAAAAGTTAATTTTCCATTGTCAAGCTTTATGTCGTCTCAGGTATTATCTGCCTGCACCATTCCAATCACCCCTATGGATCAGGTAACATCTGTCTTCCAGCATCAGGCACGGAGCCAGCACGGATTTCATGCTGCACTGCCTGGCTAATTTGACAGCACTGCTCCAGATCACACTTGGGCTGCTGGATGATGAAGGAGCCCCTGATCTGGGATTAACGATCACAGAGCCAGGCTCTCATTTCTGACTCACACTGACCTGTGAAAAGCAACAAGCTCCCGGAGGGGACAGAGGAACAGAGTGCTGGCCAACACGATCTTTTGCTGAGGGATCACACAGCCCCGGGACTAAGGGCAAGAGAGCACAGTGGGCTGTGCCCAGAGCCTGCAGGAAGCCTTCCCCAGGGCTGTGCACCGAGATGACCTTGTCACAGGCATCCAAAGGCAGTCAGAGGCTGTTCCCTGCTGTGCAGCTCCAGCAGACAAATTTCTCTTACCTAAAGCAGACACAAGGACAGAACAACAGCCTCAGAGCAACGTGCTCGCACTGAGGAGACACGAGTATGCGTGGACTCGCTCCCCAGCCATCCTCAATTGACCACAGTTGTACAGGTGTAATTCTGACCATGCCAGCTGAGACCATATGGCCTTACACCTTCCAGCTGTGTATTTCAGACCCCATTCAGGTTATCTGCTTTTCAGTGGAAAACATCGAGACACACTGTCAGTCTGGGACCCCATTAGTGTATTCAGTCCAATGCTGTTAAGGGGTAAAAAAGATTCCTGCCATTTAATTTTCTCTTTTCTTAAACCCCCTAAGGCAAGAACGGCAACACTCCGAACTGATAACAAACTTAGGTGAACTGTGAATGCCTGTAAGGGTAGAAGGTAAAACCTCCATACTGAATACAGAAAGCAACAGTTGGTTATAACGATGTCTATTGTTACTCTTGTTTTCCCCAAGGATCACTTCTCTTGCAAAAGTTATATTATGTCATCAATAAGCAAAAGGTTTGTAACAACTGAAATGTAAATTGTTCCTTTTGCAGAACATTTTGAGCAAAAACATTTCCACAATTCCCCTATGCCTCACTGCTAAGGTGACTGACTTGTCCTCCAAAAAACACAAGTTTCTGTATCCAGCTGGTTTCCATGGTGCAGCAAGAATGAAGGTGACTGAGTCACATCACTTAATCCAGTGATGAGCTAAGTGGGTTGTTAATGAATGGTCATACTCCTACTAAGGAGTTTTTCATGTTAAGATCACATAGGTTTTTTGCTATTAAGTTTATAAGCTTCATCAAAACCTTTGCTAGTTACTTTAAATGAAATATATGCATCATCATTAGAACAACATCCTAAACTTCTTCCTTCAACAGTGACTGCTAGACTTAAATCCTGTTTCTGACACAGGTGAAGTAAAGGAGCATCTTCATTCTCTACACGATACCAAAATAGTGCCTCAGGCTATACATATCACAGAGTCCTGCAATACACACACACTGTCTGATGTTTATATTTCTTTAATTCTTGCAAAAGGGGGGAAG
The DNA here is from genome assembly GCF_037157495.1 of Lathamus discolor. Classification (NCBI taxonomy): domain Eukaryota; kingdom Metazoa; phylum Chordata; class Aves; order Psittaciformes; family Psittacidae; genus Lathamus; species Lathamus discolor. The sequence continues at coordinate 153,580,808 of NC_088884.1, read as the reverse complement.
AAATGGTTTGGGTTTTTTCCAGAGTTGGCTTGAGGGTTTTTTTTCCATGCCCCACGCATTTGTTTTTCTGACAAACCTGAACATGAAGCACAACTCTAAATGCTATTAGTAGATGAGAGGAGGTGATTAAGTAGATGACGGGCTAACATTAAGAAGCAATAAACTGTAAATATCAAGAGATCCAAAATGATATACAAAAAAATACATGAAATACAAACAAAAACTTGTAAGATGGGGTTCAGAACCATTTAAACACTACCTAGAAAATAACAAACTACTAAGAAAATTTGAAAGCTTTTCCTACTATTTACTAAGATACATGCAGTGGAGATTTTTATACCGCTGTTAGATAAGAAGAAACATTCATATGTCCATTATCAGAGCCATACTCAACTTGCCACAAAACAAGCACATTGAGATATTACTTAGGTGATTTTCTTCATGTACCCCTAATGAACCACGGTGCTTTTAAAAGAACAGATAAATTACGTCTCCGGGGATGTTAACACCAGATAGCATAGGCAGCTTGACATCATACATTTGTGACAGTCCCATACTGAGCCTGCACCTCAGCAGCACTCTTTCCAAACCCACCCTGTTGTAATATCACTGGCCCTCTGCTTTAAAAGCTAAGGGAAACAGGAAAGAAATCCCTCATGAAGTACCATGGTTCCCTAAAGAGATACGACCATAAGACCACACAAAGTCAGGTCTTCATTTAGCATAATGGTTGAGAAACAGAATTGTCTCCACCTTACACCCAGTACAACAACCTCTGATAGACACCAGGACTTCACATGCTCAAGGCAAAAAACCACCTCTTTGCACAAGGCTTGCTGCAGTGGGAATCAAAACAACTCGTAGTGATAGTGACAACCAGTGGCTGGTCACTATAAGGCTGGGACAACATGACAGAGGTGCAAAAATGCTGGCAACTCTGTCAATTATGTTCAGACATGGTCAAATTATTGAAGCTGCCAATTAACAGTACAGGGTTATGGATGTAGGTCTCTGCAGAGCACGCTAACGCTTATTAGTTCAGATGCAAGAATTCATTTTTGCTGCTTCTTGCCCAGGCTTTGTCTAGAAGCAGAACAGAGGTATTTTATGTTCACAACCAGAGCTAATTGGCCTTTCCAAAAACCTGGGGAGCTCAGTACAGTGATTCAAGGGTCTTTAAATTACACGCCAAGCATATCCTAGATGAGGTACATTATGCAAAGCCCACGCCAACCTCTCAGTACCCTGGATAATGGAGAAATGATGACAACCACAACCTCTTGACTTATGATGCAAGGGTCTAATCCCTATGCCAAGTGATGAGAAAGGCTACCTATGGCCTTTATATTGCTACAGATTCTCAGAAGAGTAAATTATATCAAACACAGGCACAAAACATATACAACAATCCTGAGCTTGGCATGACAAATTCATCTGCACTGTCCATTTAAATATAGGTGAGAATACTGTCAGTCATAGCTTTTCCAGAAAGAAAACAGGTTTGTTTCTTCCCAATACCAAGGCTTTGCTTCCATTTACAAGGCACTTCATACAGCTAGTCAGTGTTTAACCCTCTCGTCTCTTTCATTCTGGTTTTAATTCATACCATCTGAAGGTGTCACCTGAGCTTGTGAAATTATTTACTGGTTGCTTAAGTACATTTAATTTGATTTCCATTCTGTTTGTTCAACACAGGCATCTTATACCACACTCCTGAAAACAGTATCTGAGTACATTACAGAAGTATATTAAACTGTGATTAAAATCTACTATGTATGAGCCTTCTCCAACTTCCTTCTGACCAGAGTTCTACACGTCACCTAGAATTTTACTTGAGAACTTTAAGACACATCACCACAAAAAGTAACCCACAAGTCTAAGCTGTTGTGTGTTTGCTTTTAAGCAAAGCATGCCTTGCACAGGGAAAAGAAGTAGATGAGCTTTGCAACGGCCCAATCTTACACAGAAAGATATGTATTTCCATAGACTACTACATGTTATCCTGTAGTAGTAGTAAAAAGGAATAGCCATCCTATAGTGCACAAGCCCAACAAACTCCTTTAGCCAAGGGATTTCCCGCAATATTATGGTGGGGGATGCTTCTGTGTTGAGCCTCCCTGGTGAAAACCCTGTGGCACGTCGCCTTTATCTGAAGTCTTAGGCAATTGATGTCAATGTTCCTTAGTGCCAAGATTTGTGATTGCTTCACATCCCCTACAATGGATTCATTTGCCTTCTTGCACCTCACATATGTCATCCAACCCACTCAAACCCAGCTAGCAGATGAACAGAATTTACTCTGGTGTTACCTCTCCACTTTATCCTGTTCTGCTTGGAAGCCTGGTAATCCTAGCAATGAAAGCCACCACACCAATGAGGTTAAGGAAGAAGAAAAAAAAACCAAAACTGTGCATTATTTCTTTGCATGATTCAGTAATTGAAGATCCAGTTTACACCATAAAAGTCTTCCTTCCCTCCTAAATGCAACAAATAAATTCCCTGGTCTCAGGATTTTTTCCTGGGAATTATATGCCTTAAACCATTTCAGAATACAGTTGAGTGTCAGCTGTGAAACAGCATCACTCATCATCAGTGACAACATGGCAATTCAGGACTTTTCCATCAAGTTGACAAAGATGCATAACTTAAATAAAAATTCATGTTCAAATTATCAACAAATGAAAGTTAATGATGGATCAAATTTGGCAGAACTATTCTAACATGTAACACAATTTGGTCCCCAGCTACAAGATGGGAAATTTCAGTGATAAATGGTTGCTGGAGACCTTTTCAAGATAACTGACATGCTATGGTGCATTAATATTTCTTTCATTAGTATCAATCTGGAGTGCTCATCTGTTGGCGTAAGGCCAAGCGCATTGTGTAAGAGATACCCCTACCACAAGAGTCTTCTATTTGAAAGACAAATGACTTGGGAAACCAAGTACTTTTACGATTAGTCAGACAGAATTAAAGAACCTGATTTTTTCACCTCGGTTCTTCACTGTCATCTCCTTTTGCATCCATATATTTTACAGAAATCATAACATCAGCAATTTAAGTTCTTTATTAGCAGCAGTACTTCATTTCTATCTGAAATTGGGTATTTTGATATGAAATTGAAGTGAGTATCACCTGCCGTTCCTTTCCAAGATCAAAAGCAGAAAGACATTTTGGAAAGGCAGGCTTTTGTAGCAAGTGTGATACAAGTCCATTGATTATTTTCAGAGTAATTCAGTTGCAATTATCATCTCTTTTAGCTTTCCTAAGAAATATAACTGTCTTTTCCCTCACACAGCTCCTCCACTGTACAAGAAGTTTCGGTAAGAGAAGGGCAAGAACTGGAATCGTAGGTCTCCACAGGCTTCATCCAGACCACTGCTGCAATGATATTATCGCCTTATAATTGCTCCATTTGAAAGCAAGTATTCACTCATTCTCAACAGTCAATATTATCCACCTTTCAGCTCTATTGGGCACTTCTAACCTGTCACAGTAACTTTGGCTGTAAGATTGCCCTAGCAAACACTTTCAGAAAGTTAAATTTATCAGGGTCCTCAGAGCACCAATAGGCTTTATTTGCCCTGGGCAGCCTCACCTCAGACCCCAACCCACTCACCCTCTTGTCCACAGCTTGGTATCTTCATTTCAGCTCTAGCACATGATCCTGCCTGAGCTGTATCATAGGAGTGCCTGTTCCCACTCCCATTCCCTGATGTTTCTGGATCATTAGTTGAGTCTCCTGGATTGACCTTGGATCCGACTTACTACCTTGCCTGTAACTAGGGAAATACTCATTTTACATCATTTTTAATCTAGGTCTGCTCTTCCCACCTCAAATTTAAAAAGCAAGAAAAAAAATACAAGTTTAATATTTTTCAGACCCTGGTTGACCTGCTCTTCCTGGCTTGTTTTACAGTATTCCTCCAGGTTCTGAGAAGTGGTTACAGCACACTCTTGCAGCTGAGATGGAGACGTAGCACCACAGTTAAGAGTTAAAAAGCCAATAAAAATACTTCTAAACCAATCATAGGGACGAAGTCAAATAAGTACAAAATAACAGAGAAAAAAGATAAATCCTGTGGATTCCCCTGAGCCAGACAAGCCTTGAATTCCCAGCATCAATAAAAGGAACAGAAAAAGTAGAAAGAAATACAGTTGTCCCTTGTGTCATCATAGAGCAGTTAAAAAGCACAAGACCCTTTTCACCCTGCACAATCACAGTTCATTTCTCTTTGAAAAGATCTAAAGATCTTTTGAGAGATGAAAATACGTCTATTTTCTGCTTTTACAACCACAGCAGAGTTATCCTCACATGGGTTTTATGCCCACACACAGGCAGCTAAAAACAGATAGTGAAGCAAGCAGCTGCTACCCACAAACAGCAATACAAATAATAAACCAGACAACACCACAGGGTAAGTTTCTGGCAGCCAAACCAAATAGTTGTTACTGGTGTGGTGCAGATACTGCTTTGGGATCCACCTGCTGCCAACTGGCTCAGCCACAGAAACTTCTGTTGTCTGGAAAAGTAGCATGAGAAGCCTAGGTTTTTTTCTATCACCAATCTATAGCATCACATATGGATTTCAAGGGAATGACAATAGACTACATCTGAAGTATCCTGGACAAGATTATTTTAGCATAGAAGACTTAATTACTTCCACCTCAGAAATAAGTTTTTTTTGTCCCCACAAGAAAATAGAACTGAGCTAATAGCCTGGGAGAAAAAGCTAAACAAGCAGGCAGCAAGTGGAAGTGCAAACGAAGATTATGCTAAATGCACATGGGACAGAATTTGGGAAAGTAGGAATCTTGCTGAACAAACAGCATAAATCCAGCACATTAGACTGGCACTCAAGGGACAGAAATCAGAAGAGTACCTAAATTATAAAGAAAATGGGGTAGAACAACATATATAGAAATAAGAAAGACATTAATAAAGAAGAACATATTGTGCATTCCTTCTCAGTTATATAGCAATTTAGTAGGCTGGCAATGATGTTTGTATAATTCCATGGGATATGAATTCATCTTGGGATCCACACACGTCTGTCTTCTTTGTTTCTCTTTTCTCCTTCAGTTTTAGATTGCTAATATAAAAACACATCACTTGCTTCTGGCCACACAGATCTCTTCCTTTCCCTGACTTTCCTGAATGTATTCTACATGCACCTTCCCCAACATGTTTTGCCCATTCAGACATCCAGTAATCCCACCTGGAATCTTTTCCTTTTAACCTTATTCAGTAATGATTTTTTTTCCTGCTGCTTAGAAACTCTAGCGGTCTGCCTGATTCCACAAAGTTCTTAGGCTGTGATTTGTATCCGAAATAGCATCATTCATCTGTATGAGTGATTCCTGAGCAGAAAGGCATTTAGCAATAGAGACCTTTGAACTGAGGCTGCTTAGGGTTACCCACCGCACACAGCATACCAAATTCCATAAATGCTGATGATCAAGGTTACACTAGCAATGCCATACTGCAGGAAGTCTCAAATGCAGACCACCTAATCAACGGGAATACTGCATCGAAAGACTAACATGCCAAATGCACACCCATCTCTCAGCAGAGCAGCCCTCAGAGGGATGTATAGAGGACGAGAAGCAATGCAGCAATGCCCAACAGTGACAAACCCCCATAAAAAGCTTGATTCTTATAGAAAATTCAATTACCACACGGACTTTGTAAGAAACAAAGGGAACACAGATCAGCTAATACTGCTCTATAGTTTCTTTCTACTACATGTATCACCAAACCAGCAGACAGTCTCAGCTGGGGTTCAGTCCCCATTAAGTTCTATTATGGAGCTTTGGCCCACCTTGAATTACACTGCATTTCAGTAGCATCTCACTCAACATAACATCTATCATGACCGACAAGTTCCTTTTCATCCATGTGAGAATTCCACTTTGTTGGGTGCACCTGCTCTTGATTTGGTCAAGGTGAACAGAATCTGTTTCACTAGGTTAGCGACCCATAACAAAACTAAATATAAGGCTTTTAAGGCCTCAATATAGAGAAATGTTGAGTGAGGGTACGAATAAAGCAGCAGGAATCTTCATTAGTCCTATGAGGGAAAGGTACATATTAACTCCAGTTTCCACCAGATAGTGGGAAAAAAGACCAACAATATAGGAATTCAGTCCTTGAGTAAGTGCATCTGTAAAATAAAAGATGAAATGGGAAAGGAAGAAATACAGACGATTAAAAGGCCTCATGTACCTCTGAAGTACAATAATTTGAGACAGGAAATCGGTATCACTATAGCAACCAACATAACGCCATTAATGACCAAAAGGGAATTCTTTAAACCTACAGGAGTGGGAAAATATGGATGCCCAGGAAACATAAGGAAGATTTTATTTACAGTTGAGCAATAAAAACAAATCAGCCATATATTATATCTAATAAATTTTTCCTCAAACTCGGCACTATGCAGCTTTGTTATATCTAATTAGCGTAAAGTCTAATTAAAGATCACAGATGGTGAATTCTTCAACTGGAATACAAAAAGACAACTGTTAATCAGTCATCTGATTAAGATTACCATCTTACTTTCAGAAGTCTGCAGGCATGATTTCCAGATGTAAATGAGTTTTAAGGTACCAAAACATCTCCTGTGAAGGAAAGACTTGCAGGAGCTATCAGGAAACGAAAGCCAGCAGTAATGAGACCAAATTTATATGGAACCCCAGTATGAGGTACATACAGGTATTAGCACTGTGCAATGGGCTGGAAATTTCTCTTCCAAACCACTGGCAAGAAAGGCAAGAAAACAACTGCAGTTTTGTCCTGTCAGTCAAATTCCTGGTTAGCAATGAAAGTCCAATCAAGGGTAAGGAAAATTATCCTAAACCCAAGAGAACAATGATGGGCCCCTAACAACAGGTTGGGAGCTCAGAAGTGTTATGGGGAAAAAAGGAAATAACCTATTTTCAAATTGATCGGGAAGGATAAAAGCAATCTGAAAGCATGTGAAAATAAATAGGAGTGACAGGGAAGACAGTCATGATGGTTGGTCTAGCCAAGTAGTATGGAGTCCTGCATCTCCTCTATAATTGTTCTGCTTTTATCTGGAGCTATTTAAATGCAAAGATTTTCTGACAAGATGGTGAACCTAAAGTTGGGTACAAAACAGGTAAAGAGAAAGATTTTAGTTTGTTTTTACTTAAGCTGTTCCCTGAACTTTGAAAAGCCATTAGTTTTCATGATGATACTGCACATTAGGTCTTTAATTGAACCCACTGTATTAGATGTTTCACAAACACTGAGCTCAAAAGATCCCTTCCCCAAAGAACTTGTAAATCTAGATAATCCCATACAAAGTGTATATACAGCACATTTCACAATATTGCAGGACCCTAAAGCCAATGTGCCTAACCCATGAACTGAGGTGCAATGAAGAGGAAATTCATTTTACATGTGCAGAAATATCTTTGGATTGCCCAGTCTTTGCTTAGTCAAAAATTGTGCTTTTCTGGATGCAACCTCTCCAGCTAAAAAGCCAAGATAACCTTCTCCTACTGGCCATGAAATAGGTACTCAGGGGACAGCAGCTCTCACCAGCTCTATTCACAGACGCAGGGAAACCACCAATCCGCACAGAAGTAATGGACATCATTCATCCCCCAGGAGGAAAACAGCTCTACCTCTATGGATCTGACTGCAAGCATGAGGCAGAAACTCCCAAAGACCAAGAACAGTTTTCTTTCTTATTCTATAAGCAATTATTTCATCATGCTAACGGCCATAACACCCCTGTAGGAGGGTTACCTCAACATCAAATATTGTGTCCAATGGTGAGACAGAAAAGCAGTGTTCACCAGGCTTTCTCGAAGCCTGATCAGCCAAACAGAGTGTATTATTACAGGGAAAGCAGAAAAAGAGGGAAGAAAAAAAAGGGAAAATTCTCTACGACGGTAAACACTTGAATAGGGAGCTGGAGGGGAAATATCTCCAAACCCAAGGAGTAATGGAGATTCTTGAGAGCAAAGCAGCAAAGAACCAAAGGCAGTGGCTCAGAAACCACCTAGAATTTTGCAGACTGCGCTTCTCCACACTTACCAAGCGTAGACAGCCAACAGGAGCTGGCTGCAGCAGCAACTGCAGCATCTGCTGCTACAGAAAATGTGTTTAATAACAGAAGTGACAGGTTTACAACTGACAGACAGAAGCTGATTCATTTCTTTGTATGCAACCCATACAGTATAAACAGAAGGGATCCTTTCCTTACTATAGTTTAAAATAAAAACAAACAAACAATAAAAAAAACCCAAACAGGACAGACACTTCTGCTACAGTCACGAAGGCTCTGCATGATGCATTCACAAGAGACTTCTGTGCTATAGGTCTTGTAGACAGGAAGAAAGTCTGAAACTGAGAGGAAAAAGAAGATGGAGAGATTGTCTAAGATGAAAAGATGGAAAAGAGACTGCGAGACTGTTTTTGCAAATGCTGCAGTCATGAAACAGGTCATGCTGTTAAGCTTGCGAAGCACAAGACAGCACTGAAAATCATTTTCTACTCTTGTTTACGATACTTACTTACAGCACCAAGTATCTTTCATCATCATTATGGTTTACATGATTGCAGCTTGAAAATAATCAGGATCAGAACAGAGGGTTCCTGGCAGGAGAATAGATGCTGTAGAAACTACTAAGAATCCATTTTCAAACGTGCATTTCTTGGCTAAGATATGGGGAGAAGTATTTGTACTCTTTTACTGTCTGAGTGAGGAGAAAGATCATAACAGCAATACGAAATCAAGCACTTCTATTTTATAGTGTTGTTTTGATTAGAAAAGTAGGGAAAGTACCTGAAAACTCAGTATTTTTATCACCACATATTTACCACACCTGATGCTATGAATACTACATCTGATACTATCATCACCTGTTTTATGGTTACAGTAAATATTCCTAATTCCTTATTACTTTAGGTTATGCAAAATTAAACTTGAATTGCTAGACAACCCTGGAGAGAAATGATAACCAAACCTGCTCCAGCAGGAGTCTGCTACAAGACCAGATCTTCCAGCTTTCTTTCTCCTGATCATAGAATCATCAGGTGGTTTGAGTTGGAAGGGGCCTCAGAGACCATGTAGTTCCAACCCCCCTGCCATGTGCAGGGACACCTTCCAACAGACCAGGTTGCTCTAAGCCACATCCCAGCCTGGCCCGAACACTTCCAAGGATGACCACCATTTATTTTAATGGAAATCTGCATTTCCACTGTAGGTAACTGTGAAACTTAGTGTCAAATCAAACTATAAGGACATTTAAAAATAAGACTCAAAAGCATGATTTTTCAAATTTAATCAGTGTGCATCCATTTTCACTTCAAATGTCTGAGTCATATTACCGAAACGAGAATTTTAATAAGGTTACTATTTTGCTTCTGTCTCATTAGTGTTATTACTAATTGCAGTGATTGATATCTATTGTAAATATTAATACAAGACACTTACTTTAGGGTTACATTCAGGCCAAACTGTGATTCAAATCTACACTTTATTAAATTTAATTGTGTTTTTATCTGGTTCAGCTATCAGATCTACAGGGGATGTGCTATGCCTTGAATTACTTAGAGCAGATAAGGAATTTAAGTAAATTCAAGATTCTTTCCTACTGGAAACATAGATATTTCCTATTAAGGTAAAATCAGTCCTGACTTGACTGCTTACTCTCTATTGTGAGGTGCAGAGGGAGATGTAGAATCCAAATAACTCATTAGAGATGCTGTAAGGAAAGCCTTTCATCCTTTTTTTTAAAGTATATGAGAAGAAATTAGCTCAGGCTTTCGTGTTTCTGCAACAGCCGGCATTCAGAATTTCTTAGCTGAAAGTTCACTACCCAAGGCTGGCAGAAAAACTGCAAGCTCCAAAGTTAATAATTCTGTATTAAGAGGGGAATTATGGAAAAAAGGCCAGCCTTAGAAGGATACTTATTGACAGCATAGACTCTGAAGACATTCAAGTCAACCCTTCCAATCTGCAGATCCAGATCCGACTTGCAGAACCTAAACCACAATATAGCATTGTCCTCTGCAAATAAAAAGCTCTATGCTGCAAGATGACAAAACTACTTTGGTTTGGTTTTGGCATGACTATCCTTCAGTTTCCAGCAACTGAACTTCTTTGCCCACAAAAACCCTCCAGAGATGTGTGTCTTCTACATAAAAAAAAGCCATCAGAGCATGTCTGTGGTCTCAGCACAGCCTGCCTGCATCCAGCTTACAGCAGCCACACACATCTACAGGGGCTATAAAGCATGTGATGCTGGAGGGAGATTGAGGGCAAAGGGAAGAACACTGCCCAAGACAACTTGGTACTGCAAGAGAACTGTGGGCATTGGTTTGTTTACAGCATCATGCAGGCATGCTAGCTTCAATAGAAACAGTGATGGTTCTGACAGTTCTCTCCCAATGGAACATATTAAGAATGTTAACAAAGTATTTTAAAAATGCTGGAGCACAGAGCAAATTTAAACTCCAGACATCCTGCAATGACCCTGAACTGCATGGTAATGTCTCCAGATAGGCTCAGAATATGAAAGCTCTAAGGCTTTAAATAAAAATGTGAAGAAGTCAGCAACTGGTAATGGGCCTCCTAGTGAGGCACCTAGTAGATTTCTTCTTTAAATACGGCCTATTCTTTCTTGAGGAATATGTACCTTTAAAAATAAAGAAAACCCACACACAAACAAACCAACATCACAGCAAGTCAGCAGCGTTTTCCTAAAAGCTGTTTAGCACACTTGAAATGCATCTCTGTTCAACCTTTATGCCCATTTCAAGCATTTCCTTCACTACCACTGGAATACAAGCTGCTTCTGTGCAAATTACTCTTCTACTTCATGGAACACGAGGCCTAATAAAATACTTTTAAAGCTTTGCTTCCCAATTAAAAATAGGGATTAGTGCTCTCGAGGGAAATCCAGGGAACATTTTCTCTGAGTTCTAGATCAAGAGATTTATTTTCCGTCTCAAAGGCAGTGGTTGCCAATAACCTTGACTCCTGTTGATGCGCACTCAGTGTCTAAAATAAAATGAAACAGTAGGAGGAGGTCTCATCGCATCTGTGGGAAACGCTGTTCAGCCAAGCAGTGAGAGGGAACAGCGAGCTCTCTTTACTTTAAAAAATAAAATAAAGGCAACTTTCCTCATCTCTGCCTCTCATTTCACTTAAGTTCTTGTAAATATTGCCATTCTCCACCAATAAAACACCAATCAGAGAGAAGCTTTAAGTGACCTTACCAAATGGAAAAGAATTCAGCATCAATAGTTTATAACTACTATTTTTCACTTCTGGGTTTCACTGCAATTAAACACCTATTACAGAAAATCATTTCTTTTATAAATTCTATCTGGTTGTGTCATAATATTTAATCTCAAAGAAAAGTACAAAAGACTTCCACAAGTAAACTCCAGCTGCTCAGAGGTCAGAAAGTAAACACTGATAAGAATAGAATGTACACTGATTATATGTTTATATTTACACTGATTGTATATAATATATTGATTGAAATATATACATATATGTAGGGACTCGGTAAGATGCTTACTGATTTCTGAAAAAGTTGAATATCCTGACTTTTGATCACCTTCAGTTTGCAGAATACTGCAACCTCTGCTTTCACATCACACCTCTACCTACATGTTATGTACTTCTTATGAATGTTGCTATTGAGAGATGGCATTCGTGCTTGTATCTTAGCATGCCAAGCTGGAGGTATTGTTACCTGGGAAGAACAGCTTTCTTAAAACCTTCTCCTCTACGGAAGTAGTACACTGCTTTATTAAAAGAAAAACTGATTTAGAAAAATCTGATTTGCTCTTCCTTCTCCTTCAATATTAAGTGTTGGACTTAGAATTCGATTCAGAGCTAAAGGGCTGACAACTCCAGCCTCCATTCTCACTACTGTAAAAATACACAAAGAAATAAAAATCAGGGCTGATTTTCAACATAGATTTTCAGCCTTAATTCTGAATTTCCTTGAATCTTTAGCCAGACTCTTCAGAGAATCACAGAATCACAGAATAGTTAGGGTTGGAAAGGACCTCAAGATCATCTAGTTCCAACCCCCCTGCCATGGGCAGGGACACCTCACACTAAACCATCCCACTCAAGGCTTCATCCAACCTGGCCTTGAACACTGCCGGGGATGGAGCTCTCACAACCTCCCTGGGCAACCCATTCCAGTGCCTCACCACCCTAACAGGAAAGAATTTCCTCCTTATACCCAATCTAAACTTCCCCTGTTTAAGTTTGAACCCGTTACCCCTTGTCCTGTCACTACAGTCCCTGACAAAGAGACCCTCCGCAGCATCCCTATAGGCCCCCTTCAGATACTGGCAGGCTGCTATGAGGTCTCCACGCAGTCTTCTCTTCTCCAGGCTGAACAGCCCCAACTTCATCAGCCTGTCTTCATACGGGAGGTGCTACATAAAACTTGGTTTATATTCCTTAGTGGAATTTCATTTGTTTTTTTGGTGGGCTTTGATTTTTTTTCAGGTTTGGGTGTTTTTTTTTTTTCTGGTTGGTTGTTTTTTCTCTCCTTCAGCAGTGTCTGTGTGTATATATATATAAATATATATAAACATATAAAGCCTTACAAGTAAAAAAAACACCTTTCAAATTCTACACATTTTACCAATATCTTAACTGCCTAATGACTCTTTAATAAGAGTATGTAACAGCTCCAGGCAATGCAATACTAACAACAGTGTCTTTTTTTATTGAATAAAAATACAGTTAGTACTTATAGCACATGATGAGTAAAAAACCAAAAACAACCTCAACAACTCCTTCAGCTCTGTAAGCCAGCAGGCTCTTAAGACCACTGTCCTGTGCTCCCATGCCTTGTGATGGATTCAAGTCTCTGGTCTCTGCGTGCACTAAAAATCAATATAAAGAGAAATTTTCAAACAAACTATCAATCAGTGGGTATGGACAACACGGGGGTTTTCTCAACATATGAGCCAAGTCCCCTTGTGAAGGTGTTGGCAAACTATGTCAAGAGAGATCTTCTAGTCATGAGAGTTTGGTCTGTGCCTCTGCTTATTCCTGCTGCCTCTTTCCCTTGGTGCTAACCCTCCAATGTGGAGTTAGCTTCTGAGTTTAGGAGAAAAGGAATTTCACCGAGACATGCAGTGTTGAAACCATGCTCACATTTGAGGTTCTTTTCCTCTGTATATTATGAACTATGCACAGCATTGCTCTCAAAACCAGGAAAACTAAGTCAAGTCCAAGGCCATGTGCACTCTCAATGCATCCTGACCCAATGAGACCTCCTGCTATCTAAAGCTGAACAACTGTAGGCAGGATGTACAGCTTTTCAAAGCTCAGTTGTTTCAGAAGAGCTGGGTCATATTTCAGCTTCTGGGAGGCATAGACTAGATTGCATTTGGCTGTGCAGGAGAGGAACCACCAGCCTCTCATAGTCAGTGCCTGCTTCCACTAGCACTGGGAGCACATGCCCACCCTCCCTAAACAACTCACCAGGGTGATGGCAGACAGTGATGGCAGACAGCACTGGCTCCAGCCCCGTGCTCCTCTCCAGCATGGTGGGAAACCTCTGTTCACCAGCCTCTGCCCACTGTGGCAGTGAGGAGATGCTGGCAGGCTGTGCAGACAAGCTGGGTCCTTAAGCAGCAGGAACCACAGTTATGCATCGGGATACAGGGCCAGGAAGCTCATTCAGGCTTGGCTCTGAGCCACATTAGAGATGGCACCTGGTAGAACACTGCAGAGATTTTGTTACGTCCATCAGCCTGCCCTCCAAACACCTACTCTGCCTTTGAAGAGGCACAGAAACCCATCCGGCTTTCAGGTTTTCTGCTGTGGGGTTCAGTACAACCCACGAACATATGGTGCAATTTATCCAGGCTACACTCCACCCTTGGCAAGTTTGTTTTTAGGAGCATAAAAACCTCTCATTACAAAACTGCTTTATTCATCTCATCTGCCTGACAAGAGCTCTGTCCTAATGGCTTGGCAATTGGGATTACTGCTAATGATGCAATTACCACCAATACCCGGATTTCTCTCTTCTCCTTTCCTGGCTTATCTCTTTCATAGAATGGTTTGGGTTAGAAATCACCTTAAGATCGTCTAGTGCTAATCCCCTTGCCATGGGCAGGGACTCCTCACACTAGACCAGACAGAGCTCAAGGCTCTATTCAGTCTGGCCTTGAACACTCATTCACTCATTGCTAAATCTAGGTTTGTAAAGCAAAGTGTTTCTAGCATTAAATGGTCCTACATGTCTAGTATAACAACAATGCAACTTGGTTGTGATCTCTTTTTATAACGGGAAATATTGTTATTCTGCCTCAGAATTACATTATTGAGCCCCAACCATACTTGGCCCCTTGCCTTTTCCACCTTCACAATACAACACACAGATAGATCACTTTAGGTAAAAAGTAACCTTTTATAAAAAAATAACTCTTCTTCCCTCTTACTCCTTTTACATTCTGAAATTCTTCATTTTTTCCATATCGTATTGGCTGTGATTATTGGCTGTGTGTCACTTCTGGGTGATCTAAACCAGCAAGCCAGATGCATTTGCCAAGTGAAACCATACCTACTCAGCCAAAAAAACCAGCAGACCTGTATCTTAGCATTACAGGTGGGTAACAAGACAGTAGTTCCCTATTACAATAAATAACAAATAGTAGCATCCTACCTACGTCTGCTGAAATGGTGAGGCTTTGTGTTCGAGAATTCTGATCTTCTAAATTACTAAGTACTGCCAGTAAATTCAGAGGACCAAAGCATTTCCACATGAGATTGAATTTACTCATCATGTTGATCAAACCAAGCATGTCTGCACCTGAATTTTGGAGTTATCACTTTCTGTATATGAAAATACTAAAGAAAAAGCTGCATTGTATTTTCAGAATTTTCAGCAGTGATACCAAAATCTCTTGCTTGCAGTTTCACAGTGGGTCTTAGAGATAGCTGTGCAAGCTTACAGCACTTCCAAGCAGGGGAGGATGCAGAAAAGCCCAGCTTTCTGAAACTGAAAGGGATAGCAAGCCAGAAGGCAGACAGGAGGAGTAATTCTGTATGCCTATTTGTATGCACTCCAAATACTTCCATGCAGTTTTCCTCATGCCACTTGTCTTAAGAGACTGCTTAAGTGAAGCAAACCCAGCTGTGCCAGACCTGACAAGGGCATCCCAGCCAGTGTTCTGTGCCCAGATGTAAAACATAAGAGACTGCCTGTGAAAAGTCAGCTTGCAATTAGCAAGGGGGCTTCCTAATACACTGGTGAGCAATGCAAACACACTGCACGAACCTACAGACAAGCAATACGCAGACTTATAAAGTAGATGCTGAAGCTGGGGTTTTCTTAAAGACATTGGCTCTTATTCTTAGCCTCAGGGCAACTATTTCACACCAGAAGTAACAATTGAAGAAATGACTGCTAGGAAAGTGGATTAAAAAAACAGAAAAGGTCCATGTGCAAGGTAGTCACTGGTATACTGAAGATGAAACGAGAAAGATCATTTATAAGGCAAGTCCCCAACCAGCTGACATTAGAGATAATGTGAAGTCAAAGAACACTGGAGACTGAACTGCAGACAAATCACAACAGGGAACTGAGAAATAGCTGGTGCAGGAGGATAACCAGAAGCAATCAACAGAGCAGCCTACATGAGGAGTTGCCCAGATACCTGTTGCCAGGCACAGGGAGGCACTGACAGCTGCAAAACTACAGTGTGGTCTGACATGAGGCCCTGACACAAGTCTATGCATGCGGGAAGCTTCTGAATTAGGAATAAATTAAGATTTTTACTTTCCACAAGTTAAAAATTAATCATAACTCATCACCAGCCTCTGCAGTAGAGGAATTTACTCACAGAAGAATGAGAAGGATCTGCTCACTGTATATATACGTATAGACATTTAATACCCACTATTTCTAATACCGCTGCACTAAAAAAGAAAGTTCACCGTTTGATAACAGCATCATAAGAATTCCCAGCATATTAACAGGAAAAAAAACCTTACTTTTGTTTAAGGTGGTCCTACCAGATGCCCCTCCAAAGCAGTCCTCTTTCATTCTTAAACCTTTAAGCATGCTTACTAAGTGATCAATCACTCACTATAGCGGTTCCAACAAGTTCCATGTAGTGTAATCAAGCCAAGTCCCTAAGGATATTGTTGCAATGAACCTGGAAGGGTGTTTTTAAGTTAAAAAGCTCTAGCTGAGACTGCTGTTTCTACCAAATTTTGATGCCAGGTGGACAAAGATAAAGGCTGGGTAAGGGAAACTACTCCAAGTGATTAGTAGGTGCAGCTGGGAGGGGGAGAGAATGGGGTTGAGACACTAGGCCAGCAGCAGAAACTAGCTGAATCCATGTTTTTCAGTGTCATCCTAACTTGGGAAAAAAAAATGCAGGTTAGAATTCTCTCTGCCATCTGAAGGGAATGAAAAAGCATTAGATTGGTCTTCTGACAACATGAAGCATAAACAGCTTGAGAAATTAGTGTTGGCTCATCAATATATCTACCAAAGGAAACTAAGGCTGCTGAGCCTCACATAGTTCAATAGCAGTTCAGTCTACTGATCTAGTTAACAATCTGCTTCTGTTTGCAGGTTTTGCAGGGCTGTGCTCTCAATAAGGTCACCCAGAACAGCACAGGGAAGTTTCCATAGTACAGCAGACATTTTTTGCTGGGCAGAGTTCCATGCAGACACTCGGTGCAGGATTCTGTATCTGCAGCTATTCAGATGTGGCTATCAGGTGGGTTTTGTTGTTTGGGGGGGCTTTGGGGAGGTGGACTTTTTGGTGTTTTTTAAGAAAAATACCTTTCCTGAGGCCCTATCAGTTCATGTGAGCTGGTTTGAAAGGCTATCTTCTCCAAGTACACATTGGAACAGCTGCAGAAGAATAAATGGGTTAAAACAATCATGGATGCAGCAGTGAAACATAATACTTCAGACTGGGCCACTAACCTTCATACAATAAATGAAGACGAATTTCAACTACTGTATGAAGTGTGCCTGTCCAATAACCAGGGTCAGCACTAGAACTGCCTCCAGTGTAAAAAGCTTGATATGGGAGATAGTAAAGCTTTATTCCAGGCTTTGAGTCTGAATGACACCTACAAGATGTTCACAGAAGGACTTTTGCCACATCTTCCAGACACCCACCAGTACTGAAGAGTCTAGCCCCCTGCCTCATAGATTACTTTGGACTTCCCTTAATAGATGGCCCACTGTTGTTTAACTATTCAGGAGGCAACAAGGGTGGGAATGATCCTTTCTGCTCACAGGTAAATAACGTAACAGTGCCATGTGGCTTAAGGACGCCACTCCTGAATATGAAAGAAGTGTTAGAGAAAAGAAACAAAAGCATGCCTTACCACCAAGCAGTGGGCCTGTAACCGAAATGTAAATAACTGGGGGGGGGGGGAGTGGGAATGGAATATATTCTCCTTTTTTTTTCCCTTTTTCTATTTTTCTGCCATAAAGCTTTCACATATGTGCTAGGATGCTAGCTAGATTATTCTTGGTAATTAAAAACATGGAGGAATTCAGACATCAAAACCCATTTCTGTTTTCTCTGAAAGGAAGGGGAAGATGAACCATCCCACAGGGACACAGGGAGGAAAAGATGGTAACACTCTCGCATTCTTCACTATACAGTGTGGTGTCAGTTCTGAAGTACTGTCAGAATAAACCCAGATCCGCAACTTGCGTGAGTCTTTAAAAAGCCTTTTTTGCTGCCTAAGCATGATCTCTTTGCTCTTCCTCATACTAGTGGGCAAGTATGCACCTCTTCTGTATGTATGGTAGACTAAAGTAGTTGGATTCCTGTAAGTAATAAAAATAATAGAACTTCTAGTTTTGCTTTCAAACTCTTACTAAACAAATGTAGATATATGAGAGTCTCTGCACCATTAGATGTTATTGTGCCTTTATCTTCAGGGTCTTTGATGTTCTGTTGTTATGGATAAGGATCAAGGATTTAAAGAATGTTAATTACTGCTGATACAATTGATGCTTCTTGACTTCCAATAAACCCTTTGATATCAATGTATCATTACTACAGGAAACATTGTCCCAATGAAATGACTACAAAGACATGCAGAAGAGGAAGGCATGTGGAGATCAGCACACAAATAGGAAGAACAGGCTGAAGAGGAAGCTACCACAACTCTTGTCAACTCCGCCCCTTTTGATCTAGATGGCTTACAAAATGCAAAGGCATGCCCTCACATCCCAGCAAGTAGATAGAAAGAGTGGGAATTCTTTAGGAGAAAAACAACAGAGGAAACCATCTGGAAACCAGCTACATCATGGCTGGCTGCTTGGAAGCAACCAGAACTTCAGATGAGCTGCCTAGTGCTTACTAGCAAAGGCCACAGGGAAATGGAAGCACCATCATCAGGCTGAGGATCTATTGTGCTGACTTAGCAGCCGTATGTTCTTCCAAATCCATCTGTACCACCTACCCCTTAAGCACCCAGTACCCTTTTTCTAAGCACTTACTTGCTTTTTTATCCAATGTAGCCCAAATCTCCATTATTTATGTGCTTTTGCAACAGAGGCTCCTCAGTTCCCACAAATACCCCCACAACCTGTATAATCTGAATACACACAGTCAGTCTCACAAACCTATTTTCAGTGCCACCCACCTTCTGGTGACTAAATAGTCCATCCACATACAGCTTTGCTGACAGATGCCTCAGGCTTGCAGAAGATGTCAGCCAGAGGTTGCATTTCTTGTACACTTCCACAGGGTCTGATGTCTCCAGTCCCTCCCCTACGTGTAGAGTATTTTGAGCTAGATTCACTGATGAAAATCTGGATTTTAATTGTAAATTCAGTTAAATAGATTTCAATCCATAAACCCTAACAGAATAAGTAGCATGACATTCGACAGTAATGTCTTCGTTTTACCCAGGTACAAAAAAATCATCTTTTGTACAATGGATGGATGCAGATGCAAGTTGAAGTGATGTCTTCCCAAAGAAATCTTAACAAGTATAGTTTATATATTTAGAAAATCAATTTCTGTTGTTGACAGTGTTTCTGCAAGCTCGATGTTTTCTATGAATAAGGTCACCGTGCTGAAAACACAAGTTCTATACTAACAAAGTCACAGATGGAAACCTAAGCATTGCACTAAAAAGTATTGATATTCACCACTATTAGCTCAGATTAAAACAGCTAACATTTCCCAAAGGTGGACAAGTTATCAACGGTGGGAGTGACTATAAAACAAAACTGCAGATATTTTAAGATACAATAAACAGGAGTCCCCAGTTCCAGCTACAAAAAAACCCAATGCCAAGGCTGAAGTTTGCGACATAAACCACCATGACTACTTCTAATACAAGATATGCTTCTGCCAACAGACCCTGTTGAAATTAAGATTCTAGAAATTCAGGTATCATCATAATTGATGAACATCATCAGAAACTGAGGCTGTCTTCATGTCCAACTCACAACCATCTTCTTAATCGGTCAGCAGGACATGGGCATGCTCTTCTCACTAAAGGACAATTTATATCTGTTCAGAGATTTTTTAGTTTGCTTGTATGTTAGCTTTATTTACTGCCTGATTTACAATTGGATATGGGTTGGCAGGGGAACACTTTCCCCTATTATATATGAGCATCCAACTTTGGTCAAGATACAAGTCTGCTGTTGTAAAGCTCTGAGTCCATCAGCACTGCAGCCCTGGGAGCCAAGCCATTCGTGCTGTATATAGTCCTGCATAGATTTTGCCAACTCTGGGTTTCTAATGGTTGTCATTCATTAGTATGGACAAGGACAAAGCTGCTTATGATAATGACAGCAAAGAAATTAGAAAGATTCTGTGGCTTTCGATGAAAGGGGAGGGTGGAAAATAAAGTAAATGAAGGTCCATGTAAACAAAGTTATGCCCTTATATAAAAGGATAAAAGAAAAATCATTCACCTGTAAATACCTTCAGTATCTACAATATTTCGAGCGTTTGCTATAGTACATATCTGCATGCACAAAGGAATAATAGAGACTCTTAAGACAGCTTTATTGTTTTGCTTTATGTAAAACAGGTAAGAGAGGACAACAAATCTTCATGTTCAGTCATTTATGATCAGATGTGGTCACTAGTAATTTAAAGGAGTGTTTTCATTAGCACATGCCCAATGTCCCTTCTAAACATGCAAACCAGACACTTAATAGACTTCTCTCTCTGTCCAAATAATGTTGCACATATTCCAAGCTGACAGACTAGTAAAAGCCTACCCTGTCATTTAACCAACAATCACGGCAAATTTCAAAATGCTGTAAATAATCTCTTTTCCTACTTAATTCAGTAGGAAGTGCAAGTTATCAGCATTCAAGAGATCTAAGTGGTTTCTGTTTGGCAACCTAAATTAATTTGAAAATGTTTACCTGCTGGGCCCAAGACCCGAATAAATGACTTGTGACTTGAACAAAGGCTTACAGAACATAATTAAGAACATTCCCAGGTAACGGAGCACTTATCAAGGCACCAGGGGGTCTATATATAGCCAACAAATGGGGGAATTTCAATTATTAAGTTGTAACTTCATACAACCTACAAGCAAGTACCTGCTGGACAGGAAAATTAGCCAAAAAAATAGGATGAGGGGAGTGAGAAGAGTTGCTGCAAAGGAGGTATTTGAACAGATTATGTTATTCATAAATGGATCATTATTTTAAGCTCAGGGCATCTCTTCTCTATTAGGCTTCACTATAACCAAGACTTCATACGACCTTCTCTGTACAAAGAAGCAGCATGAACCACTGGACTTTGTAGTTTGCAGAGGAAAATTATCAAAGAAAGAAATGTACCTGGTGATGAAAACTTCTGTTACTGATTAGCAGATAGATCAGCATGGCCTCCTCTACAGAGATTGGCAGAAACTTCCAAAAAGGCGTTCAGAACGCTGAAGAACTCACCTCGAGGCATACAGCAAAAATCTGACCTGTGCCTGTCTCCTCAAATACTTCAGTCTCTGCTGGAGTCCTCTCTACTCCCACCAATACAATGCAACAGTGATTCTCAATAGTGTCATAAATAGCGTATGTTGAAATTCTGCTAGAACTGGAGGAGGGAATGCACCCATTGTTTTAGATTTTCAACAGAAAACAGGAAAACATTAACTCACTGAAAAAAAGCCTGAAGTAGCAAGAAAAAGGGCATTTCTAAGTACACACAGTCAAATCTAATATGATGAAACTTAGCACCTGCTTTAGAGAGATTGTTATCCTTTATTCTCACAAACAATGTGAAAAGAAGTCAATAATTTTTCTACATAGTACACTACAAATGCCAGTCATGGAAAATACAATTGGGCAACCAGAAAACACAACTTAAGTGTACACCTTTCCAAGACCCAGCATCTAACACAGACATGCTGTATGCCCTTGGTTCTTATTGACACTACTTGTCAGGGGTCCTTTGCAAAGCACTGAAGCAAGTCTTCCATCTTTATTTTTATTTCCAAACTAACAAGAAGAAGTGTTTTCTTACAAAGAAATACAATACAGGAAAAGTATGTACTACCTAACATCTTTACTTCAGTTTTCCATCGCGCAACTCTTTTTAATGGTTAAATAGTACTCCAAGAGTTCATTAACACATACTTGAAAACAGTTTTGAAGATAAGCATTAGTAGGTAAGGACAACTGTTATTATCCAAGGACAGAGTGGGGGTGATCAAGTGTCTAGCAGATTTGTGCTGCATGATAAGAGCTTTTCTAATTCTCTCTTCTCTTTACAAATTCTCTCATTTCATGAAAAGATGTTGCAGCAAGGACGTACTTGTCAAGCTCTTTCAATGCTATTTACTGGCACCATAACATGATACCAAAGAAGGTTGTGAGGAAAAAAATGTTTAAAAAATAAGAAGTTATCTTCCATTTAAATCTAGCACCAAACTTCTATTGAAACTATACATTTTGAAGATGTTGATGATGGATAGAAACACATCAATCTTATCTGTGACTGAGGTTGCATCTGCCTAGTTCTACAAGTCTGGTAATTCTTTTCACTGGTGACACACATACACATCTCTCTACCTGTATAACACTCCTGAATTAAAACAGACCTGCAGTGGTTTTCACTTTATTACAACATAAAACTCAACAATAAAGCAATACATCTGTTGAGAAAACAGACAGGAAAATGTTAATGTTGCCACAAAGACCCAAACCATCCAAGTGCAGGATGATTTCTCACTGCAGCAAGACCACATGGTCATGCAAAGAACATCCTCATTTGAGCTAGCTCAGTAGGCAGCTAGCTCTTCTCCAACAGCAAGGGCTCAGGATTTATCACAATTCCCACAGACTGTTCTTTAAACAGAGAGAAAAATGGTGCAGGAACCTGGAAATGCATCTCCTATCAATTGCAGCTAATTACCATTCAGGCTCCTGCTCCTATCCCAGCTGTTCAAGGATAATTACCCTTAATGAAAGTGGTGGTTGCAGGCTTCTTGGCTCTGCTAAGTTGCCTTATAACAACACATTGCCAAACACATTTGGCATTCTGTACACCATGCCACAGAGGAACAGTATTGATCCACACACCATGGCATCACTTTCAGACTAAGAAATTCATTTGAGAAAAACATATGATACACTCAAAAGCAGAGGAAAACATCACTCCCTCAGACCAGGCAGTTCCTCTGTGCCAAGATGCTCTCTGAAATGCAGCCTGCCCGCAGGACAGCACAATCCCTTAATAACAAAGCCATTTCACATGACAGAAAAGTAGTGCTCTTGTTTACAGAGCACATAGGACAGGTGAGAGTGCCAACAGGCACAGCAAGGGTTGGGGCTGACCCTGGCCTCTTTGGCCGCATGTGCATAGGGAAAGTTTTGCCACTACAGCTATACTGCTGTATGACAGCAAAAAAAATTGCTCACGGCAACAATGTGGTTCAAAGGGACTTGGTATTATTGTTAACAGGGGTCATTGCAGCTCAAATTTCCCTTCAACTCTGTATTGGCACTTTAAGCAAAAACAATTTTTACTCTTCACCCATGTTATTGGCAGAGCTGCCTTAGCTGCCAACCTCCCCTCCACTTTGTCACAGAGACCTTGGTGTGGATATGCTGCTGATGGCCATCAACATCTGTCCACAGCGGATGTAAACCAACCATGCACCTGGTGATACAGCCCACAAATCACTATTTTATATTGTGGAAATGGGGAATAATCACAAGAAACACTTAAATTAATTCTGTTTACATTCGGTTTTGAAATTATTCCCAAAGATTTCCGTCAAACTAAGGCAAAAAGTTTTGTCAGCACTGTTCTAGTGCAAGAGATACCAGTAATGAACTGTATTAAAGTTTCAGCCCTAGAAAAATACTAAAATATTTCCTGATCAAGATATTTTATAAATGCAAACGGCTGCATAATACTTGCTTGGCTTTTCCTTGGAGAAGGAATGATCCTCATTTGGTCTAACAGAAATAGTAGAAAAATAAGGCTGTCTGCCTTCCCTTTCTACATATTCAGAATCAACACAGATAAACCAGCCTCGAGATGCAGCTTCACACAACGGAACTAGGGGCTGATAAGGAACATTTCCAGACACAGAGCCTCATTCTTGCCAGGAGAGAAGCAGCCTTGGGAATTAACAGAATAAAGCAAATATTACACAAACTTCATCTTACATTGTTTGTGGGTTTTTCCCAAAGAAACTGAGCCCTTACTGTTTTATACCTTGAAATTACACAATTAATGACTGTGATACCAAGACAGAGCAAAATGACAACGAAATAAAGACACAGGGACAAGGGAGAAAGATAGGTTCTTAGATGAAATGTGAAGGACAAGGGACAGTCAATAAGGTGAGTTGATGAGGTGGAGAGCTGTGAAGAAATTGTTTCAAACGACAGAAGCCATAAATAAGGAGTTTCTCTGACAGCAGGAAGACTTTTTATTTGCCAAGGAAGTGGTCATCAAGATGCAGGCACAGGAGGCTGGGGAAAGTGATACAGAAAAATACAAATCAAGAATGTAAAGGACTGGGGAACTTCTCAGGGTTTTTATCTTTTTCTTAGGCAAAAATCATCAAGTCCTATTGTTATGGAGATGAAATGTCATTTATGTCTCAAAGTATGAAAAAGAAAAGGAACAAGGAAAGGAATAAGTACTATGATGAACAGCTGAGAACACAAAGTCAATAAAAACACTGGTTGAGAGGATATCCAATCAATACACCAGCTCATGTTATAAATAACATTTTGGAGAGAATACTGTTCTTTTTTCAGTTTACACGTAATAAGGTTCAGTAATGTTGAAATTTATATTTATTTGGCAGTTACCGGTTACTGCCAAATAAGCACAAATTTATTTGTGATGTTAAATAAATTTGCATCACTGCCTGGCAATGGAGACAATAAGTATCACAGTCGTTTTGATGCAGTATTGCAAGTTTTGCATTCTCCCTGTCTGCGTTTGGTTTACAGTTATGTTCACAGTTTTACCTAGAAAGATCACTAGTTGGATAGTCCCTAATTCCACAGAATTTCAATGCCACATTGCTAACTTTGTCTCACACTCCCCAAACACTGAGATTTATAATCTGAGGCCCCAGAGACAGTAGGTTCCTACCACAGCTGAATTGCAGCATCCTAAATTATGAGTACACATTGTCACCTATTAAAGGTTACAGATCTAAAAATTAAATCTTTAAATTCAAATTTTAATTTTAAATTTAAATTTTAAATTTAAATATTTAGAGATTAAAGGATTAAAGAACATGTAAATGCTTTGTAATTATGGTTAAATACAAGACTTTAAGATAATACCTGTAAGGCCCATGACAAAAATCAAAAGTTCAAAAATCAACGCTAGAAATCCATTTTTGATGCTCCTTCCACTGTTTGGACAATGAGTGGTCTCAAACCACTGGGTGACCTCAGTAAGAGGTAGCATGGTTACACTGCAGACCATTTCCATTTTTACAGCATTATACATAAAGCATCTGCAGACAATTTAGTACAACAGACTCTAACTTAAGTCTTTCTTCTGCAATAGATTTATATTTGTCTTTTTTGGAATTTAGGAAATTTAGGCTATTCTAAATCCCAGCCCAGTACTTACAGCCAACACATCGTGCTTAGGGCATTTAAGGATGCACGGGCACAAACCCCCCCATCTCTATTTAGAAACAACTTACTCTACTCTGACACACCATCCCTGGCAGTGGTCAAGGCCAGGTTGGACAGAGTCTTGGGTGGCATGGTTTAGTGTGAGGTGTCCCTGCCCATGGCAGGGAGATTGGAACTAGATGATCTTAAGGTCCTTTCCAACCCTAACTATTGTATGATTCTACGATACTACTCACACTTGAGTCTTTTTTTCCTGAACAGAGCTGTCAGCTGATTGACAAAACTTTCTTTGCTGTCCCTTGGAGATCAATAGTTTATTTGTGATTCTCCTCAATTACAGGCACAAAAGAGCTCCCCAGGCCTTTCACATTCACTCTATCCATCTCCTGTGACAACCCTCCCCTGCTCCGGTTAGGAAAGAAAGAGGATCTTTACACATGCCAGGTTCTGCACAGAGAGTGATATGTGACATTGCCACCTAGTCCTTAATAAAGATAACCCACTCCACTACACTCAATTTGTTTCCCATCAGCTGTAACAAACATCATTTTACTTTCGTCTTGATTTCTCTTCTCCAGGGGACAAAAATACCACCTTAACTAAAATGGGGCTGCTGGTAGGAAGCCATGAAGTCCAAACAACAAGGAGACTCAATGATCTTTCTTTTAACCTTATTCCCTCCTACAGCCTGACCACAAAGCCCAGTGATCTGAAAAGTGAGATGTAACCTGAAAATCTCTGCACTATTCAGCTGGCAGCAAATTCTCCCTTGAAGCCCTTGGGTAGGTACTTACTGCTCTAGTCACAGCCTTGTCTGATCTGAATGGCAAGGGAGTAAAATTAAAGGATCAACAGCATTCAAAATTACAGTCTTCTGTGTCAGCTAAGAATAAGGCAAGGCAATAGCTCCAGTCTACTCATCTGTTCTTCAATTAGTTTAATTCCCATTTGGAGAGCATCCACCCTCAATCTCAGTGAACGGCCCTGCTGCCTTGTCTCTCTGCCAAACTACTCGGCCTTCTTATGCAGAAAGGGTGATTTCTAGGATATGAACCACAAGGTACCCAGTTTATTTTAGTACAAAGAATTGCAGCTTTGTCAAGAACTCTGAACTCCCTGACACAAGTAGGTTTGTCCTGTTTCATGGCATTACCTGAGCCTAATTTCACACATCACTTTAATTATTGGTAATAACCAAATAAGCAGCACACTATTTCTGCCTCCTGGGAGAGATGGCAATTTACATCTCAAAAAATAATATAATTCACAGCAAAACCGATGTCCCAACGTGTATAATAATTCTCTAAAATATACCCAGCACTGTCAATCAACCAAAGCCCATCTAAACTATTCTCTAATGCACTGGATAATTTAAATACTAAAATATCCTTTAAAATCCCATAGAATAAATACAATACGTCATCCAAGACAAAGTGATTACCATTCTCATTTCACTTCTCAGGCAGTTCCTAATAGGGTCTATTCTCCTAATGTATGTGTCCAACATCCATTAAGGGTAATGAGAACAATGTGCATTAATCAAGTGGGAGACTACAATTCACGTTTACTAGGAGGGACCAGGCTGTGATCTTTACCACACAAATCCAGAATAATTCAGCTGAACACAGTTTTACTCCAGACCTTGGCAAATGAAAATATACCAGAAACTCACCCTAGATTGCTCATACTTACGTAAGACTAACTAGATCAAACATTTAACAAAATAGCTTGAAGGGAAGCTCAGGAATCTGTGCGCAGTACAGAGAAGTGAATGAAAATATTGTGATCAGCTGAATACAAGAAAATACAGATCTACTGCAAGTTTACATCCTAACAGACACATTATAACATAGACAATATCCTGTATTTCCAGATAACCTACAGAGCAGGAATGAGTTATTCCTGTTATTTTTACAAATAGATACTACTATTTCCATTTAAAATTTATATTTTTTTAATATTGTTTTCACTGGACAGCAAAGGGCCAACAATGGCCATGACCAAGGAACTCACAGCAGCCTTCCAGTACCTGAAGGGGGCCTATAGGGATGCTGGGGAGGGACTCTTCATTAGGGACTGTAGTGATAGGACAAGGGGTAATGGGTTAAAACTTAAACAGGGGAAGTTTAGATTGGATATAAGGAAGAAGTTCTTTACTGAAAGGGTGGTGAGGCACTGAAATGAGTTGCCCGGGGAAGTTGTGAATGCTCCAACCCTGGCAGTGTTCAAGGCCAGGTTGGACGGAGCCTTGTGTGACATGATTTAGAGTGAGGAGTCCATGGCAGGGGGGTTGGAACTAGGTGATCTTAAGGTCCTTTCTAACCCTAATTATTCTATGATTCTCTGAACTGAATGATATTTGGCACTTCAGAAAAGGACTATTACACCAGTAACTGCACTCATCCTTTCACAGCTCAGTAGAGAATTACTCTAAGCACTGGAAAAGGTCTACAAAATCATATCACATTCTCTGAATTAATGCAAAGATCCCATTCATTAAGATTTGGTGTCAAGCTTTTGTTTTGTTATTTTTAACAATAGCATGAAGGTCAGCATTTATAAAGATCCAGGTCTGCTGGTGGTGTCATTCTCTTTAGTGTTCTGCATTCCAGTAACAGTTTAAGACAGCCTAGTCTTCTTTAAGAGATGCTGGTGCCCAAGTTAAATCATACAACCACCCGCAACACACACACTATGAAAATGCTACCCTTAAGCATCAGACTCTCCAATGCAATTATAACAACAGTACCCAGTGCTGTGATAGTATTATAGTCTATTTGTAGTCCACAGATACCAAGCAGAAATACACCAGCCTGTTTGACAGGCTACTCTTTCTACTGTGGAGATGACTTATACAGAATCCCATTATACACGGCAAAGAGAAATGATACAAGGGCAAGAAATCTCAACGTGGCATGCCAAAAGATACTTTTTGTTGCAGGCTGAGCTCAGCACCAAATCTACTCACGTCACCTTTTATTTAGTTAACAAAAAAAACCCTGATGCCTGATCTAGCAGACTGTGATGCAGTGCTTCATTTGTGGAGCCATGGTGTTAGCAATGGTTCATTGAGACTATTTCTCATACACTATCACTAAAGCACTCCTTGCAATTATGTTGAACAATTAAGCACAAATTAAGTTACCAAAAATGACATTGGGTGAACCCACTCGCACGGATTAACTCTGCTGACCCCCGTGACTTTACACAGGGAAGAATGTGAATCTAAGAAAAAATATGACTTAATGGACAACCTGGAGCTATGCAGAAAAAAAGAATCAGCATTTCAATCCTATCTAAAACACATTTATTAAGGGCATTCATCCTAATCTAGACTCTTTTAAATTAGTTATTGAATATCAAAATAGCCTGAAATAGAAAAGCCATTTAAAAACAGTCACCATCCCAAAGTGAAGCAAAGGCGGTCCTGCACATCTGGTGAAATTTTGCTGGAACTGCTGTTGTCCTGTTGCAAACACAGCCCTTTCTGCTGAACAAGGAAAAGAATTTGGTCTTTTTAAAAAAACTCTTACAGATTATAAGAAGGTTTATTTTGTTTCCAAATAGTGAAGGTTTACACACACATGCACCCACCGTAGATTAATATATGCTCTAAACCATCTGTAGAAAATTGAACACCAAATCAATCTTTCACATCCTTCAGTGTAAAAAAATAAATGAACACTTGGAATAATTTCCCTGTCTTCCTCGTCTACATTTCCCATTTTCAAAAGGGATGGGTACCATAAATCTGAAATGCAGACTTAGTATTTAAGAAATAAAGAACAAGCGCTTTCTAAAAACTTGTGTAAATTAAGCATTTCTGATACTTTAAGATTCTATGAATAATTCCATATTTAAAAGAAGTTACCTCTTTCTCTTCAAGAGATCAGATAAAACTAAAACTCCATTTAGTTGAGAGAAAAAAACAGAACAAGAGAAACAAGAAAGTAAAAGTATTTCTAGTAACTTTAACATCATAAACACTAGAGAAAAAGACAAAGTATTTTCTCCCTAAAATAGGGAAATACTTTCTGGACCTATTCCACCAAAGTCAATGGAAGTCCCAGCAAGATTATATTAAACCTACAGTCTTTAAGGTCTTCAAACCAATAAAAATACTTACCATCAGTCATCAGCAGTCATCAGCATTTTGTTTAAATCCACAAGTGAATTGCTATTTTGGCACAGTTGAAAGCATTTGTCAAGAAATTAATGTAATCACCAATTATCCTTTTAACAAGTTGTACTCTATCAGCTCGGAAGCCTTTTTCCTTCCCCTGTAAGAGTAGCTTCACATGCCCTGATCAAGTTGCAGGAATCACATGTCACTTCTCAACAGATCTTAGTGTTCCAGGGAGCAGTCTACAAAACCCTAACTTTCATTAATAGGCTTCATGAAATATTTTCATGTCTTTAGACTTCCTATCACCCTCATATTGATTACAGGCACTCATATTGATCACACACATTGATAGGGTATTAAACGTACATGCCCCAGAACATCATCATCAGAAAATGTAGTATGAACTTTGCTTTGTTAACAAGTATTTGCTGTGAGACACTGAGATTTTTACTTAGGGCTTTGTCTTGTCATGAAGAGTCTGTGCATTTCACAAAAACTGGGTAATAGCTTAATCACAGTGTGCAATGCCAAACTGATGACTGAAGAGAAAAAATAATGTGTGTTCTGAATCAAATATCATCCTCAGAGACTTCCAAGGTCATGAGTAGAGTCATCTGGGACCAGCATCATGAGCTCTTCAGCTATTTTCCACCCACTCCATAAAGAGCAGGATTGACAGATGTGAACATATAA
Organism: Lathamus discolor; assembly: GCF_037157495.1. NCBI lineage: Eukaryota > Metazoa > Chordata > Aves > Psittaciformes > Psittacidae > Lathamus > Lathamus discolor. Next base: position 153,550,882 of record NC_088884.1, on the reverse strand, counting down.
CACACTTCAGGTTTTTTCCTTATGACCTCTGATACAGACATCCCCATTCTTTATTATTCTAGTATGTGCAGAAACTGTGCATTGACTGAAAACCATTTGTGGTGACTAATTTGTGGACGAATTCTATTCTATCCTGCTCCAATCTGTTCTACATCCACAAATAGCTGAAGATATTCAACACTTTTTACCTTTCAGTGATGTACCTCCAAGGAGAAGCTATTCAGTGAGGTATTCAGGAACTGCCAGTATAAGACTTCAGATTTTCCCTGATTTATTCACTTGCTCTAAAGCCATATCAAGTTTCTAAACACTCAAACACAAGAGTTCCAGCAACAGAGAGAAAATAAATTCCATCTTTGACCTTTTTTAACTGCTCTTATAGCATCATTCTGTAAGACTGAATTTATTTTTCTACTCAATATGTTCCATTCAACGGCTGCAAGATATTAGCTAGGATTAAAATCAGTTCAACAACACTAACAATAAATAGCACTTTAACCTGAAGAATACAAAGGCACCAAAACACCCAAAAATGACCATAACTGATCTATTTGCTTTAAGATTCAGTATTCTCAGCGGCAAGTCAATGCTCCTCTTGCAGTCTTTATGAGGCTTAACAATGGGCAGTGCTTAAAACATAGGTATTTCCTAGAAGAACATGATGAGATGGGCTTTATAGGTGAAAATGGCATTTCTGTTATTCATGACATGACAATGCCCAGGGGCTCTGATGACAACCTGGACACTACTGTGCTAGTTATTTTACAAATGGGACATAAACAGAGTCATCACATAAAAATATATATTAAACATATATACACAGCTGAGAATGGTCCAGGACCTCAGGGCCATATTATCTCATATGAAAATTTGGGTCCATATAGTAATCAATTCATTTACCGACCTGTCCACAACATCAAATACCCCTTTTAAATTAGTTCCTCCCCTGCAGGCAGTATGTCTGAATGTTAGATGTACATCACATCATCTAGGCAAGTAGGGGTGTCACAGAGAATAGCTGCACCTAAAATCTTAATCAATGAAGACAGAAATGTAGGTATCTCCAGTTAGGTCCATCTCCAATCAAGGCAGCTAAAATGTACAAAATATGTAAAACTTTTCCCCTTTTCCACTTAATCTCTAAATATGGATGCTACATATGGATATCCCAGTTATGGATCCATGGATAGACCAATGCATTTGCAAATGTTTGCTACTGCAGCAGAAAATCCTCTATCACAAGATTTATGGTTCTGGTTGTCAGTGGAGTTAGATGACCCGACCTAAAGGAGGAGGTCCGTAAGATGTGCTAAAAAACTAAATCCACTTGCTGGTAGCTCAAGCGGACCTCAACTATTGGTGGAAAAAGCACTGTGGCGAGAATTGGAACATATTTGTGGCAGTGAGTCACCAATGTGTGGGTTTCTTTGGGCTCTTAGAAAGCGAACGCCTCGCTCTGCACTATACACTCTGTACCAGTGCCCTCTACTGGCTGTCATCGCAAAAAATAAACTGCTATCAATACGAGGTTGAGTCACATCTCTTCTCACGTGTATTTATTTATGCTGACTTGTCAGGTAGAGGTTTGTCATTTTAGTATTGAAGATAATGTTCTTCGTAGTGCATGTCTGTGGTTAGCCAGTGACAGACATATTAGCTCATGACTGACTGTAGATAATCATGTGCTTTTTTGGGTGAGCTCTGCATGCACTATGCTTGTAAATCCAACAACTGTTATGCTGGCCCTGTTTTCAGCAAATGAGTGGCTGCTTCTCTGTGGCATTTTCCTAAACGTCAATATAATGTCAATAATGAAAACCAACACTAGGGAGGCATTCTGCTCTAATGGCTAGGAAAACATGCCCTGGAGCCTGGATTCTGTTCCCTCTGCCCCTGCCTCACCAGGTAACCTGCTGTTATGTATTATTTATATTACAGTAGTATCTGGAGGCCTCAGGACCTGGGCAGGGTGGGGGCACTACTATGGCATGAACTCTTCACCAAAAACAAGCTTGGCCTTCCTATCTAACAAGATACAAAAGAAAAATTAAGTAAGTACATTGTAACGGGAGCCAGGAGTACTATGTCATTACTCTGTGCTCCAGTTTCCGCATTTGAAAAGCACTTTGGGATGCTCACATGAAAGGTGAACACCAATTTTTAAGCACTGGTATTAGATTGGAGGGGAAAGATGTGAAGGGGGGTGTAGATACATTTTCCCACACTCACAGATAAGCTGTTTTCCACTGGAACAGGTAAGATGGAAATTTTCTGTGGACTGTGTTTCCATGATAGCAAGATGCAGGACTGTGCAAAGCACCAATTGCTTTACAACTAGCAGTTAAAAAAACACATTTGATACCTTCATCCTTGCGAATTCGCTCATGCATAGTTGCAAATAATCACTTATTAAGTGAGATTCAGGGACAGGACTACCACACAAGGGTTTTGCTCCTTGGAGAGATGCCCACCAAGCTGACAGAGAGTGAAAACATCAGCAGTTTAAAAAGTAAAAGAGAAAAAAAACGCAGCAGGTTTTCTTTCTTTTGATTTCACCCCCTGTGGCAGCTGGTTTCTAGCCACGTGTATCCACAGCTCCCTTCTCTTGTCTGCACATACACACAGAAATAGCTTTAATGCAAAAATTCAATCCTCAGTATGAGGCTGTCATCGCACAAAAATGAAACTGCTCATTTTTAACCAAAGGAAGCTTTTTTATGACTCGTTCCCCCAATAAAACCATCATCCCATGCTAACGAGGTGCCATGATATAGCTCACATGGTCAAGCCGAAGCGCTGTTTCTCAGGCTAAGCAGGAGTGCAAGGAGGCTCAGTGCAGCTCAACCTGCCTGCTCCCCCATACACAGGGAGACGTCACCTCCTCCTGACCCCATTCTTTGAGCAAAATTAAGAGCCCTTCCACTGGAACTCAGTGCTAAAGGCAAACATGCCCTAAGGAAATGAGAAGAGCTGTTCAAATGAGTGAAGCCTTGCAGGATGAGGCCTTGTCTCTATCTTTCTATTTCCTGTTCTCAAAAGCTGTGTCAGTGCCAAACCTCACAGCAGCAGCTTCCACATTACTGATGTTCACTGAAGGGGCTTGTGGGTTTTAGTTAACTAAAATGAATGCACTTTAAACTAAAGTTGAATTTGCCACTTATTTGCAGTTTGTTATCGTGTTCCTAAACACAGGTGGAAAAAAAACCAAACTCTGCTGCAGTTTAATTTTATATTTTTTTAAAAAACCAAATCTCTCAGCATGATGCCTAAAGGGGAGCTGGGCCTGGAAAGGATAAAATCCTGCAATTAAGCAAAACCACAAAGAACAAAATTAAGGGGAGATATTCATGTACAGTGGTAGCTCTAGTGGGGTTTTAGCTGATGAAACTCTCAACAAAAGACTGCATCTTCTGCAAAGCATGTGCATGCATACCTACATAATGCAACAGAGTTTGTAAAACATGGAAAATATGAACTATGGCAACGATTTTTAATAGACCTTATAACAGTTTTCCACCTGCCTTTGTGGCACAGCCTGCATCTTGCTGCCTCTGCAAGCCCAGGAAGAGCCACCAAAATCCCCACTAATTTGATTATTAATTTGATTATACATTATGATAGTATATTTGCTATCCTTGCTTAGCACAGCAGGGAAATAGGACTCACATATCTTATCAAGGGTTATAGAAGTCTAGTAGGCACAGACCCCACTTTTTCCAAGATAAAAGCCACTCCAATGAGGAAGTCAATCCATCTAGCTTCAAGCACCACGTCTTGTAACCTGCAAGAAATGCTGCTGCACTGTCCACCCTTCAGTTGCAAAACTACACCACTGCTGGGCTTGAATTCTGTTATTCCAGCAATCACACTGACAAAAAAACCAAACCAGGTATGAAATGCCATAAGTCTGGACTGAAGGTTTGCTGCTGTAAAGCCAAGACTCCTTAAAATACCCCTACCCATTCCCTGAACTCTTACAGGACTGAGCCCATAATTTAGTACAGGTCTAAAATACTGCTTTGATCAGCCCACATGCCCTGGAGGCGTCTTCTCTCAAATAGGCATGTTGAACTGCTGAAACCTGACCTGCATGTGACTGCAAAAATGCATCAGAGAACTATTGATTTATGAAGTTAACTGAAGAACTACTTCACTTCCAGTACAACAGGCAACCCCAACTTCAGATACATGTGGTCTGAGGAAATTGTTCTCAGGTACATAAATATCTCACATACACCTCCTCCAATCCAACAGTTTGTGGTCCCACTATCTCTTATTTTGAGACCCAAAACTGCAACATCTAAACATGTTTCTAACTTTATACCCCGATCTATTTAATGGGAAACACCAAATTCAGCTGGATGACTTGCAACTATCATGCTACGCATACGTTTAAAAATGGCAAAATTAGGAGCTGGCAATCCATAACAGTCTAGAACAACACCTTCTATCACATAATGAAGGTCAACTGACTTGGCTTCCGAAGGTAGCAGCAAGTTTTTAGACAGACATTTGTGTGATGTCTAATGCAGAGCCTATGCTTTGTGTCCGTTAATAAATGCGTCCTTGTAAAATCTCTGTGAAGTAGAAAAGTAGTGTTATCCTGATTTTTCACAGATGGAAAATGGAGACACAGAGAAATTAAAGGGGAGAGGCTGTCTCTAGGGTAAGCATGACGCAAACCAGCCAAATCTTTATAGGTCAAAACTGCCACTTTGAATTGCACCTAGCAACAGATGGGAAGCCAGATTCATTCCATTATGCGTCCTCTTCAGTGAGAAGACAGAAAATAACCAGTGTAAAATATATGCCTTATTTTTGCTATTATTGTTTGTTAGGCATTGCTAGAACAGAATGTGCTATGGAGGAGATGGAGGGGAAATGCCGATTATTGCAAGGGTAACATTTACCTACAGATCTTGTAATCAAGGAGTTGCTTTTTGCACCAGTTTATTCCCAGCAGCTCTGAAATCTCCCAGATGAGTAAAGACATTTGGTCTCTATCCCAGTATTCACTCAAAAGCGGTATGAACAGAAAGCTGGCAAAAAAGAAAAAGCAATGCTTATCAGGCTGTTGCTGCTCTATCTACCTCTTGATGCCTTCCACAGTTTGCAGGACACAAGAAAAGTAAAATAAATACCCAGTTACATTTTGCTTATCAGCTGACACATTTCACAAGAAAATAAAGGCATCCACTGAGGGTTTCCTCTTTATAATTCTGCCTGCTGCTGACAGAAGGGGTGCCCAGAATTAGACAGAGAAGATAACCTCTTAAATATATACATATTTAAAAAGCATTTTATCTCAGAGGAAAAAATATTTTCGGCTGTGGTTGGTTGCTATCTCAGCCCCGCTTTAAATATTTATCTGATGAAATCAGTGCATTCCTCAAAAGAGACAGTTCATGAATCCTCAGATTCTTATGGCTAACAAATAATTAAATAGCTGAAACTCTGCACTTTTAACAGTAAAGTGTCTGACTCATGATGCCTAGTTACAAACCCAGCAGGTTCAGCATGCCACCCCAGCCTCGCTGGGGTAATGCACTCTCACCCGGCAGACAGCAGGGTGGGATATGGCCAGCCACCTCAGCTCAGGAATCCCACATCATTCCAACCAGCCCCTGCAAACGGCAAACAGGCAGATTCATTGTGGAGCCACACTGACAGCCGGGACAAGAGGCATTAACATTGCAGAAATTACAGAGATGAATTAAGGACACCAGCTTTTGTCTGGGATTAGCTGGTTTTACAGACCTTGGGGTAAGCGTCAGCTTTTTTAAACTACTTCTATTTCGAGATTGCACAGTTTGAGATCCTGTTTTTAAAGCTACAGTGGTGACCCCAGTTCAGTCAGTGGCATGAATGCTCCAAGAATTAGAAGTGTATTTGCTAATCTTTACTGTTCTTTGAGATCCAGGTGTCTCCCAGCATTTTAAAGACATATGTGAGAGGGATTTCTAGAAAATTTAAGTCACATGGGTGATAGCAAACAAGACACAAACAGGTACAGAGAAGATAAAAGTCATCTGAAAACCTAAGTCCTTCACACTCCACTTCCATGTGTTTTTATTTCATAGTAACTTGAAAATCCTGTCCATTCATTCAGTGGTGCAGCAATGTCAAACACAATGTGCTGCCAACTGCTGCTATTGCTTCAAAGGCATCTTTATTTTAGCATTTTGTATAGCATAACCTGTCAAACTGCAGGGGAGGTAGGAATGCACCCAGTACTTTCTAAGAGGAATCACAAGTAATTAAATCATTTCTACACATACCCAAAAGTAGGCACTACATGTACTTTCAAAATAATGACATTACACTAATTGAATCTGGAACAAACCATGTAAGGGAGGAATAATATGACTTGTCATCACCTTACAAACATCCCCAGCAATAAGCTAAGGACAGCTGTCAGACTGATGGAAAACCAGAAGGATTAACACGAGATGACCACAATGACATTTTCTATTGACAGAAACCACTGAAGTCAACTGATTTACAGTCACTCTAATATATTTTAAAATCTTCATGTTTACACACATAATGGTCTGCATGTGTTAGAAATGTCAACTGTTTATTTGAGATGCTAGTAGTCTTCCACGGTGCCTGTATTGCCTGACAGTGTGCAAAGAGGTGCCTGACACAACAGCCGCAACTTCAATTACCTATGAAGACATAATTCTAGATGCACGCTGTCTTCAGAATGAAAAACATACGCCATTTCTTAGGCTCCAACCAATCCTGTCTTTAACATGACAGGAGAAGGCTAAAAATTCTGCAAGCTGCTATGAGTGATTACAAGCCCAAGTATCCTTCAGAAGCTGCTGGAGGAGGGAAAGATCTTGAACTAGATTAATTTAATTAAAAACAACCCGCTAGTATGCAGTTGAAGGAGGTTAGCACTAATAAGCCCCATGATAATTAAAAAGGCTTGCAGTCGAGGATCACGGTTTATCTGCCATGGCAGAACACCTGCCTGCCTGCTCTCGGTGAAGCTTGGCCAAATCTATACACCCAGGTCCGTTTCCTAACACATACTATAGGGAACTTAACAAATTAATTACAAGGTAATAAAAATTTGACTCCATGAAAGAGATGATGCTTTAGATGGGATCAAGACCTCTTACATCCAACATTAGTTCAGTATAGCAGACAGGAAGGAATCTGCAGAAAAACAGAAGAGAAACTGGGAAGAACTTCTTGCAGTGCCTGGACTTCACAAGTGACCAGCCCAACTCTGCTACCTCTCACCACATGGAAATGACCTAGTACCTTTCCATGTGCTTTTGCCCTTACTCCCTAAGCGTGGCAGCAGCAGCAGTCTGAGGGATGGGGTGGGATGAGGGAAGCAGTGCCTTTGAGGTTGACAGGTCCATAAAGGGCAACTCAAGCCTTGAACATTACAAGCAGAAGTTCAGTGATTTCCATGGGATATGAGGTACCACCCAGGATGAAAATGAGGGATTCTGTGTTCTGACAAGCCAACAGCTTACTGCCAACCTGAAGACTGATGATTATTAAGAAGAAAAGCTACAACTGTTGACATAATTCATATCCAAGCTGCACTTGTTCCAAGATCATAAAAAATTCTCACTGCAAAATGTTCATTTATCCGAGATACAAGATGTAGCAGCAGCTCAAGAGTGAGTCTGGACTCCTGCTCCTGTACCTCAGCCCAGGCAGGGTGCGCTCTGCATGACTCAGATCCTGCTTGGGGGGAGCTGAAGATGAGCCACAGCAGATGAGGATTTGACAAAGCAGGTCTCTGCCAGACTTTCTTTACCAAAAAGTATTCTCACTTGGAGAAAACATTAAAAGTAGCTGCACAACACGGAGCCAGAACCAGTTAGTTCTGGATATTCACAAGTCTAAACATCACTCATATTTTGAGCATATCTCCATAACAATACTACTAAATACACCAAGGCCATCACAGTGTGTCTTCTGTCTGACTGTAGTTTTGAATACAACTCATCAAGAATTAACTTGAAATCCATGCCTTTGGGTTAATTTGACCAGTTCTGATCCATCTTCAGTGCCTGAAAGTTGTTCAAAATTATACACCATGTATCTTGAAGCTCTTAAGTTGCCCAATCTAATAGAAAGCTTTTACAGTCCACTTTTATAAAGTGTAACATTCCAAACAAAGTCTAATCATTCTTCCTTTGTATGAGCAATCCTTACTTGTAGCTGTTTAAAAAACAGAGTCCCAGATTGCCTGCACTTGTGATACCATCCTGGGAGGAAAAGAAAAAAGATTATAAAATTGCTCAGACACTTCTGGAAATTACCTCTCCAAGTGTTGGTCATGAGTGCAAACATGGAGAGAACAGAAATAAAGTCAAGGCAAAACAGACAATCCAGGTCACTGGGAAATAACTTTTCTCCTAACATTACTATGTAAACATACAGTGAAGGGAATCTGCCACCTGGAGATCACAGTGAAAAACCTGAAAGAGGCAAAGGATAGTCAAGAGTTCGCAGAATCTGTGTCAAAGATTGCAACATTTGTTTCCATCCCAAGTGAGGGGATTCTGGAGCTGTCCCTACTTTAGTCCCTTAAAAAACTTGTATTAAAAGTACATTTTAGACTACTAAAATACCTCAACGAACCTATGCAACAGTGGAATTTTTCCATGTTTGCTCTTACTTAATCAAGTGAAAAATTTCATTTCACTGAGGTTTACTCTGTACGATTCCATCAGTGCACAGCAGTAGCAAGTAACTTGAGCATTTGTGTTTCACAGATCTTAATCTTTACAATGTAGTTTTTAAATCTGCCACTTTCCTATGCTGAGGGTCCTAACAACAGAGTGCATTCATTCACTCCTTTCCCAACCAAGCAAAACACTCACTGGGATTTCCTTTTCAAGCCTGTTAATTGAAAACATTCTGCAGCTTATTAGTCACTATACAGATTATCTGCTGACATGCAAACTCTCACTCATTCCAGACTTGTTAATTAACACGTAATTACTGATCCCACAGAGACTGGACTGCAGGTGTGATGCTCTAGGTCCTGCTCTAATAACCGTTCCTCTCGGATGCCAGCATGGATGCAATACACAGCAGCTGCAGTTTCCCAGAACACCACCCCACCCTTCCCAAAAGGGCTCAAGGCTCTGTTTTGGTTTTAGAACATTTTTTAAGTTATTTTTTATTTGTCTGGGTTCATTATGTCCAACATCCACCCACAACCTGCCGCAGAAAAGCAACAAGAATCCATGCTCTCCCATCAGCAAGCTCAGCAGGAGCTGGCCCGGGGGCAGCTGTTCTGCATGGTGAATTTGAATAGGAAGACCTAGAGGAAAATAATGGCAAAGGATGGAGGAGAGAATAACAAGGAGAGAGACAGATATGTTCAGTCATTTCTGTGACTACCTAACTGATGATCTCACCTACGGGTTTATTTAATGCAGGCAATACTCAGTCAAATCTTTTATACGGCATAAAACTTACCATTAAAATACTATCTTCCATTCAATTACTCTCATACTAAGCCTCATGGCACCTTAACTATTCCCTCTGTGTATTCTTTGTATAATGGGATATTCAGGAATTCTTTACACTGAATTTCCTTTAAGACTTGAGATGTTTTAAGTCTTTGCTCAAGTAAGGCAGAAATGTTATCAAATGGTAAAAGCGAAAAGTTAGGTCTGATGAAATCACTTACAAGTTTATAATTCCTTATTAGCAAGGTTATAATGGTCATGGGATACAGTCAAGAAACAAGTGCAGAAAGATGCTTATTAAGTGAAGTGCATTTGCCAGGGATAAATGTATCCAAATCTAAACCAATTAGTGAACTAGATTGTTAAAAGCATGTAAAATAGGCACATAATTCTATTCTCACTGAAGCCAGAGGTAAAACTACCTTTGATGCCCCAGTGGGAGCAGACTTTACTAGACAGTTTTGAAAACTCCATCCCACATATACAGGGGTTAACAGCAAACAATTTCTATATCCCCAAGACAGAATGATATAAAGATGACCAAAAGTCATGGAAATTACCACTTCAGATGGAATCCCAAAATCTGTTGTACTATGGTTCATTATGAACCACTGAAGTGAACATGACAAATGAGCTTTCTATTCTCTTTCACTACCATATTAGAGAAAGCAAAGGATTAAACTGTTTTAGGTAGCAGCCATATTCAGTTTGAAAGCTTCAGTTTTATCTACTGGATTTCAAGAACAACTAGATCTTTGTAACAAGAACACTGTGCCACTATCAGGACCTTTCAGACTTTGACTCAACTTTCTACGTATTTGCTGTTCAATTCATTGGCAACTACACTGGTAGTTTATGAACCTTTTCAGAAGGAAATGGATAAAAAAGATGGTGCTCAACCCAGGACACAGTACAAATTGGTTAAGAGAGTCACTAAATCTGGAGAGGAACTTCTGGAATTAATTTATTTACGGTATAGAGACACTATCTGGGAAGTGGCTGTACACTTAGAGCAGAGCAGAGCGCATCTCTGCCTGGAACAAAGGTGCAGAACCCGCCAACAGAAGGAGATGAGAAACTCTTACACAATAAATGATTCTGAAATTGTCAGATCTGGGTCGAAGTATTAAAGCAGAACAGAAGTAGTTATTTTTATTAAATGTGCCACATTAACAACAATAAAGACCCACAATACCTCAGCAGGCCTGGAACTGGTAGAAAAAATTGCAACAATGTCAGTTTTTCTGTATCAGAGCAGAATATGGTTCAATCTGATCTTGCACACGGACATTCTAGGACATGCCTTTTCAAGTCATTGGCTTCAAAGACTCAGCATGTAAGGACTAAGCAGTAATATAGGTCACAATCCACAGTCACTACCTGACCCTGACCTTGCTAACTGCTCTCTGTACTAAGGATTTCAGAAGAGGCTGCTGACAAACCTCCCATCAGTACAGGTTTAGAACCATCTCCATGCCATGTACTTCACATAACTGAATTTGCTGACACCAATGGATACATGATACCCTGTAGGAAAGTTTATGCACTGCAATTTTGTAATTCCTATTTTGGCTACAAGGAAGACTTTTTATGCAACTCGTGAAGTAAAGTGAACCAAAAAGAAAACTGAAACTCTGAAGAAGGGAAATGTAAGATAGCTGTTCACAAAGTGATGATAGGTGGGAAAAAACAGATTTATGTAATCAGTGACTAAGGTGATGTATTCAGCTTGACAGCAGACACTTTCTGTGAAAGTCAGATAAAATACTGCCATACAGAATAGAAGCTGAAGCAAAATCCAGCTCCAGAGTTAACATAATTCTAGGAGAATGAAGCAATTCTGCTTCTGACCCTGTCTGTGATACATCAGTCTTTATCATCTTTAAGTGGCCTGACCTCTTCCTCCTAGCAGAATAATGAAGGACAGCTACAAAAGCTACGCAGTTTTAGATCTCAGCTTCTAGGAAAGAGACATTTGTCACCCTTTCTGAATAAGAAAACATGGAAAAGAATTACCAGAAAAAGTCAGACTCGACCACATCTATAAAAGAGTTCAAAGGCTTTTCATACCTGGATAACATTGGAACAGCAGCACTGTACAGTGCCAATGAGCAGCTCCCCTGAAAGAGCAGGAAAAGAGATGACACCAAAATGACAATACAAACACACTTCTGTGTTCTAAAACAGAGCCAGAGAATACCTGAGCTGGACATGAAATATGTAAGGAGGCTTCTCAAGTTAAACTCAATTTATTAAGTTAAAAGAGGAAAAATCTGAGTAAACGGTTGATTAGAAACTCTTAGTTCTTTACTCTTATACCATCTCTTCCTTACTTGTTAGCTTCAGAAAAAGAAAAGTGTCTATTGCTTATGTGGATTGGGTTTTTTTTCCTGAAATGATATTCATCTCCGGAAAAATTACAATGAAGCTTGCTCAGTCTGGTATTTCTGATCAGTAACTATTGGACATAAGTGAAACCTGGAAAGAAAAATAAACAAAACCTCCTCTTTACCCAGGTATAGTTGTTACCTGAACTGTTCATAAGACAAAGAAATAACATTCATTAGCTTCTGTTTCAGTCTTAGTATTTACAGATGACTACAGCATTACAGAAATCTTTCAATATTAAATACACAGTTCTGACTCACTCCAAGACACTTCCCAACTGCGCATGTTCACCCAGTGCATTCCGCAGGAGAGCTATCCCTTTGAACTAGCACAGTGCACAGATGTTATTACAAGTCTATGAACACAGTGACTGCAATGAATTGAAATGCACATCAAATGTTATCTCATTGTCTCACCATTTCCGAGTTTGACTATTTAAATGCATTAATAAAAAATATTCTATTACATGACTGGAAAGATCTTATCTTGGTTCATTTAAAAAAGAAAAACATAATTCCAGCTAACTACTTTGTCTTGATTTTATGTAACTTAATTTTAAACACAAAGTACTTAGATTTGGAAAGAAGTTTAATCAAAGAAACAGAAAACCTGAGTATTGACCTAAACTGCTGAAGTCCCAAAAGACTGCTCCAGATTTCTACTTACTCGTTCCCCCATACACTCAGATAGAAAGGACACCAGAGACTCAGACGGAGAGAGAAGACAGAGTGACAGTGTGAATTCTGCCATCCTCAGGGTAACAACAGACCAGGAACAGCATCACCAACCATAAGCCCCTGAAGTCACCTAAAGAGTCTTCAACAGAAAGGAGCTTGGTTTGGCTCCCAAAGCTGGTATGGCACCATCAGGATCCATGGTTTTGTAAGGCAAGATAAATGCACATGCAGGAAGAATTATACAATGGTCTTAACACCTACTTCGTCCCATCCAGCCAACTGGGAAAATAATAATTCTTTACACCAGCTTGAGCTGTGCTAACTAAAAGGACTGCATTAAAGTCAATGGGAGGATGGCTCCAGTCCTGACATCCCGGTTTCTTGGCCTTTCACAACTTCAGCACTATTGTAAAACAAACACACTTTAGACTACTTTTTGATACTGCTGGGAACCAGAAGGTGACTTGGCAGCACTGTATCACCTTGCAAAGAGAAGCCCAAGTCAAAATATTGGGGTTTACCATTTATCATCTTTTTTGAATAATTCAGAGGAGATGTTACATCTGTAAATAACAGAAAAGCTACCAGTTACACAGAGTCTGCATTTTCACCTGCTGACCTGTACTGTACAGACATCTGTCCCTGAACAGTTCTTCCTAACCTGAGTCACTGGTTTGTTTTCTACAGTTACACAGAGGTGAGCACTCTCTATGAATACTTCTCCAGGAGCCCTTCCATTGCAATATGAGGTAGTCTCAAAAAAAAGTTATTTTTAAATATGCAGTAATCGCTCAGAATCAATTACAAATTGAGGTAATATCTTTAAGATAGATGGGAGGTATCTTATTTACGTAATAGACTTTGGACCATATGCTGAGGGTGCTAGAACTAGGCTCACACATCTTATTAAGATCCTAAACACGTGGCTTGTTTTCAAAAAGTGCTCAACCTGTAGCAGCTTCCAATGATTTGAAAGTTCAACATATTTGAAAACCACCGAGGTATATAATTTAAGCTTCTAAACACAGGTTTAATGGAATTTGCAAAGAAAATTCAAACAAACACTTATGGATAGAATTTATGAGCTTTGGAGAATACCACAGGATGAATTCTACTACAGATTCTGTATTTACAAGCTGGTGGCTGCAATCCACTTTGTTTAATACCCAAGGCAAAACACAGAAACATGTATCCCTACACACTATTCATTATCATCTCAAATTCACGTTACCACAACTCTGTTATCCTTATGTGCACTCTTAGCCCACAGCCAGGTAATCCTATGTAGCTCAAACCTCTTACAGAGATTTAAGGTAGATTATGTTTCTGGGCTTTCACTGCTGTGCCTCAGATGATGCATGGTAATTTATTAAGCTGTAATAAACAGATTACAAGTCTGAGCCCTAAAGTTTCTCCTGAAGATGTGGGCACTTCACCGAGAGTCACGGAGTTACAATTACTTAAGAAGTTACCACTTACCACCCCTACTGCGTGTGTACTTGAATTAAGCATCACTACATGCGGTTTAAATCAATTTGCTTTACCTTCCAATTAGAGTCATTCCATACTCCATTGTGTCCATACCACAAACAATGTAATTTCTGCATTATTGGGCCCCGTGCAGTTGCCCTTAAAAAATAAATCTGACTCAGGTAGGTTTAATTTCCATAAGTAAACATTCAAATGCAAGTTAAATTGATGTAACTGGTTTTAAAACAGCATACAGTTGTGCATGGAAGAATATGCATTCATTTAACTACATCAGTTTCTTTTTAACAATTCTTAAATACAAGTAAATGTCAAACAAAATTTAGAATTACTTAAACTGTTAAATAAACATAGCAGAGCTCTAAAATACCCAATTAGTTTCACATAGCTTCTTGGATCTTTAAGGATTAACAACCGTAACAATTATCAAAGAGTCAAACAGCAACTATCCACATTATTTGTTAGATCATTTTATACACATCTTTCTAGGGGAACCTTCATTCTACTAACATAAGAGATAAATCCTGGCTAATCAAGCCAGGAAATGGTGAATTATATTTAAAAATCCTGCAGGAACTGAATATTACTTATTCAATTTAAGGTTTGGATGTAGCATGCTGTTCCACACATAGAATCATAGCATCATTTACATTGGAAGAGACCTTTAAGATCATCAAATCCATCCATTAACCCAGCACTGGCAAGACCACCACTAAACCACGTCACCAAGGGCCTCATCTATATGGTTTTTTGATACTCTAGGGATGGTGACTCCACCACTGCCCTGGGCAGCCTGTTCCAATGCTTGACCACCATTTTGGTGAAGAAAGTTTTCCTAATATCCAAGCTAAACTTCCCCTGGTGCAGCTTGAAGCTGTTTCCTCTTGTTCTGTCTCTTGTTACTTGGGAAACCGACCCCTACCTTGCTACAACCTCTTTTCAGGTGCCAGAGCCAAGTGTCCATAAATCTACATTTGTTATCATTTCAGAAGAAAACGTCTAAACCCAGATAAAGCGTAGGCAAATCCATGACTTTCACAAGAAAAATGAACACTTGCTCTTTTCTAGAAGAGCTTTTATCAGCTGCAGAACTGGAAACATGAAGAGAATTTGGAGCCAAGAACTCACTAACGTCTCTATGTAAACTATCAAAGCACCACACCAGTGGTACCCGGCAGCTCTTCTCAACTGTATGCTGCAGTCAGCAACAGTAAGAAAAGGTCTATAATGGAGCACCTGGAAAAGGAAAGGTTATTTAGCACCTGTGTAAACAGCAATTGATGCTTTAGCAACACAAATGTCCAGAGTCAAAGCTGAATTCATTTAGTAGCACCCAAATGCTGTAAAAGGGTATATATCAGATTGCATTAGGTATATTACAAACAATTATGAAACAAAAACCGTTGTCATTTTAAAACCTTAGATTTAAAGGAAGAATGACAGAAGTCTGCACACAATCAACTAACATATGCCTAATTTTTTTTTCAGAATCAAGGCATAGAGTTACAGATTTAGAAAATATTCAAATTTTATATATCTAAACAAGGTTTTGAGCTGTCAATCTGTTGTACATAAACTTGTACCTTTGTAAGACAAGGACTAAAATGATGAACTGCCATTGAGTTTTTTAAATGTTATCCAATCAGTATAGATTGTAATAGAGCAGCACATATTTCATTATGCTCGTCTACATCCTGGTTACCGGATACCAAGCAAAGACTGCCTGCTTTGTCAGAAAAACTAGGGGAATAGCTCCTGGATTTTGGCAGAAGATCAGTCTGGACTTCCCGGAGTATAAAACTGTTTGAAAAGCATCCGCAAGAATCCTCCAGAGTGCAAATTAAAAAGCTTGACTTTCTCAACTCTCAAGAACCCAATACGAAATAGCATGCTGGTAACAGAGGAACCAAAACATGCATATAATCTAAATAATTTCTTTCACTCTCCTCAAGCTGTGTGGACACTTCATACAGACCACAGTTTGGGTCTATATTTCATTATTGTATGAAATCAGAACTCAAAAGGTTAGCCAAATATTAGAGGAATTCTAGAATCCAGGTGGAATCATGCCTGAATCCAGAAGACACAACAATGGTGAGGATATGACACAGACCATGTAGAAAAGAAATAGTTCTCTTTGGATCTGCACAGTCTGTACCTGCCACTCCAGTGTACAGAGACCTATGAATAATGTTGTTTTTAAGAATTATTCAGAAGCCTTGTTTCAGCACCATCAGAGTTTGCAAAGCAGATGTCCCAAGTGACTGAACTCCTAAATACAGTTATATGGCATTCAAAAAACAGAATCTGTGAGAGGAGCACAGGACTGCAGTAACATCAGCAGCAGGGAGCTGTTATCCCCTCCATCTGCTGCAGAACGCATCAGGCAGGCAAGGCACAGGAAAATGAGTATTGATGAATCTATGTAACACTGCCTTGAAGTGATGACAAGTTAACACACAGGTCCAACTAAAGCTTTCAGCATGCAAAAACAAAATCAAAGCAAGGGCCCTCGCGGTACTAAATATAGCTTCAACTCTAAACTTTCTGAGAAATGTTACTGTACAAGGAAATTGATTTATCCTAACTCAGAGTCTGGAGCTACATCTGATCTTTGGACAACTGCCTATCAAGCCGCACTTTAACCAGTGGTTTGATTCACATCTTTCACTTCTCCTTAAAATGGCTATTACAACAAGGGCTACCAATTTGAACCTGGCAGTACAACCCCAGAGTCTGGTGCTATTAAAAGGATACATTAAATACGATTATGTGCTAAATCATGATATACACTCTGAAAGCATGTGCTGAGAAATTATGGCATTATAGATGTGAAAACACCGTAGCGATTTACACTTGGAAAGCACTACATTAGGCTGCAACTTCTGTTTAAGAAAAAAATCAGGAGCAGGTTGAGCAGTTCCAGCAGGCCTGTGGCAGAACCCCCCATTGCCCCAGCTCTGCCTGCACCACAGTGTGGTTGGTTGCTGCTCCCAGCTGAGCACGTTCCCTTGCTTTATTCCACAACCCACACCTCCTAAACCACTGGCCTGCCAGCTCGGTGATGGATTTGGTTTTGCATTTCTTCTGCTCTATACCAATGGGCACTCAACTCTTGCTACAGCTGTAGTTGAAGTCTCAAGGCATTATACACGTATGATCAGATTGATTATTACACCTGTAGGAGGAAGGAGGAGAAGGAAGAGAAATCAATGACTTACTGTAGCAAGAAAGAACCAATTATTCAGCAAATCTGCTTTTACTAATTCTGTCACACAACCTCATCTATAAAAGTTCCACCATTATTTGAATTAACTGTTGCTGTCACAGCAATAATATTCACAATCAGCCACTCACATTCTGCAACTACCTATCTTATATTAGAACTAATCTAGTGATACCACCTGAGTCTAATGAACTGGTTTGTAGTTTAATTATAGTGCTTACCAGATAATTTATTAGACAGTAATAAAGCTTAGATTTACTTCTCACACAATACTGCCGCAGTATTAGAAGAGGTATACATGAAGCTGCATTTTACTCTCAATTACGCAAGTATAAATCTTAAGCAACTCTACTGAAGTCAACAGTTATTTCAAATTGACAAGCAGCCACTTTGCATTTGAAAATCTGTAATAAAGAGCAGAGTTCTGTTCCATGTATGTGCATTACTTATAGCACTCCAGGTGGTTACTTTGATAATGCTACACAACATTTTTGTAGTTGAAATTAATGACAATCCTGTTACAGAAAGTGGTTTTGTAATAAGGAAGGAAATGAACTAGATGTTTAGTGCAAAAAGCAGCATTCAGACGATTCCAGGTACACAGTCAAAGACAACTAAAAAAGAAAACCACTCTTAAAAAGGTTGATTTCATTTTCCTTAAAACCAACTCAATGAAACGTTAGCAAGCAGAAGCTGTTGTATAAAAATCTGACTTGGAGATCAAGTAAAGTGTTAACAAAGCTAACAGTAAAAGAGATTATTGATTTTTGCATCTAGATAGGAACAAATACAAACTAAATAAATAGAAAGAGAAATTACAATTAAAAATACCATGTTACCAGATTACCACACTATGTGGTTTAAGTTCTAAGGCTATGCGGGACCAAAATAACAATGTTTTCACAATCTGAACCTAGAAAAACTCAACACTAACAGATGCAGTCATTTTTTATTTAGTGGTGGAATCTTATTGCTGCTCGATCATGTATAAGCATATAGCAGCTTGCAGTCTTTCACATACCTGCCTTTTAACTAAGCACTGGCATTTAATACTTAAGACTGATTCTGTTCATCTCTCAGTGGTGAAAGCTGAGCAGGGAACTACTGTGAAAGCAAGAGAATTCCTACATTAGTCTTATAATCCCTCTTGGGGATGTCTGGCTTGGAAAGCCTGATTCACTTCTCTGTCAGTTCTTCTTCCAGTAAAATAGGGGCTAGAATACTGATGATTAACTTCACATTGCAAGTATTTGGGGAGGCTGCTTTCTGCATGATTTTTGAATAATTCTGAGCTGTTCAGCAGCAGTCCCAGTCACACAAAACATTCATATTTGCTAATCTGGGCTCTGCTCCTCGGGATCCAGGCCTTAAGCAGAAGAAGAATACCTAAGTCCAAATGGATGCCTCTACCCCCTATTTGCAAAAGAGTGATAAAGAATATTTTCTGCACCTACTACTAATACTTGCATATTTAGGCTGCAAATCTATTCAATCACAGTGGTTTCTTGGTTCATTTCTGTATCAGACAAGGTACTAATTTATGGTGGAACAGGTAAATGCCACCAGCATCTAATATAAACTAATATAAGCATAACTAATTACAAAAAAATAGTAAAATGGGTTCTGAATGCTGCATGGCATTCTTAAACATTGGGAAAACACAACAAAATGCACTGATTTTAAAAATTCAGGAAGCATGAGATGCCTAGACTTTTTAAAAGCATTACACACTCTTTCCCATGGCTTGCTTTTAACTCACCACTTCAACTTTTAATGAACAAGAGCATTTTGGCTAGAACACCCCACAACAGCTCAAAGCCAACAATAGCAGCTTCCATCATAGCAGTAATTTCAGCCTAAGCTGTGAAACTTTTGCAGGCAGAATGACTTTGAAGTAGCTGGAACATGGTTTCGACCTCAAATTTGAAATTTTAGAAAGGATAACTGGAAGAAAAATCCAGATGGCATCCAACCTCTGCCCTAGTCCTTGAAAGTGTGAGCTTTATTTCTCAAACGCTCTGTCTTTCCTCTGAAGCTGCCCTTCTCAAACTAGACTGCCTTCAAATGGTCTGTGCATCTGCCTACACAACAGGGAAAGAGCAGGCTGCTAGTTTAAGGTGCTTACATCTACGTGGATTTTTATTCCATAGCATCCTGCATGTGTTGGAAATGGCAGAAAGGCCTTGGACAAAATAGAAGGGAAGAAAAATTACAGAAAAGAGAATTGTAAAACACTTGGCTGGTGGGAAAGGAAGTATGCAGGTATGCACACATTCACACACACAAAATCAATACCAGCTTATTTACATTTCAAAGCAGTAGCTGATAGGAAACTAGGAAGATATCTGTCCTGTGGTTGTAAGTCAGCCCACTCCAGAGTTAGGGGCTTTTTGCTAAATCAGGTCTGAGTTTGGACTTCTGATGCATACAAAAGTTCAGGAACTGGGCTCACCAATAGAAGAAGAAATGACAGCCACATGCTCATATTTTGTCTGCATATTCGGCATGTCAGACTCCATACCTCTTCAACCAAATTTCAAAAAGCAATGAAAGGAGAATTAAGAAACAGAAAATAGATGAATTAATAAAATAGATGAAAAAGAAGAGAAGAATGTGAAGGGGGGAGATGAAAAAATGGCAAGGATGCACTTGTAGAGCACTGAACACAAAATGAATCTAATGGAGGAGGTCAAAAAGAACGGAAAACATTGAATTTTCTCTATCCTCCTATCTCTCACCACTGATGAGCTAGCAGTATACCAGCCCAGCTGCAGTTGGTACTTGATCTAGTAGAGCTAACCTTAAAATCAATTTTATCATTCTAGCTCAAGCTCCCACACATAAAATTATGCTCATCCATCAATCCCTAAAAGCCACCCATATATTGCATCTGGCAAGAAGCAGCCACGTGTTCAAAAAAGCCAGTTATTCATGTCATTCTTGTCTGCTCTGCATTTATGTATTGATCGCCCATGTGAAGTGACCACATGGCTTGAGCGTGCTTCGGCCACCAATGATGTGTCCAATCATTTACAGAAATGCAATAATCAAAGGTATTATTGAACTTTCTCTCCAGAGAGAAGGCAAATTCTTGTCTTTAATAAACTCCCCCATCTCCTGCTACCTCTCCCTTTAGTAAGCCAACTCCCAGCATCTGTCACCAAGAGAAAGCATACATTTAGAAACAAGATGCCTAGAGAAAGCTGAATAAATTCCTAAAAAGCTGAGAAGAGTTGCTCCATCATATCAAATGCAAAATAAATATAAACTCATGCTGATATCAACAAACAAAGTAGAACAAATCAGAAGTGCCTAGAAATAAAGCAAAATCTTCCCTGTACTGACCTATGGGCAAGTCCTTTACTGACTCCACCTCTTTGTTGGTCTCTGAGCAATTTGAAACCTCTCTTGAGTGTCCAATGAGGATTTTGACAAGGATGCCTGTCACTCCCAATGCTGCACTGAGCCCAGTTCCACTTCCCTGTGGCAATCCAGCAAAGCTCAGAAATACCACTCCCTTCTGCCTTAGGCTAAAACAAAGCCTGGTTAGCCTTCCCTTAGGGTAAAACAAAGTAGAGAATCTCTTGGATTCCTATTCCACCACAAGCCCTAGAAGCCATGGCTGCCAGTGGACTCCCCAGTAATATCCATATGCAAAGCTAACACTAATGGACAACTAATTATTTCCACTCATTTTTGACCTATCTGTAGTTTAAGCTTTACCCAAAGTGGCCAAGCCAAGAAGTACCTACAGCTGAGTTCCACAAATCAAGTTAGAATTTGTTATCTGAAATATTTTAGTACTACAAAGATATTACTGACAAAAATATGTCAGCCTTCAAGATGGAAAAGGAAAATAATTCAAGTAAGAAACTGAGAAAAGGCTTGGCACCAGTCTGTTCTACATACAAGCTGTATTTGAGTTACATGAATACAAGACAGTGGTTAATTTTAATACATCATATCCATAGTTTTTGTATTTCTAGAAGCTTTTTGGCCAGAATAGTTGGATTTGTCATCATCTAAAATGTAAAGCTACTTAGTTATAGATACTTCTAGCTGCAGCAGAGACCCTTTGTGTGACTATTGCATAAAATCTCTATCTTGATTTGAGCCATATTGAATTTAACTGTTTTAATGATAACCACTCTCACCAGGAGATGATGCAATAATGTTCATTAGTCAGCAGAGAGAGACTGCAGCTGAACTGAGACAACAGCACCAATGCAGTTTTCTGCTTCTCTGCTTCATACCTTAAGGAGGCATCTTCTTTCACACAGTTTACCTGTTAAACACCATGTAAAGATGCTGCTCACTTGACTATCAAAACACACAGCACTAAGGCAAGCCTAGATGATTTTACTAGTTGTACTACAATTTACTAATTTTACTACAAATTTACTCATTTTAAGTTACTGAAGACGTCTTTACAGGTTTCCTTGTTTTAGTTTAGGCACTAGTTTTTATTCCCTCACACAACAGAATAAGTTGAGCACAAGGCTACTATGAAGCACCCTGTATCCTGCAAGTATAGTTGTCTGTATATTCAGTGAGTTCAATAAAAGGACTGTGGCAATCAAATCTACCAATATCTCAGCAAATCTGGAAGACCACCACTGAAGTCAGCACCCTTTTCCTTCACCAGTTTTGTACACAAATGCAATGTCATTGACTCAGTAGATGTGCGTGAGTTTAAGAGAGAGACACAAAGCAATGGTTTGATCACTGTAAGCAAGGTGAGGATTGGGTTCATGGTGCCAGCCTATGCATTGTTTTAGTTCCTTATTTTGACAAGTATCCCACCTACTAATAAAGCAAGAACCTCTCCTCTGAAATTCATACCAAACAAGCACTTTTGCAACTATTCTGTGTACCACAATGTAATAAAATAAGCACATTACTTACTGCCAAACTAACAGTGAACAAACACAGAAACAGTGACAGCAGACATGCAATAACTGTTATTTTCCTACTCAGACCCTTCACCCTAGACCAAAAGTTCATTTTGAAAGCTTGAAATTCTTGAAAAGTCATAAGCACTTTGGAGTTTTTCTACTTCTCCAAATATTGAATTACGCTATGTGCATGCAACTGATGACTGAAAAGTAGTATTATTTATGCTTGAGTAAGACCAAAAAGTGTATACAGTAAATTGTTCTGACAAGATCAGGACAATTCCTGAAAGAGTATTCCATGGAAATGAAGTGGAAAGGGAGAGCTCATCTTCAGTTCTTGCACAGAAGCCAGTAACTATCCCTAATCCTTCCAAGAGCAGAGGAAAGCATAAGAACTGGAATCATCTGGACTCAAATGCTGGCCCTGATGATTTCAGATGAGTCAGTATTTCTTTCAACACCAAATATGAGAGATTTATTTTGTAAGCAAATGCACTTTTGGAAATCCCTTTGGTGCCTACCTGTGTTACTAACACGCCTATTAAGACAGTGTTCGAGTCAAGGCTGGACGGCGCTTTGAGCAAACTGGTCTAGTGGAAGGTGTCCCTAATCATGGCAAAGGTGTTGGAACTGGATGAGCTTTAAGGTCCCTTTCAACCCAAACCATTCTATGATTCTATAAGGAAGCACAAAGCAAGTAAAGAAATTCAGCTTCAGAATGTGACTACTGACAATCAACCTCTCAAGCCTGCAGGATTCTTCAGAGAAGGTGTTTTATTAGCCTTGATGGTCCAGCATCTAATACCTAGAGGGGCCCCAGACTGTCCTACATACAGCACTGGTGTAATACATGTCACTTGTCAGTGAAACTCCCAGAAAATTGCGGTTCTTGTCACTGCATTTGAAGTGATAGGGAACCAAGAAAAATTGTGCAAAATTCTACTCCCAGCAAATTGCCAGAAGCACTAATGAGAGTATACATTGCTGTAAACTCAACAGTTAGAGCCACTGGATGCTGGGCATCGTCAGCCAGCAGAGTTAAGATTATTATCAGGTTAAGAAGATATTGTAACTCTTTCCTTCCAGCAGCCACGCTGGAATAACCCACTGCATGATGCACAGGAGACAGTGAATGCAGCAGAACAGCGCAAATGTTACAAGCTGGCTCCATCTTCTTATACAGCAAATGTGTGGGGTTTTAATCCTCATTAATGTTATTTTCCTTTAAAACCCCTCTGGGAAATATAAGCAAAGTTCCCTTTAGGTCTCTACTTTCTGCATTGTGAATAGAACCATATGAAGTTTCACATCTACTTTTAATTTCTAATGGTCCCACATGTCAGCCTTAGTAACCAATGTGCCAAAACTCTGCCCATCTCAGCACACCACAGATCTCTCCCAGATGTACTTATGGGAGGCAACAATTTATTTCAAAACATCTTAAGTGACCACATTCGCTTGTTTGTCTTCATAACCTTTACATCTGTCCTACTTATTCCTGGAGAATTAATCTCAAACTGAGTAATCACATATCTTGTTCTTTAGGCATACATGGAAGTACGTACACAAGACAGGGTTGCTGAACTGTGACTTCAACAGCTAATTTAATTCCCTTAACGCATACACTGGGCATACCTAGCTTTGAAAAGAGGAATGAGATGGCACAAATAAGGTCAATCATAGCAGAAGTTGGAAATTATTCCAAGTGAGGGTATCTTGAGTTAGGTACCAGAGTAATGTTCAGACCTCACACTGCCACAGTCCTTGGGTGAACGCTTTGCCTCACTATGTGTTGATTCAGTGAATAGACTAAATTAATTGCATGTAAGAGGACACACAGCTGTGTAAATCTGCTCCCTCCAGGCATAGAGTGCTTACAGCAGTAAAGACCTGGAACAAAATGTAGGTGCCCAAAGTACACATGGGGGATGAGCTACACCCTTGTCTGACCCGAGATACTAAGTGCAACTAAAGACAGCGGAGTTAAGCAACGAACATCTATGATTTAGAGAGCATTACTTAGGATGTCATGCTAGTGTAGCATGTCATTAAGGGTAAATCTACAGCAATTCTATTAGAAGTGCTGGAATAATACCAGTTCAAAGTAGTTGAGATTTAGAAAAGAATTAGGGAATCTCCTCTCTTTGTTTTGCATGGACTAATTAACAATAACTGCAAACGGCACTAATGAGGCAGGCTTTATCTAAGTGTAAGCAGCAAAAAACAACCTCCTAAGCAATTCCCTGCCTAAACATTAAGTCTTCCTCAAACTTAAAAATGCATTCCATACCAATTTATTTTAATTACCCATAAGCAACAGGGGGGGAAACCACTCACATCTTAGTCATTTAAGCCCAAATTTCACTAGTACACATATGAGCTACAAAGACCTCCATAACACGGCTCAGGATGGAAATGCTGAGAAGCTGCTGAATCTAATGATGCAACAGAGAGATTAAATTTACCTCACAAGCCATCTGAATACAGACAGAGAGATGGAGAAAGTATATCAAATATTGGTATTTCAGGGGAAAAATATGAAATAGTGAAAACATAATTATAAAATCAATTTAGGAAACATAAAATCTACTAAGGTCTGAATCCTCTAGTCTAGAGAGGTCTCAAATGCAACTGCTCAAGGATCAGTGCTGCAATTTAATTGTGCAGATATTCTGAATATATATACTACAAAGTATAGATGTTGCTACCTAGCTGCTCCAAACCCCATGACAAGAGAACCGAGTCTCACTGTCCAATTGCAGGACCTGACTTCAAACGCTGGCTTCAAATCTTGGCTCTGATTCCATTCCTTTCAGAGACTCTGGGAAAATAATTTAACTCTTAATGGCACAGTATTAATGCCAATTAATATTGCACAAATACTCTGATGTATCAAGGTTTAACTAATGCATTCTCTTGAAGCATGCAATTTAATCTGATCACTGAGACAGCAAGAATCCACTAAAAGGTCTCCTGTCTCCCCCCCAAAAGCAAGTCTTGAGTTGGCACAAAGTCACCACCTCCACTCCACTCAATGTCCCTTCCCCTGCCTTTGGGAAGGCTTGGACCCTGGCAGACAGAACATTACCCTGGCTGCTCCATCACGCAGGCACAAGTTCAGGCAAACTAGAGTCACCTGCAGCTGACCTGAGCCTAAGACAGGCTCCTCTCTTGGTCAAATATTATACTGAGGAAAACACAGATAAATTTCAGGTGTCTCAATCTCCCCCCTTTGCAATGTGAAGTTAAAATTATTTTTCCTTTATCCATTGGACAACTGTGAAGCCATGTTATTTAATGAGTGGGAACTGCATATCCTAGTCCACAAACCTGCATTACTATTCTGGTTCTTGTCCCTGCATTTGAAGTGATAGAGAACCAAGAAAAATTGTGCAAAATTCTTCTCCCACTTGCACTCCTTCAGCTGCTGTGAATATTAGCCCTGAATATCTTACATAACTTGAACTCTTCAGTCATCTTCATATGATTAAAATAAAACCTTCCTGTTCACATGTAATAACCTCTTTTACTCAGGGAATTTCACCCTCTGCTCAGTATCTTCCTTTTTATACTGCTAACAATTCAGTAACTAATGACGGCAGCTAAGTCTGACGCTTCCACCTATTCTTTGCCTGAAATCACAGGATATGACCTACACAATACATTTCTTTAAGGACAAAAGTGTTGGTGACACCACATCGAACCCCACACAACATTAAAACCAGGTGAAAATGTACATCCTCCAGCATTGACCTCAGATCTCAGCAGGACAGCTTTACTCATCAGTAAATTGCTGCCCACGTCACAAATAACCTTTTTCTTCCCCTCCCTGGCTTTGCAATTAGCATCTATGGTAAAAGCTGCAGAAGAGAACAGGTACTGCTGGGCTCAAAAATTCCTTTTCCCAAATGAAGGTTTCTTCAAGAAGCGGGTTGCAGCAACACGAGCAGTACGTTCTTCACATGGCAGAGGGGAAATCAAGCCACTGCTGTGTGTTTACCAGCTTGTTGGGGATGAGGTGGGAATGGGAACGGACAGGAGAAGCACATGCAGAGGAGCCATGAGGGTGTCCCAGCTGTATGAATTTACAAGCCAACACAGGCAGCTGTCAACGGGTTCACAGATGACATGGGAGCCATGACTGTACCACATGCTGTACTGGATTATGCAGGTCTTCTGAACTATCTCCTTGAAACAGCCAGATAATCCTTTCTCTGCAACACTTCTGGTTCCTCCAGCTCAGCATGTAGTGTGACTCTCACAGCCACAGAGGACAGACTCACAAAGCTGCCTGAAAATATGTCCCATAGATTCTGACTTTAAGACCAGAAGGACTGCTGTGATCTCTCATCTGACTTCACCTCTGACAGAATGGAGCATATAAACCCCAGGAATCTCTCAGTTCCTTCCAGTACATCTTTTAGAAAGCTACAATGTGAGACATCAAGTGATGGAGACAGAGCAGCACTCCCTGATGAGACATTCCTATGGATAACACCCACACACACCCCTGTTACGAACCTGTGCTTTTACCTCCTGCTTTAATTCATCTGGCTTTGGTTTCCAGCCACTTGATCTTGCCATGTCTTTTACACCTGGATTGAAGATTCCTCTACTCAAAAACTATTCCCTGTGTGGGTAATTATAGCTGTCACACCATTCAGAAACATGCTCGATGTTCTCACTTCTACCAGAATGATTTAACAAGCAGAGCTAGTCAATCTTTTTTCAAAGTAGGTGTTTGCAGACAAAAATGGACTCCTCTGTAATTAAAAATATGGAAGGAAGAGAGGTGTGGAAATTTTGTTTTACTACTTAGACAAAAATTTAGGTCTCCTTTTTTTAATCTCCACAGTTATTTAAGGGTTGGGGTTTTTCCTCCTTTTGCCAAATCTTTCCACATCCTCTCATTTCTCAGTAGTGAAATCAAAAACAGGGAGGTGGCTAGATTGAAATTCAAACACTTCATTGGAAACCCACAAAATTCAAAGCTTTCTGCTGAAATTTCCAAGTTTTCAATAGTGTAAAAACTGAAAGCATAAAAAGTTTCCTTTTCTCTTAGTTCAGGCAACTCTGTATCTTGGCAGTTACAGTCTCCCATTCAATTATACTCTTGAAATTAAAATATATAGAAATCTATGTTTGAAGGAGCATTCCCTTCTGCTACCCACCCTCTGCAATGTTCTGTTGCCTCCTCTCTTTTCTTAGATTTTCCTTCTTTTTCGTTGTTTTTGAGCTTTTACAGGAAGTTCCTTTGTTGTTTAAAGACACAAGGAAAAAAATCCGAACTCCACTGAAGGATAAATGTATACAGAAAAACAATCATGAGCTGTATAAATGTATTATTTCCAGCAGTATAACAATACGACCTTATTTGCAATACATCATATTTGTTGGCTGTTCCACAGTGTCTTTTTGAAATACGTTAATTCTGCAATAATGTCTTACTAATATCAAACTGTGTCTTACAAAGCACATATATTATCTCATGGATTGAAATAACTTCTCATTATAGCATTTCCTAACTCCTATATCTCCATTTGGCAAACATTTAAACAATTTTTACCTCGTATTTTAAGTATGGCTGACAAATGCAGAAGATGAACACTTGCAGGAAAATAGTGGAATACTAATGACTACACATTTTGTCTATGACACTGCATTTTTCTCTTTTCATTGTTCACAGTGCTAATACAGCCTGGGGAAGGCAGCACTGCTTCAAAATGTAGCTACTAATAGAAGCAAATCATTAATAATGGCACGCTCTTCTTTCCAAGTATCTGCTCCCTTAAATCTCAGTGTCTCTTACACCTAAATTCTATTTTAAACATGAATATAATAGAAAGCCAATCAAGGGAAGAGAGCTGGGCTTTCTTTTTCCTGTTTCCTCACCTAGCAAAATCTCCGTTTGGTTTCTCTCAGAACAAAATCACCTTCCCGCTAACAGGAACAGAAGAACGCTTCATTTTCAAACTCAAAATTCAATATTAAGGCCTTGAAAGTAGAGGAAGGGAATAAACATGAAGCCCCACAAGTCAATTTTGCAGTCACCTTTTGAACCACACATCCGCTTTTCTGACAACAAACCTACTCTAATCTAGAATAGAGGTTGACAATGACATTCTGTGGTCACAATACTCCATCATATCAGGTAAATAAGTGTTTCTTTTATTCATAATGCCCTTGTGTTTTGCTGTCCAAAGTCATTCAGGTGAATGTACTGAATGTATTTTCACAACAGTAGATCAACTGGAAAAGCTTAGGAACACATAATTATTCCATATCATTGCATTTTATTGCTGTGATGCGATAAAGTTATCCAAGGGGTAGGGGGATAGGGTCAGAAGAGGAAAGGAAAAAAAGATCCATTCCAGGCAGGGTTTATTTCTTTCTATTTCTCTTTTTTTCCCCTAAATGTCCCCAATTCTTTTACTTTCATAAGCAAAATGATTCACTGGAGGAAATGAAGTGTTAATGCAGCTTGCCGACATTTTGAAGCTACAGCTGTTTCAATACAGAAGAGTTTTATCCCTGAATGTACTAGTAGCACTTGGAGCTGAAAGCATCTATTGAGTGAAGAAGGGCCTGACCCTTTGCTCAGTGACTTCAAAGTTGTGAGTCATATGGCCCGGAAAGAATCTCTGAAGTCTTCAGAAATAAAAATGCAACATAGCCATTGTGCTACAAATGGCTTCTGTAAAAAAAAAAAAAAAAAAAAGTATTTATCATTATGCACTAAACTATATACATGAGTCTAAAAACTTTAGCTGCACTTTTCAAAGGATACATACAAGGAAATAGGAAGCTGCGGGCTTAGACAGCTAGGTCTCACTGATCTGAGAGGAGCCGGTGCAGCTTCCACTGCCATCTGCAGCATAAGCTGGGTCTGGGCTCTGCTCTTCCCACCTCCCACAAGCAAATTCAGGTCAGGAGCAGATGGCACAGGCATGGGAGTTCCCTGTGACTCCAAGAAGGCCAGCCTACCTAGAATAACATTTGACAACAGCAGCATATATTGTTTTGTCAAAGAATGCGTAGGAATCCCAGCAAACTACTGTCTTCAACCTTCTCAGCAAATTGCTTCATTTACCAATTGCAGATCATGCTTTTCTTTGCCTCTAAACCTTTTCTTACTAGCTTCAGTGAGAGCTCCCATCTCTCAGAGCCTTGGCCAGGGCCAGTAAGGAATGAAAGAGTCTCTAAAAAGGAAGGAAATACCTGTAGGTATTGCTGAACAACTGCACAGGTGGTAACAGCTACTACAAGCACCATCTCATGTCCAATACAACTAGATAGTGAAAATATATTTCTCCATTCTATCTGCATAAAATATAACTGAGATAGAGGAAAGAACATCTCAATAAATAAAAAGAGAGAGAGAGAACATAGGAAATAAATGAGAGGACTAAGAAAAAAGCTGAGGAAGTTAACTATCTAGGAAAAACTGAGTAATTATTGGTGCCAATGAAGGAAGACGGAAATATATGGAAAGGATACAAACCAAAGGATTAAAATACTGCAGGCAGCAATAACAAAGAAGACAGAAAAACTGGTAGGAAACAAAATGAAGAACAGCCTGTGGAAGAAAATATTGAAGTGAATGCTTATTCCCCCAAGACCTGTGAACACTAGATACAGGTCTAAACAGACAGCACTGCTGTTTAGAAAAGCATTTATATCAGAAATATATAAAGCATTTATATAAGAAATTAATCAACAGACAGGCTTGCATGCTCTTAGTAACTCTAGGGTTTATGTAACATCTTCATTTGAAATCCGAATAGTTTAAATTGATGTCTGTGGGTGACACAGTATGACGCAGACCTGGGTAAAATCTACTAAACTACTGAAAGTGAAATGTTCCAGCAATTTAACAAAGGAAAGCCACCATTAATGAAATTTGGAAAGATTCGATTAATTCAAAACCAGCTTTGACACCCAGAAAAGAGATCATCTCTTTATGGTCATATGGATAGCCTGATTAAAATCTTTTGCTCACTATTATGGGAAAGATGCACTTTGACTTGCCAACCAACCTCCTTTTCAGAGTAGAGGCAATGGTTAACTGTCTCCCAAGGTATTTTAGTTCCAACAGAAGCCAAGGTATTCATGACTCTTCTAAGATGTACAAGAAGAATGAATACTAAAGGATACAACAAAAACTTTGTCTTCCTTTAGATCTTTGAATTCAACAGCAGAAATCTTTTAATTAGAAATCTTTTTATCAGAAATCTTTTAATTTTAGAATCTTTTAATTCAACAGCAAAAAATATGATAAACAAAGCTGAGTCTGATGTGAAAAGAATTATTTTGCAGACAGATTATGAATAATAAAGTGTTCCACAAAATGACTGGCTTGCCAGACATTCAAGGGCCAGATGAGCCTGTCTAGTGACAGCCCATCTTTAATTTTCCTACCTATAGCTGCCCCTTGTCTGCAGGCTCTAAAGGGTTAACTACAAGAGGGCTTTTTCCTATTCAAAACTCCATGCAACCTATTTCCTTACCCAGAACATCTCATGCATTGTGCTGGCATACAATGAAACTATTCAGAAATTCTTATGATTCAATCTTTTTCTGTCATTGGTTTTAAGCTTCCGGCTAAGGAAGTGTTACTGTGGAATAACACAAGTGCTCTGCTTAAAATTACTTCAGGTTTTTAATTCATCTCTTCCGGACTTAAAGTGGCACAAGCTGAAGCAGAATCTGGCCCTTTCTATTTCTCACATCCTTAAAACAGACCCATGAAATGTGGCTTCATTACTCTCTTCCTCAGATATAGGAACAATACTGGGTTAGATCATTAATGTCAGAGGGTTGCTAAAGCCCAAAGCAGTACAATGATTTTGGCCAGCTGAGGGAGTAGGTCTATTATTGTTCCTTAACCATCCAAGAGGTGATAAATCTTTTCATTCTGGAAGGATGCTGCTATCAAATGTGCATCAGCTTCTTCTGATTTAAATGTCCATTTGCACCTGAAAAAAAAATCTCTTCCTAAATTATGTGTGCACTCCATGTGTAATGCTTCACAGTAATCAAATAAAGTGCCTAAGAATGGTGTGGACATTTGAATGATACACATCAGTACTTACAGCTACTGAGAGCACAAAGTTAAACCACTTGTAATTAAAGACGACGAAGAAAACCACTGCAAGCCCTTATGCCCCCAGAAAGGCTTGGAGAATAAGCTAATAGAACAGCATGGGCAGGGAAGTGTCTCATGGAAAGGCAGTTTATGGCTCCATCTCAGTTTGCCAGACCTCTAATTATGACCTACACAATCTTGGTCCTGGGTCAGGTATCCACACTAAAGAATAACCTCAACTGTAAGGGTCTAGTTTGTTTTATTTAGAATATGCCAGGGAAAAAAAAAATGGGGGGGGGGGGGGGGGAAGAAAGAAAAGAAACTCTCTATGAAAACAAAATTACAGAGGGTAAAGTTAATTCTTTCCAGGTTTGGATCCAGGCTGATCCGACAAGCCTAGCTTTGTCCCACATCTGTTGGAAAGACAGAGAATTTGCTTACACTTGCCCTCAGGAAGGGCGAATTGGGTAGCAAAATATTGGTGGCTGAGCAAAGTAAGTGGCTTGTGTCCAGCTTGTTTCTCAGATGGCAGAAGACAAAGCTCTAAGTCATTATGCTATCTCCTTGCTGGAAGACAAAACCAACGTTCTTTAATAAAAGATGCTGTATCATGGAGGATTTGCCACCACACACACAAATCCTTCCAAGTTTGATGAAAGTCTCATAAATAAAATTAACAAAACTGTCTCTCTCCCTGGCAGGTCATTTTTTATCAGAGCCAAATTTCTTAACAAATAGCAATTACTAAGCCACGTTGCCTGCAAGTACACCCAACAGTCACAGACTACAGGATGACATATTATATCCATGAATACCTCACAACTGAAATACATTTTCCCTACGGAACTACATCACTGCTTGATTTAATTTTTTCTGACATTTGGCCTGGAGCTTCTTTAAAGAAATGAACTTAGGATGGCTTTGCTGACAGCAAAGGACAAACCATGGCTATAGACTCAAATCCTGCTTAAATCATGCACACTACCCTTTTAATATACTAATTCTGCATAAATTGCAGGATAGTCACTGGGATCTATTAGTCAGGGTTCATCTTCTACTGTTTGAGGATGAGCTATAGGTCCACATATGCAGTACAAAAGGTCCAGCATAAATCATCCAACTGCGAAGGAATAAACACTTCCACCAGTGACAAATTTATCGATGTGGAAGGAGATATGCCAACCCATCAGAATCCCTACCGGGGTTTTTTTAACAGCCTCAACAGTTCTTACTATGAATCATCCATATTCTGGTTTGGATTGTCTTCTTTTTCCTTTTCCTCCGCAATGCTCTCTAAAAAACAGGTACATAGAAAGATCCCATTTCAAGAGCACTCCTTACAGAGGGAGGCAAATGGAGTAACTTACTGCAAGCTGGGGGAGAGGAGATGGATTAGGAATTAAGAGTTCTACAGGTCTTCTAATAAATCTCCTGCCTGAAAAGCAGCCAGAAAAGTCTACATTCATTCTCCAATTAAGTTATAGCTTTCTCTTTAACATTATGAAGCTTTTATTAATATTATGAAGTTGTGTGTCCCTCCAAATATTAAATTTAATGCCTATTATAAGTGACACATTGACAAGTTCAGAGAGGGAAGTGCTCTGGCTGTGATACAGGCATAACAACTCCACCTCTGCAGGATTCCCAATGGTTTGCTGAGAGCATATCATAGTGCCCAAGGACCACCCTACAGCTGATATGATCTCCAGTTCTGTTTGAACCCTTGGTTTCAGTAGTGAGGGGAGCTGAATTTATCATAAGGAGCAGAACTAGATAGTTTTAACTGTGTAAAGATCTATAAAACTACTCCTAATTCCATTAACTTTTTTTTGCAAAAACAGATGGAAATTGTTCCCAAAGGCTTCAGAAAAGGAAAATTGGGGGAGGGAGGTGGGGGGTGGTGCAGGTTGTGTAGAAAATTAGGACTAAATTAGGCCTGGCCCCAGTCTCATTCCGCTTAGTTCTCTGAGCGCTGCATCTTCACCTCCAAGTGGTCTAACAGTAAATGTGCCTCAAGATGATCTGAGGTTGGCACTCAAGACAGCAAGTAAATACCTACATCCCAACAGCAGTGGAAAGTACTTCATCTGCAAGAAGACTGGTCACCCAGGAACCACTGAAACACCATGACAAGTCAAAGCAAGACAAACATCAACTGTCTGTGGTTACCATTCCCACAGTAATGCACCCTAGATTTTGTGACCCTCCTCTGACATTCTGAAGTACCTCATCCAAATACACAGTTCTGTTGTATAATCTGTCCCATCCCAGTATCTCTAAACTCAAGTATTTCTCATGTTCTTTCATTCCGTTCCCAGTCCTCTTTACTTCCTGCTACAGCAACTTGACGACCCACAGCATGAACATATGCATGAAATAGTCCATTTCTGGGTGAAAACTGGTCAGTTCAGAATTAAAATCAACCATATCGACAAGTCTTTGAGTACAGGACTCTCTGAATAAATGGCAGAATGTTTAGAAGCGGCTTATATCTACCTCATGAACAGCAAACAGAGAAATAGGGTTTAAGTTTGACCACTTATACAATGACCACTTTCAAACGACCACTATTCACACCAGTCTTTCAAATGCACAGTCTGCTTGTTTGCAAAAACCATGGGACATTATGCTCCAAGCTCATGCCTTAAGAATCACCTCCTTCCTTTTTCATTCATCTACAGGATTACTTTTGTACCTGTTATCAGGGTATCTTTTGTGCTCTGAAGAACCTTTAAGAATGTAGAGAAACAATCATAAGCAGTTGAGTTCCTGTTTACCATATAAACCTTGGTTGCTGACTGATCAAATATTCTCACTGAATACATGAAGTGAAATGGACTTAAAAAGAAATAAATATTACAGTATAGTATAGTATAAAAGTATATAAAGAAACAGATTGCCTACATGAGCCACGTTTCATGCAGTGTTGGTGAAATTGTATGTTTTGGAAGAAAGAAAAATAAATTTCCCCACTTTCAAAACTCAATAAAAAAAATTCTTAATTCAATCTTTGAAAATAATTCTTTTTGGAAAGGCCAAAAAAAGAAAAATAAAAATCACCTTTTAAGCCCTTAGGTTTGCACTAAGAGGCTAGCCTGAATCATACAGCTCAAGAACAAACAGCATCTTCTTCCAGTTCAAATGAACTGAATTCTTTTTCCAAAAATCAATTCTTTTTGCTGAGCTCTTACTCTCTTTTCAGCACAGCCCATCCACATCTCTTTGTCCATGTTACTCTCAATAATAGTGATTTTCACTCTCCAATACTGTAACTCAAGCTCCTAGTCTTATCCTAGCTTTCTTCTGCTTGAGGCAGTCAGGACTAAAAGACAGATCCTCTCTCAAGACTTGCATTTTTTCCTAGGTATGACCAAAGACATACTCTGCTTCCATCCCATATATTTAGGGGAGAACACAGTCAGGCAGGGAAAGTCCCTCCATCACTACTCTTCACACTCAGTAGAACCGTGACTTCATTAAAGGACCCAAATTGTAACATTTCTATGTCAGATTTTAAGTTCAAACATGTCTTTGGTTTGCAAAATGGGAACTAAATTTCTTTCTTAACAACACTGTAAACCTTTTAAATCATGTATAAGCAGCAGAACAAAACCTCCACATTGGTAGGACAGAATAAGGTATTTTAGTGCCAGCTCTGGTCCATTAGAATTTAATTGGCTCCAGCTGGCAGCCCCATAAACCATAATGTTTTTTACCTGCAGCTGAGCAGCTGTCCACACAAAGAGAAGGTAAAAAATTCCCTGCCCAGGAAAAAGAAGAAAATATGTTGCCTGTAACTTCTTCCTTACAGTCTAATATAGAACTAAGGACAGACAGTGTACCAGATTAAACAGCTGTTTCAGAGCTACTTCTTACCCAAAATCCAAATAACTTAAAAACCTTAAATACTGCTATATATTTACACAAGGAGAATCGGTCATTTAACCACACTTCTCCAAGGAATCTGTATATAATGCTGTACTAGTGAACAAGTCAAGTTTAACTCAGAAACTTAATATAAACTCAGAAACAGTAGTGATCCAGATATTTTCTGATCTCTGCCTCAGGTCTACCTGCCTGGCTGGATGCACTACAGGACATAGCACCTCACTGCTCCTTGCTGGTAAACTCAACAGATGCTATAGCTCAGATCCTCTCAGGTAAAATGATTTAGTAAAAGAAACCTTATCAGTGGCTAAAGAACTGGCTGGATGGCCGCACACAAAGAGTTATGGTCAATGGCTCAATATCTGGCTGGAGACCAGTAACGAGTGGTGTCCCTCAGGGATCGGTGTTGGGAGCGGTGTTGTTTAGCATCTTCGTCACTGACACAGACAGTGGAATTGAGTGCGCCCTCAGCAAGTTTGCTGATGACACCAAGCTGTGTGGTTCAGTTGATATGCTGGAGGGAAGGGATGCCATCCAGAGGGACCTTGACACGCTTGTGAGGTGGGCTGATGCCAACCTTATGAAGTTCAACCATGACAAGTGCAAGGTCCTACACCTGGGTCGGAGCAATCCCAGGCACAGCTATTACAGGTTGGACAAAGAAGAGATTCAGAGCAGCCCTGCAGAGAAGGACTTCAGGGTGTTGGTCAATGAGAAAATGAACATGAGCCGGCTTCAGTGTGCGCTCGCAGCCCAGAAAGCCAACCGTATCCTGGGCTGCATCAAAAGGAGCGTGACCAGCAGGTCGAAGGAGCTGATCCTGCCCCCCTACTCTGCTCTCCTGAGACCTCACTTGCAGTATTGTGTGCAGTTCTGGTGTCCTCAACATAAAAAGGACATGGAACTGTTGGAACAAGTCCAGAGGAGGGCCACGAGGATGATCAGGGGACTGGAGCACCTCCCGTATGAAGACAGGCTGAGAAAGTTGGGGCTGTTCAGCCTGGAGAAGAGAAGGCTGCGTGGAGACCTCACAGCAGCCTTCCAGTATCTGAAGGGGGCCTATAGGGATGCTGGGGAGGGACTCTTCATCAGGGACTGTAGTGACAGGACAAGGGGTAACGGGTTAAAACTGAAACAGGGGAAGTTTAGATTGGATAGAAGGAGGAAGTTATTTACTGTAAGGGTGGTGAGGCACTGGAATGGGTTACCCAAGGAAGTTGTGAATGCTCCATCCCTGGCAATGTTCAAGGATAGGCTGGACAAAGCCTAGGATGAGATTGTTTAGTGTTCCTATGCCTGTCAGGGGGGTTGGAACTAGGTGATCTTAAGGTCCTTTCCAACCCTAACCATTCTATGATTCTATGATTCTGAACTGCAGAACTGAATTAGTTCTGTCACTACAACAATGAAATATGATTTTAGTCAAACACAGGCAACATTCCACATATCACTTGAACATGCATATACAGACAGACAGGCATCAATTAAAAACAGTTCACAGAAACTTCCAGCAGTTTGATCAAATCCTTGTCTCCCTGTAGTAAATCCAGTGTAGCTAGCAAACCAGAGTCCAGATTTTCACTGGAAAACAAAGATCATAACTTGATCTGCTAGATGTCAGTTGTAGTATTGCCTTCTCCTTTCATTTATTCTCCCTTGAAAATGAACAAGTGAAAAAAAGTCCCCACCAGAATTTCAGTCTAACCTGTACATCAGCCTTTTCAACTAAATAGCCTCACCTGTGTTACTGCTAGGAATGGTAGTAATTGATGCAATACAGTCTCCTGCAATGACACAGAAAAACATCTTCTGTCCCTCAGAGAAGAAGGCATTTCAGAGAAGCTGGACAAGCCCTTCAGACACACCACAGCATCCCCCAGCACCACAGCTAGGCTTCCTCTCCACCCCAAGCAGCACAAGGAAGACCACACTGAATTCCACAGGCACTGCCGAATGACCAGCACCTGGACTGCTGCAAAAATCCCCCCTCACTAACTGATATGTGTAACACCTGTAAGAAGAGGGACGGCACAGGCTCCCATCTAAAGTATTGAGATGGGTGTTGTGCCATCTCCCTGATGAGCACACAAGTCCCATTCTCCCATCCTCCCATCTTCCCATCTCCCTGCCCTGCTGTTCTGCTGTTACAAAGGTCTTTTGAGGCCCTCACAAACCATGCTGAAGCACATACACCTATGGTGGTGTGTAGGCCTTCAGAGATTGAAGCCTGGAAGATTTTCTCTGCGCAGAGAGCACCTGGGAGGCCGCAAGGCTCAGCTTTCCACTTCACTCACAAATGAGTAGCGCTTGCACTCTGGCATCCCTCCTCCCAACACGTGCCAGCAATAAAGCAAGCAGACAGGGCTATTTAAAAAATGACCCTAACGATGTAAATTAGACAAACATTAATAAACTCAGCAGGTTATTTCCCTACTGGAAAAACCACCATAGATCAGAACAGCTCTCATGATGGTGATTCATATTGTTATACAAGGCCTGGGTCTGAAAAGAAAGATTCCACATGAGACTTGCATTGAAAACACCTTATCCACCAGGATCGCCTTTATTATTTCTAAACTACAAAGAGGCCAATAAAAGAGCTGTATTAAAACAGGCCCCATGTTACCAGAATGCTGTGATTAAATGTTTGACTTACAGTTTGCTTTATTAAGCAAAGAAAACACCAGCAGCTTTCCAGAGTTCTGAACTTTAAGTCAGCTTTTTGGAATCAGGGCTGACCCAAACCTGCTCACATCCTACAAGCTTGGAAACTGCACATAATACAAACCTACAGGTTTGTACTTTATCCTACTGTGAAGTGTTAGATTCCTGATTATATAAGAGTTAATTTCCCATTACAGAGATCTCCTAAGGCTACATGACAAAAGTATCACAGGTTTTGCTCTTCATGGCAGAGGGCTTATGCCAGACAGCTGCAACTTCTCAGTTTAAAAGAAACACATAATCTTATATCAAAATCTAGTCTGAGAATTCTCGTATCCCTAATATTGTTAGTTAATTATGTCATTTCTATATGTGAAATAATACATGATGCTCAAAAAACCTTAAGGGATTACAGATTAACAGCCAAACGGCTGGAGAAAAACTCAAACATGAAGTTCCTTAAACACCTGCAACAGAACCCAGATCAATAGCACTATCAACCAATAGGACAATGGTAGATGAGGCCACCAAGCATTTACCAACCATGCTCCACCCTTCCAAGGCCTTCTCCAAATATACTGGTTCAGCTGATTTGACTTTGGAGAGATGATGGCCATTTTAGTACTTGATATCTCTCCCAGAACTGTCTTCTGCAATGTCCTAGTATGAATATCATATAGCATGACTATTTAATTCTATGCTAGCAATAGAAACTTAACATGAGCCGGCAGTGTGCACTCGCAGCCCAGAAAGCCAAGCATATCCTGGGCTCCATCAAAAGGAGCGTGACCAGCAGGTCGAAGGAGGTGATCCTGCCCCCCTACTCTGCTCTCCTGAGACCTCACTTGCAGTATTGTGTGCAGTTCTGGTGTCCTCAACATGAAAAGGACATGGAACTGTTGGAACAAGTGTAGAGGAGGGCCACGAGGATGATCAGGGGACTGGAACACCTCCTGTATGAAGACAGGCTGAGAAAGTTGGGGCCGTTCTGCCTGGAGAAGAGAAGGCTGCGTGGAGACCTCATAGCAGCTTTCCAGTACCTGAAGGGGGCCTATAGGGATGCTGGGGAGGGACTCTTCATCAGGGACTGTAGTGACAGGACAAGGGGTAACAGGTTAAAACTGAAACAGGGGAAGTTTAGATTGGATAGAAGGAGGAAGTTATTTACTGTAAGGGTGGTGAGGCACTGGAATGGGTTGCCCAAGGAAGTTGTGAATGTTCCATCCCTGGCAGTGTTCAAGGACAGGTTGGAGAGAGCCTTGGGTGAGATTGTTTAGTGTGAGGTGTCCCTGCCCCTGTCAGAGGGGTTAGAACTAGATGATCTTAAGGTCCTTTCCAAACCTAACTATTCTATGAGTCTATGATTCTATAAGTGGACCAAAATACCGCTCCAAACACTACTTTTAAATACAATGTCAGTGACCAGTGCACAGTGCCAAGGCCTGAATCCTCATGATATTTAGACATCAACCTCTGTTTCAGTATCTACATGCCTATGATATCTCCAAAATCCTAAAGCTCAGCTGTTCTTTCAACACTTTGGCTGTACAACAATAAAGCCTACAGAAGTCTGTACTCAGAAAACAACCCACCTTCAGCTCTGGGTTTGCCCAACTCTGACAGATCTATCAACAAGGCAAACTTTCCTGTTGTGCTGCAATGGTCCAGTTTGTGCCACTGTAAACTGCATAGAGAGAGACTTGGAGCCAGCTCACAGATAGACACCTATATGTAGGTGCCACACACAGGCATTCAGATGTGAAGTCACCTGAGCACTCATTACAGTCAACAGAGTCCATGTCAGCTGCTCAGCTTATCCTAAAATAGGCACTTAAATTTGGTTAGCTGAACAGCCCTAGACTGCGTTGCTTTAGAAGCTTAATAGCTTTTGATCCTTATAATGAGATCTTTACTGACTCTGTAATAGAAGCTTAGACTCCTACTTCACATGTAGACAACTCTATTCAGATACTTATATTCACAAACAGAATCTTACCCTGAAGTCTAAACAGATGATGCAGGTTCAGGTTTTACTGAATGTGTTTTCATCCAGTCTTTTTCAGCCCAAAGGGATGAGTGCCTTCATGAGGACCGTGGGAAAGCTTACACCAGAAACAGGTTTACAACATTTCAGTTTCTTAGTCGCAGATGAAAACACCGCGTGCTCTTCCTTCCTCCTGCAACTTTCAAGTATAAACTGAATTTCAAATACGTGCTTAGCTGTTGTTCCTCACATAAGCTTTAGCTGCTCTGTTCCACTGTATCGCTCAGTACAATCAAACCTGTGAGGCCACAAAGGATTTAAGCATGTCATTTAATCATTCTCCAAAAGGCAACCTGAACAATGTCACATCTTTATCATTGCATATGGCATCTCTTACGCTGATAGCTGTAAAAGCAAGAATCACTGTTAAGCATTTAATCCTGTCAGACAGGGATATTAACCTGCTATTTTAGAATCCATTGCCATCCGATCTGCACAGTACTGACAATGATGACTTCCCAAGGAACAATTCTTTCTGCCACAAGAAAGAACAATACAAATACCTTTGATGGAGATGGAACACTAGACCTGGTGGGGAAAACTTTTGATGGAAGTTATTTCAGTGAAGACAGTGTGGGGAAAAAAAGAGTTCTTTAAAACATTCATTAACTTCCTGTAATACATAACAAATTCCTCTCTTTCCCTCATTTGTAGGTATACACACATATAATATTCACTTAGTTGTGCCTCAAGGATGAAATCAAATGCCTCTGTGGCACAGTTAATGTCTTAGCAAGGATCTCAACCGTAAAGTTGAGATGTAGGGGAAAAGTGAATAAACAGAAAATCCTGAATCACAGGTTAGACATTTGCTTGAGAAAGTACTGAGCTGAGAATAAGCATAGCAACTGAAGGAAGAAACTGGACTCTGGGCAGAATACAGCCGTACCAGCTGGACTCAGTTGACAATGACTCTTTTAGACATGAGATGTTTCATTCATATTTCACACAACAGCTACAGGAGTAACAAACAGATGGTTTTGCTATTCCCACCACTTAGTGGAGCATAAAATGATGCACTGACAGGTAGGAGACAGAAGAATTTGAAGCAGGTAATACTGTGGCAGTGTACAGCATCTCCAAATCCAGGGTGCAAAATACTTAGCCAAAATGTATCCAGAGGCTCCAAAATTGGAGATATTAACAGCTAATTTTATATTATTATTATTATTTAAGCTCAGAGGGCAAAAATTATAAGTGAACTCTAACTAATCCATTCAGACCTGTATGTTCTTCTATACTAATGGAAGAGAGACAAGGATCATCCATATGTATATGACCTGCAAGCCTGACTACTGCAGCACACATTGCATAAGACTGGAAGCTAGAGGTCTAGACAAACTCCAGCTGGTACAACAGGCAGCTGTCTGATTAGTAATGGATTCACTGTCTCACAGACACATTGATGCTATGGTCACTGTACTTGCTAATGAGAATTTAAAAAAAAAAAAAGAAAAACCGCACAGTTTTTATCTTCAAATCTAGCCTACTATTCATTTATTTATTACTTACTATTACTGAAAACAGCCCTGAGGAGAAAGACTTGGGGGTGTTGATTGACAAGCTCAATGTGACCCAGCAATGTGTGCTTGCAGCCCAGAAAGCCAACTGTATCCTGGGCTGCATCAAAAGAGGGACTTTTTATAAGGGCATGTAGCGACATGGCAAGAGGGGATGGTTTTAAGCTCAAAGAGGGTAGACTTAGATTAGAGAGAAGGAAGTTCTTCCCTGTGAGGGTGGTGAGGCACTGGCACAGGTTGCCCAGAGAAGCTGTGGCTGCCCCATCCCTGGCAGTGCTCAAAGCCAAGTTGGATGGGGGTTTGAGCAACCTGGTCTAGTGGAAGGTGTCCCTGCCCTTGGCAGGGGGGTTGGAACTACATGATATTGAAGGTCCCTTCCAACCCAAACCGTTCTAGGATTGTATGATTTGACCATCAACTGGAAAATCCAGCACTGAGTTTCTCTCATGGTATGATGTAGTCTGGGGCTAAAATTGACTTGCTTCCTCAAGCTAACATGAAGACAAGCCAAAGCAGTGTTTAAAAGCACCTCTGATTTCTCTTGGAATAAGTCAAACCATAAAGAAGGAATAAGTCAAACCATAAAGAACCTCGCTCAGAAGCCAAAAACAAACCAACTTCAAAATACATTTGAGATTCTTTTTTAAATCTCATGAATGATTTTTTAAGTCTAATTCATTAATTTAGGAGTGAAACTTTTCAATATTTTAACACAAAATCAAGCAATGTGCACCAGATTTCATTTCTTTGCAAAACACTTTGATAAAATGTTAAGCATTTAATTAGTAACAAAGAGCAAAGTAAATTATGTTTGGTGTTATACTAAACACAGTGCAGGTTTTTGCTGCAATTACCACAATGTGAATGAAATAGAAGAAGAGCTTTTATTCCGTGAGGATAGATGTCTCTGTGTGAGAAGCTGCACCCAGGAGTAGCACACCTCCTCATATGTCATTTGTCACTAAGGTTTTACCCACATTACTTACCTTCACAGGCCTTTTCTCCTATTTTTGGACAAACATCTTGCTAAAGACTAGGTTAGGATCAATCCCCCTTTCCACTTCCATATGTGAATGAAGAGCAGCTCCAGTCTAACACTACCTTTAGTGAAGCAAGGCCTAGATCTCACGTCTGTATTGTTTCTAGACTTTATGGTATAATAAAGATAGCAACTGTTACCTTGGAAAGATGAGATGTAATTATGAAAGCTACAGCCACTGGGCTGGAACACACCTCTGTTCATGATATCTGGGCAGCAATCCTGCCTGATGCCAGTTCACCAGGGTGTGGGTTTCATATCTTCTCCCAAAGAGGGCATCTGCAGAACAACCTCGTAGCTCCGCTCACTGCCTCTCTGCACTGACTTGGAGGAAAGAGACTGCCATCTACTGAGTTAACCCATCTATTAGCAAAAAGGGAGCTGAAGCAATGAAGAAGAGGTTCATGGTTAAGGCAAGGAGGTTAGAGGGTTTCCACAGACATCAGTTGTTCACACTAACAAGGACTTAACAGGGAACAACAACTTTAAGTAAGCCTTTTTCTTTCCTTCCTCCCCAGCTACTTTCCCCTAGTCAACAAACTGATTTTCTAATGGGAATTGTTCATTCGATGTACACTTTTACAACACCTAACCCCTGTAATGCTTTTGCTCTGAAGGACAGAGATTGCTGTGCCTGCTGTTTTGCTGTACTGACAAAGCAATGCTAAAAGGTGGAGTATCAGAAAAAGAAAACAGAGAAAAGGATAGTGGAGAGTTGCAAGAAGGGAGGCTTTTGAGCACTCACAGAGTTCATCAAAACATTTAGATGAAACAGTCAGTGGAAAAGATCAGAGAAAAAACAGTAAAACATATCATGAATAAAAGAACACTGCCACAAACAGCTAGTCCCCACTGACAGTTCAGTGGATTGCTAGCATTAAGATAGATGTTAATAACCCTTAGCACTTAAATAGCATCTCAGAAAAGATCACAAAGCAACTGGAAATATTAAGATCCCTTCTTGCACCAGGTGCTCTGCCTGTTCATCTGTTAATATCCATCAAAGCACATGATGTTCGATATCCTGCAGTACCCAGCTCTAATTGATTAAAAGCCTCAAAACAACACACTGAGAGAAGAATTACTGCCTCCAATTTAACCAGGTAGAAACTAAGAAACCGAAGAAATAATTTCTGAAGATGCTGCACACCTCTAGGTTCCACTAATTTTCCTTGCAGCAGCCCAGAGAGTTCCTACAGCAAAAATAAAGCTAAAATGTTCAGTCTCAAATGCCTGTTATCAATAAACTTATTTGCCCAAATAGCAAGTGCTGGAAATGTTGAGTGTCCAGA
This sequence comes from Lathamus discolor, assembly GCF_037157495.1. NCBI lineage: Eukaryota > Metazoa > Chordata > Aves > Psittaciformes > Psittacidae > Lathamus > Lathamus discolor. Next base: position 153,507,221 of record NC_088884.1, on the reverse strand, counting down.
ATCAAAAGCAGAGTTGTGGGTTTGCCTTAAGAACCTAGGTGGCATATATAAGCACCTGCTTGTAGAACAAGTAAACTCAACATTTGTCCAAGTGACTTTTTCAATGCTGCGCAGCAAACTGGTATCAAGGTTGGGGTGAGAATATATGACTTCTTATTCCTAGCCGAAAATGCCATCCCATTTCTCTCATGATGGCAAGTGAGCCAAAACCAAGAGGGTAATTATTTTATCTCAGGATATCTCAATTCCATTTAGCCAGCTCTGCCCTGAAGGAAATAAAACTTTTCCACTTTACTTCTTCCCAGCGCTGTTACAAGCAAGCATTACCACATAATTTCATCTGACTGCACCTGCTCTTGACAATGTCACTTTCCAACTGTGCAGAGATTTGGAAATGGTTATTAAATACTCATCAAAGAAGAAAAACAAAATTGAATCTAAATGGACTGCGCTACACTCCATGGAAGAGAGACAGCTGGCAGAGCTAGACTGTACTGAGGCACCCTGTCAGGCTTCACAAGGAATGGCATTCCGCTCCACTGGTGGTATCACGGCTCCAGTGGCAGACTCCCACATTCCACACTATCCGCTCAAATCGATTCTCCATACACAGCAAGAGATGTCTTGCTTGGATTCATTCTAACAGGCTGCTGAATATGGCCATACTCAGGAGCACCTGAACAGAATTGATTCAGCAGGTTTGTTAAAAATATATATATCAATATCAGTGCTCATTTTTTATCTTCTGCTCTTTCAAGTAGAATCACCCATTCTCACTCATCATTCAAGGAAGAAATGGCAGGAATAAAACTAATTTCCTATACTATATACCCTCTGGGGAAAAAGAATTAGGCTCATGGGAAAGTCCACTATCTGCTTATTATAGCCAACATTATTTTTATTGAAACAAACCATCTCTTGTACAGACTCAGAGATGCTCCAATCTCCATCACCCAGGGAGGTCATGTCATTGGCTAGGTGCTCTAAAGAGGAGTCTGTGAAGTGGCTACAAACACAATGCACCCCCTTCCCACCAGTCGAAACAGAGCAGGCTCCAGCAACCAGCAGGTTCAAGATGCACCCTGAGATCTGTGCTTCCATGTGCCAGCTTGCTGCTGGTACTGCCTGTGTGTTAGCTTTGAATGGCAGCTTCGGGGTTGCCTTTACCGATGCAGTGAAACCATAACCACTGTCACAGAGTAGAAAGTGCTAAGATAAAGAGAATTACTCCACTTGTTTGTTAATTGATAAGATTTCTAGCTGTTACAGACAGTTCAGAGGTTAGTCCCACTCAGCCCTGTGCTAACAAACCTCAGCAGCACCTGCCAGCAATAAAAAAGGTTACACAGCTAGCAACTGTAAAACTGTGAGAACCGCAAAGGACAGACCTCAGCAGCCAAATTTTCCTCCTCATGCTAATAAAACCTACAAGAAGAATCCAGCCTACAAGTAGAAAAAATACTGCTCTCAAAATAGAAGAGGTGCAAATATTAGGAAATATTTATATATAGTCATCTTGACTTGATTGCAAGGCTGTTAGCTACAATTTTCCTGCTTGCTGCAGTCATGCATATTTCCAGCCATTTTAAAGCAGTGTCTTGCACAATTTGGAGCTAAAGACTATATTAGAGAGATGTTGTGACATTTTGGTGCTCAGCTGCAGTAAAATGATAGTAAATAACTGATTTCTTCACTATCCAAACTGTCAAGCTACAAGTAGACAGGGTGAGGGAGGAAACCTTGGGGGACCGGGTCCGATTGCTTTTTTATCAATGGTTCACTTCTGCCAAACGCAGCCACCAGAAAAAACACAGCAATCCTTAAACAGTTAAAGTTGGAAAGACAGAACATCCCCCAGAGAATAGCTAATGGAATACAGAGCTTTTCACCTCCGGGTCACTAGCTCAAATCTGGCTCCTCTCAGGAGCAATGAGACCGCCGGGCAAGCTCCTCAGCTGGGTTGAAGGATGCTGTTAAGCCAGCCAAGGGCTTGCTGCTAGTCAGCAAGTTTTGAGAAATAATCCGCTGCACACCAGTCCTGCTCTTGGAAGAGGCTGTAACTTCTGCATGCAGAATGTCTTTTACTATCACAGCCGAGGCACATTAGCATCAAGGATGAGGTAGAAATACACTGCCCAGGACGCCTATTTAAATTGCAACACTTTCATCTTCTGTCATGGTTGACAGTTCCCAATCCGGTGTTACATACTAAGCTCTTTTATTCAAGATGGGCTTTTTACTGTTTCTGCTTCATATAAATGGTCTGACAAACTTGTCTCAAACAGCAGAGGGAAGGCAATGAGAAGGAATACAAATAAAAAAAGTAGATAAACTTCCAGGCTAAGAAATAGTGTTTTTTTTCCATACAGTGATAGTGTGGAACTGCCTCCTACACACATATAGAAGTCACATGTATAAAGGGAGCAGAGAAATTAAAGAAATGAATTAGAGTCATAAAAGGTCTGATTTAATGGGCACTGGAACAGGACTACAGAGACTTAGAACATGTACTAATTCCAACTGAAGTCAAAATTAACATCTCCACCTGCTGTAATGGCATGCGGACAGATCTCTTAGATCAGTGAATTTAGTGGAATAACAAGTGATAAATCCATCTCCAAATAGCCAGATGTATTATGAAGAATCACGGAATATAAGGGAAAGGATCTCTGGAAGTCATCAGGTCCAATTCCCTGCTGAAAGCAGGGTCAACTTCCAAGTTAGTGCAGGCTGCTGAAGGTTGTACCTGGCCAAAAAGTGGGGATCCCGCAACTGGCCTGTGCATCTGTTAAAATGCTTAACCACCAATGGTTGTCACAGTGAAGAAGTTTATACCAACACCTAATGTAATTTTGTATGTTCTTTATAGCAGCAAAGTATCAAGAATGCCCCTGAACTGTTGCTAGTTCCACCTCAATAGCACAGAGGTTTCCTAGTAAGATCTGATCACATACTTACTGTATCTTCTCTTTTTTCACTTTAAAAGGTAAAAACGCAGCTGAAAACCAGGAAATAACCTGTTTATTTGGCATCTCAGAATCCACGACATTAACTGCTGATTCTTCCCAACACCAGAAAGCAAAGTCTGTGTAAGCAGTCAACAATACCAGCATCAGATGTACAGATGGTGAAGCTGTCTGTAGGTACCCTCTCCTCAGAGGCATGAGATTTACATATCTAACCCCGTTAATATCTATCCTATGGTTTTGGAAATATTCATTCTTAAATTCCACCCTTGTTTCTCAAGAAACTACAGAAATTATGCCCAAGAAGATTATTTCCACAATAGCACCATAGTTTTGGTGACAACACAGCTTGCTGCAGATGATGTTATAAGATATAAAATCTCTGCTATATTAATTTCAACACGGTCGTCCTTTGGTATGCATTACTGAAGTGCCTTCCTCCAATAAAACTCGATTTTTTAAATACAAATGACGGGATTTTAGTCCTCTGTTCTGAGTAGCTTAAGACGGTGTTAGAACCACACCTCCAGTGTTTTCAGGAATTGGGTACTTAGCAGTAATCCGCAGCAGAGCATGCAGATGACAAAACACAGTTCTCACAAAGCATTTGATGGAATAAAAAGCAGTATAATTTTCCTAAAACCAGAACCTGTTACAATATTAATGATTTAGATATTCAAAAGCTCTCAACTAATACTCAGGCAACACAGTGGAGCATAATGTCAATATTTATAAATACATAAATAGATTAAAATAATAGCACTGAGAATTCTCTCCTACTAGCTGACTCCTTTCCAATAAAGACTTAGCATGTACTGCAGTTCCCCCTGATTCTTTTCTGACAGAAAGATACACGTATTTTCTGGCAAATTCAGCATTACTGGTGGGGAGGAGGAGGTGTTTTGTCAAAAAGGAGTCTTCTTTTTTTATATAAATGCATTGAAATTTCCCACTGAACAAAACCCACCCAGGAATCATTGAACTTCTGCTGAAAGCTTCATTTTTGCAACATAACTGATGATTTCACATGCTTAATTTAATGAGAAATACTGAAAGGACTTGACTTCCAGTAAGTGTTGAGGACGTGCTCTCTCAGAACTGGATGTTTTTATGGGGCTACAAGACAGACAGATAAAATCATCAGTGATTTTTCAAAGGGTAAATCAGCAATCAGCTCTTAGAATGACAGGCCCAGGAGACTGAGCAACTAATTTCACACACTTATGTAGGGGAAGACTTGAATACAATACCTTACCCAGCAGAAGCCGCTGACAGAAGTCAGTAAGACAGCACATAATTACCCAAGCTGGAATTCTGCCCAGATAGCCAAGTTAACAACCTAGAACATACACACCATGGGTCTTTCATTACCACCAGCACTCATGACCTAAGTTTTATGCATCATGAAGTCTGGCCTGTATATACACTGTATATACATGTACATAAGCCTCCTGTATATACAACTGCGTGAGGAACAGTAAAGATTTTGGTGACTCCAAGGGAAAAGGGAAAGTGTTGGTCAGATCTGCAAAGATCTTTCTAGGAAGGTAATACGGATGCAGAATCTGATTTTTTTGTCTCACATGACTTGCAGCTAGTGAGACCTCTTCAAAGAGAAAAAAAAGGGATTGGGCTCAGACAACCACCCAGCCACCCTTTTTCTTTCATCAGTCAAGGAAATTTTGATGATGCTGTGACTTGATTTAATATTGCTCTACCCAGGTATGAAAGGGAATTTCAAAGCTACTCCACTATTTAAAGGAACACTTATTGCCTTAAAGCTTTTAGAGAATATATTGATTGTATTACCAAGAGACAAGAAACACCATCTTTCAAAGAACTTCCGTAGTTACCACCTTCCTCTGACTCTGATATCCTTCTGTTTTTCACTTTCTTGTGTTTTGTGGTACTTAAGAGCAGTGAAGGGTTAGACGTGTTTCTCTTTCTTGGGAAAGGTTTTATTTGTTCATCTCTCTTAAAAAAACATGTTAGGGCATTCTTTTTAATATGAGTTAAATTGTTCTATGTAAAACAACATTTAGAAAAGAGCTCTATCAGAGAGGTTGTGAAAGGCAGAAAAAAACCAGGTTTTTCTTTATAACCTACTGCAATTCTTCGGTGAGCTGGCTACTTTTCAATCAGATAGGGCTCTCTTGTCACTCCCTGTCTGTTCATACGATCTCACTGCAGCAGCACCCACACATCACCGAATTTATTCCCACACGAGAGTAGGGACCAATTGGCAGGAAAAAAACCAAACAGTGGTTTTAACCTGGTTTAAAGTATTTTGTTTGGTCTCCAAGTTTTTAAACTCAATTTAGGCAGGAAATTGGAAAAATCATTATTATTCAGATTTTCTTGTAAGACCTACAAGAGGTCGTTGGCCACAAGACCATCCATCTTACCCTTGCAGGAGTTAAGAAGGTAGTGAACCAGGCAGCGGTACAACCACACATGCCTGGGTCAGAGCCTGACCCTTTCTCTGGCACTGTGCCGGGTTACACAGGCTACAAGGTAAAACGATGTGTTCATTTCCTTACCTTTTCCTTGTTAATGTGTCATTCCCAAGGTATTTTTCAGTATATTTTGGCCAAAGCACAGATGACCCATTGTAATTTGCCTGCAAAGTCTCACTTTGAAGGTTTCAGCTGTTTGGTTTAACTCAGAAATGTGACTGCATAAAGATTTCACATTTTTATTGCTATTTTTCTTTTACTCCACTGCCCACATAGAGTCTCAGTGAAATCTGTTCAGTGGAACAACATGAACAGGGCATGCTGCCTTCTGCTTCTGCTCGGCCTGCAAATCTAACTCGGCAAACAGAGGAGGAACTGGACTTTATTCTGGCTCACACTTCATCAGCAGGACTGTTAATGAAGTCCCAGCATTTTCACCTGCACCACCATATTAACAGAAACTTGTTTAGCACTGCAGCAACAAAGAGCAGAAGTACAGTAGAAGCCCATAGTGCTTCCCTGGCATTTACTTTATCCCCCAGCTCTCTTTGAAGGAAGGATTAAATCCACAGCTGAAATAAACATCTCTCTCTTGGAAAAAAAAAAAAAAAAAAAAAGGAAAAAAGAAAGCCAAAAAACCCCAACACAGATTCCCTCTTAACCGTCTGCGTTAAATCCGGCTTTTCAATTGCATTACTCTCTGCTGTAAAATCAAACAGCATCTGCAAATTGCAGTAATTCCTCAAAAAAGGAGATTTGTTATTTGCTAGTTGTTTGTAATTGGTGTCACTATTCAGAAATACGCTCTGTTAAAGTCAGAAGTGGATACTTTTGACACTGCAAACTTGTTTGCAGTTTCTGGTTTTCCAAATACATAATCAATCATAAGGTGACAAATACTTTAATTATCCTCAGGCAACAGACATTTTAGTATGGTTTTGGGGTTTGGGTTTCGGGTTTGGGTTGGGGGGGGGAGTGTGTCAGTTTTTTGGTTTGGGCTGCTCAGTGGAGGTTTTTTAGGCTTTCTATAGTAATCCATGGTATCAGTAACAGAGCTATTTTGCTACTTCTGGAGAATAAAAACAGGTCAAACTTTGATCTTAATTTAGCTGTAAGAACACCCCTAATGTTCAAGAAGGTATCTGGGATTTTAAAAACGAATGCAGGTCTAAAAGCAAGCAGACTGACGAAGTTCTCTATGGACAAAAGGACAGGGGAAAAAAAAATCTGGGAACTATAAAGTTAAGTCACCTATCACCAAACGCACTGAAGTGCTTGTACGGGCAATTAGAGATCTAGCAAGCAACCAGTAGCAACTGAATTAGTACCATAATTCTGATACCCTTTTTGGCTTCTAGGCACATATTAGAAGCTTAAAGTTTTTGTGAGGGTTTTTCCTACAATAAGCCTTAACATCTGCAAGCTGTGTTCAAAATCCTATTCATTACCAATGCCAAGAATATGAAAGGACATTACCCAGCACACACAGGCAGGAGCCAATTCATCTAAACTCAGCATGAAAATGTGCTGTTACTATTCAAACCAGAGGGCACAACAGGCAGTGAGGCACTGGCTGGCCCTTGTTGCTGCAGGGTTGATCAAATTATCAAGTAATATACATTCTGGCTTAAAAAAAAAAAAAAAAAGTGAAAAGAAAAAAATAAAACCAGACAGTAAGCTGAATCTTAAGATGAACAAAAACCCCAAGCTTGCTCCAGGACTAGCAACTGATTTAAACTGTTTAAAACTTCAAGTGTATTTCTGGCCTTTGAGTACTAATGCATCATTGAAAAACAAAGAGAGCTGATAACAAGCCAGTGCAGTCAGTTAAATCACTGAGATCAGACCAAAGATCTCTGTGAAGCAATTAGGGCATACTTAAGGGCTGAGACTCATGAACAAGCACTCACTGAAAGTCACCATAGCTCAGCTGATTTATAGGACCTGGTAAAGCAATGCTACCTGTGCTGAACTGGAGTCCCCTGAAGAACTATAGAGCAAAGAAAAATTAGACTCAGTTGCCAGAAAGCTCAACTCTGGAAAGTCACTGGTTAAATAGCAAAAGAGCCTAGAATAGCTAGAGCAGGTAACTATCTTTCCTGCACATTGAAGACAGATTCCTGGGCAGACAACCACAAAGCAAATTACGGGACTGGAAGACAACTCAACTCTGAACGCACCCACAAACAGTAAAGTCTCCAGAAGAGAAACGAAGCCTACAGAAGGTAATTCAGAATCACAACCTATTTCTTGCTGAAAGAGGCAGACAAATATGAAATATGGCTCCTTAGGATCAAGTTAAGCTCTTGAATCCATCTTTAATACAATTTGCTGACTGCTGTCTAACCACAGGGCACAGACATTCAGAGAAATGTCACAACAAGGAGGCCAGAGAAAGCCCCCCTTCAGGCAACCCATATTCCCGATACAAGCCAGAACAACCGAAACAGAAAAGAATGAAGAAAATCTTCAGCAGTCAGAAGGTTGTTTTCAGCCCTAATTGACCAGAACATTGTATGCCATCTGTAATTTTACCCTGATGAACAGTGCATGTAGGGAGTATCCGTTCCCAGCTCTACTGTTGGCACAGCCAGACCCCACAGTCCCTCGCTCTAGGTTACAGAAAGTCAATCCCAGCTCTGCAACTGGCCCTGTAGCTATGGCACGTCAGATACAAAATATGGCTTGCATATCATCTTTAATATACCTAAAGCACTGTTACCCCCTCAGATGTAGGATGATAATCATATAATTTACATTTACATCACACTTAAATACATCACATCTACCCCTCTCATTGCACTTTCATGAGATAATCCAAGTATAAACCTGCATTGTAGCTGGGCAGTGATCTTAACCTCTCTTTTTAGCATTTCATTCCTGTAATAATCTTTTACCCTGCAGTTTGCTGGGGATTTTTTTCTTCCTTTTTTTTCCTCTTTTCCTGCTCCTCATTACCTTGGCAGCCCAAGGGAAGCAGGGCTTGGATTAACTTTCAGAAACTCCACGGAGGAAGTACAAAATATTACAACTCATCCGGCCCAATACCTATTTAATTTAATGTTCACTGGAATATTTGTAGGTCAAGGCACTTTGTTAAATGTGAGACTGTATGCAAGGGTACTTTATCTTCAAAATAAATCTGCTCAGGCTAAGGACATGAGCTTAGATATACTATACTTACAGGTGGGGTTTTTCATAACATTAACATATTTAACTCCTACAAGCAATTACTTCAATGGCCAAAGAATACAGGGAAGTAGGGAGAGCACTTGCTGAAGTGAATCTCATTTTGGTTTGCAAATCATTATTAAAAAGTCACTCTTGAAAAATAAAAGAGCGAGCAGGGAAGAGGTCAGGTGTAATGTAACCTATCTGCTCAGGAGGAAAATTCCCATGTTGACTGCAGTGTTAAATCAATGAAGCTTAGCAAATTTTAAAGAGGAACATTTACAGTTACTCCTTCATAAAGTAATTGAAAGGTGTTTCTGTAGCACCCTCTTCCCTTGCCTTCACTTTCCCTTTGTTCCTCTCAGAGAGGGCTATGGAAGATGACCTGGTATAAACAGGGGATTACTTTTCTCCATCACTGCTCACTCCCCATTTGCTCTGTTTTGACAGTGCACGCCATTACTAAAGCAGTAACACAAATAATACAATTCTGCTCGCTTCAGAGTGCACAGGGACCACAGGTACTTTAACTTACAGGAATTGAAGTAGAAAGGGATGATCAGTAAGCCAGGTCATTCCCAGGTTCTATTTGCATTCTCAAAAGCCAGAAGAGGTTATTCAGACAACCAATCTTTTCATGCTCTGCTCTCCTCCCCTGCACAGTGGGGCTGGGCCAGATCAGCATCATTCACTGCTCCAAAGCCCTCAGGATAGGAAGGGAAGGGAAGGAAAGGGTCCTGGCACTGCTCTCCTTTCTGTGGACCCACACACAGGGAAAGCAACAACCACATGCTCATTCTTGGAAGCAGCCTGCCTGTTAATGTTGCCTTTGAAATGTTCTAACGCCACATTACAGCTCCAGCTGAGCCGTAATGCTACTGCTAAGTCCTAGAAATTCAGAAAATTAATACATTTTCATAAATCATGTCAAACTTTCAAATTCTCCCTCCTTGGTCTTGAAAATAACAATCAGTTCCATTTCCTACGTTGGGTACAGCTGTTTGCAACAGTTACATAAATCTGGAGCACGTCCACATCACTCCAGATTAACACCACTACAAACAAGAGCAGAATCCAGCCTTATGGTTTCACCCTTTGAAATATTTTCTGGCATGTTTAATTTTGCTGAACTGCTTTAGGTTGTGGATCTCCAGCCTCAAACAGAGTTATACAAAAAGAAGCATTTAGCAAATTTCGAATCATAGCAAAATTCTGAATTACACTGGGTTTCATATCACCTTCTTTTCCTTTTAACCCTACTTGCTGAACAGGGCCTAAATTCAGGACACAGACTAGACAGTCTGAAGATGCAAGCAAAGACTCCTACTGATGGCAAAAACTAATCTCACATGAGCAGGGTGAACAGGATTTGGCCCAGAATCCTTAACGGGGGGAAAGGCTGAAGGCGAAGAAACCGAAAATGAGAAATTGAATTCCCCAAGGCTCAGTGTCACCACATCAGCATCAATGTGGGCACTGCTCCATTTTATTTTATACAGGGACATGAACTTCAGCTACATTAAAAGCCAGCTCTATCTACAGCTGTTCTTTGATGTCTAAGGCCAGATGGTTTCCAAAAAAGACTTATTCAAGCCATTGTAATCCACACCAAAATGGAAGCTGAAATGCTAATAGTAGGATAATGTGAGCGAATGTGCAGTGAGAACTCGGAAAGAAAAAGCAAAGCCGATCAGGATCAGTTGCTCTGCTCCATCTATTTGATGAACGGCTGCTGCTGCGGCTTGTCATCACAAGTTCTGCTATAACATGTTCCCTTAGTGTAATTCCTAGTTTTCCCTGTTTTTTCTTTTTAATCATTTAGGCTGTGAAGGCTCAATTTAATTGTTTCTCTGCAGCAAGCACCATTTTGTCAGATTATCACTGATGCTCTGACAAAAAAGAAAAAGACATTAACTCCTTACAGCATCGCACTTACAGAGTTGGCCTCAGTATTTTGTTTTCTGCTTTCCTCTTGTCCTTTCCATTTCAATTTTTACTCTCTTGCATATTCAGCAACATGCTTTACAATGCATCGTGTTCCCCCCACCACATTCAAACCAAGCTTTGACAGCGTTCATTGCTAATCCAACAGTTTGCACAAGTCCATAGCGCAAGGTCAAGTCTAATTATCTTCTTCACTTTTCCCCCATTCCCTCAAGGCAGTAATAGCTTCAGGGAATTAAATACAGGATCAAAAATGAGAACTCTGCTCCTATTAATTGACCTGCATTTGCAGCAGCACTAGAAGGCGAACGTCAGGGTCTCAGGTGCAGCAGAATAAAGACATTAGCACCTGCTGTCAGATGTTAGGCCTCCTTACCCCATCCATAATGTTTAGAGCTCAAACAAATTGCCCAGTTTTGTAGTGTAGGCTACATATGAGATGCAGAGTTCATCTAAGTGAGCTCTCATTTGATAAGAATTTTTCAGTCCAACTTTGTTTCGAATACTCTGTTCCCTCTTTCTCCACATACATGCAATTCCTCATCTCCCTTGCCCAAACTCTTTGCCTCACACAGACAATGATAAGGCATCCAAAGTTCACCGAGTACCTTACAGAAGGCAGAAAGACAAAGCTAACATTCGTACTCTCTCATGGTTTAAATAAAGAGAAGACTACAGGAGAAATACATACTGAGAACAAGTAAGAAGAAATTAAGCAAAGGTCAGGTTTTCAAGATTGTGCGTTTCCTTGTTTACTCTGGAGGCAAGTCATGTTCTGCCAGAAGCATGCTATAATCTATTTCACAGTGTTAGGATTAGAATTCACGTTTAAAGAGTAGTAGCATGTATTAAAGACAGCAAGGAGTTCTTTTTATTAAAAATTAAGAGACACAAAAAACCCTGAAAGGAGCCAGCAAGCTAAAATTCAGAAGAGTATCTCCTATCCTATCTACAACCGCGGCATGAGCTTTCTAGGATAGATACCAGCCAACAAGCTAAACTTACCAATTTTCTCCAGCTCTTCTGCTGCCTATTCTGCCACAGATGGCAGCCTCCTCCTCACGGAGGAGGAGTACGCACCCAGCAGGCACATTGTCATTTTCACAACACCCAGCTCTTCTCCGTGACGAACATAGTAAAGCCCTGACACATCATTCTTATTGTTGCGGTCTCTCCAGCGGCCTTCATTCCAGGACACCTTCCTTGTCCCCTGCAGTACTTGCACAGCCTATGTTTCCACTACTTGTCTAATTCCAGTATGCTCCAGCAAACTAGTAATGGCAACCTCTAATAGCCATTTGTCCTCTGTTGCCTCAAACTCTCTGACATATCTAGCCCTATGAATGCTGTCACAGGACCAGCTGAAAGATTCCTCTCTAAAATCTATTTCTCTTTGAAGTTAACATCTCCTTCTGCTCACCCTTGTAGGGTCTGACCTAGGCAGCCACAGGCTATATCATGGCTGCCCTCACCAGCTTCCACCCCTTCATACACTTTGAAGCATCTTACATGGTCACAAACTCCCTGGAACATAACTTCTCATTTACTATGTGTTCGCATAGTTGTCAGAGCACCATGGACCAGATCTGACTAAGAGTGCCCAGTGCAACCAAAATACAACATATAACAACAGCAACAACAGTTGTCAATTCCTGTTTCCGTTAAGAGTACCAGAGAACACAAATGCCATACAGAGTCTTCTTTTCATCAGCAATTTAATACGGGGTTTTCTATTATCTTCAATTCTCATGTAACCAGCCTGAATGATTCCATCCATGCTGATAACAACATTCCTTCTATCTTACTCTTTCCTGCTTCAGGAAGTTTGCCTCGTGTTGATTCAGGATGAGCAGCACTCCCTTCTCTGGTCCATAAGTAAAAAGAGACACACCACTGCCCTCTCTGTTCTCTTGGTAGAGCCTCCACCCAGGTGTCAGAGGGCAAAGAGGCAATACTAAAATCTCCATTGACAAGAGCAGACACAAAGAGCTGCTGCAGAGGGAATGGCACTGCAGAGGGCTGGGATGTGAGAGGGGGAGGGAAGTTAGTGCTCTTCTGCCACCAACACTAACAAAACCATAACAGAACAGAAGAGACTGCTGTTCTCTGGGCACAGACTCAGCTGACGCCTCTATCCCCGAACTATTCATCTGCAAGACAGAGAAATTGCTGGAGCAAGCCTGCTACAACCTGCACAGCCGGGAGCCTGGAGGAGCGGCTGCAGAGGGGAGCCTGGACATCAGTGTTGTCACCAGCATCTGCTCTGCACAGCTTTTACTCACAACATGCTTCGCCTGGGATGTGCTGTTAGCCCCTCTGCTCTGCAGGCCCCAGAGGACATCCAGGGCACTGGTGTGGAAGGAGTTAAGATAAGGAAAGCCATCAAAGCTACAGGGGACTCTTTCAAATTGCTTCTTGTGGGGCAAAACACAAATGTTAAAATACACATTAATTTTCTTCCCCATAGCATGAGCTTTGCAGATATTGACAACTCTCTCAGGATGAAGCTTACGGCTGCTGCATTAATTTCTACTATTGAGCTATAATGCTTTTAATTTATTTTCTAATTTGCTTCACATCCCCAAATTCCCCTAACTGCTTCTGTCTGTTTAATATGAAGGTTAGCCAAGGCTTCACCAGATAAATCCACCTTAAGGCTATCAGAAACCTTTTGTGAAGCAAGAGCATTCTCCTTCCAAAGAGGCCTTTCTTCTGTTCATGAAAGGACTATTAATAACACAATTATTCCCGCTGAAAGAAAAGGCCATAATTAATAGACTCAAGAGCAAAACATCCATCCTAGAGGAAAACAGACTTTCTGCTCCTGGAGGCAATATTTTAAATCCAGACTATTCCTTTGGATTTAGAAGCAGCTGAATCTAGAGAACAACGGGAAATAATTCCATTATTCCATTATAATTCCAAAAAGAGAGAAAAAAGAAGAAAGAAGTTGCAGATTCCATGAATAGCTCAGCACTGAAAGCAGAAAATGAGAGGCTACACTTTCTATTTCCCAGCAGTCAACTAGAATTACCTTTCACACCATGGCTTGAGCTAAATGATCTGCAAATATATTTTACACATGTTAAACAAAGGCTCAGCATTTTAAGTATATATGGACATATTTTTAAGGATACAGCTACTTCAGGAGAACTATTTCCCTTATTTGCAACCTCATCCTGCTAGCTGGTAGCTGAACAAAATATTAACAAGCTTTCTGTACAGAACTAGAGGAAAAAGGGCACGAAAAAGAAGGGCAAGAGAAGCAAAGAGCAGAAATCAAGGGTTACCAGCAGCTTTTAAAAGCTAGTGGTCTCCAAACTTTCGTAGCTATTATCTGATTAGCATCGCACTTGTACCAGTGATAACCTACCCAATCTCAGCTGAGCTGGACGAGAGCAGTTCCAGTCTGCTCCATGCCTCGCTACCGTATAAAACACAGGCTTGCAGAAACCAAGCCCCGTTTTGATTTAAAGTGAATCTAATTAAATGGGATGCATGCAGGGAGATAGAGACACGGCACTGACTAGGTAAAGAGTAGGAGCCTGGAGCAGCAGTGATAAAAGCATAGTACGAGGGGTGGCACCCCAACCAGCTGTAAGTTCATTTCAATTCCACAATATTTCACTGGCATGACAGCTGCTCGTCTGTGGTGCTCCTAATCAGCTGCAAATGTCTGGGGGCTGTCTCATGTCCATTTGTCACCACTGTCTTCTCCCGATTCACACACAGAAATGCCAGCATCTCTGCTTTTTTGTCATGTTAATCACAGTGTAGATTTGTGTTGGGGTTTGGGGGGGTTTGTTTGGGTTGGGGTTTTTTTCCCCAATGTTCCCTTACAGCTTTGGCACTGGAGAAAAAAAAATTTCAGTTTCATTTTCTTTCCTGTCATGATTTACCATTATTAACTTCCCCTGTGCAGTGCTTTGGTTATCCCACTTCCCACCATTAACCTATGCTTAGGCTTGTAGATGCTAAAAAGAAAGTGAACAGTTGAGAAGTTACTGTCATTTAATCTTAACAGTGTTGCTGGAGGAGATTTCTTCAGGGCAGACAGTGATTCAGCATCATTCTTTATCACAATCACATCAGGGTGTTTTGCACCTCTGCCTCAGTCCCTGCTGGCTGTAGAGTATGTCACCCAACACTTGCCAAAACTAAAACAGTGAAAAGTCACATCACACGTGCCACAATGCACTCCTCAGAGTAAAATGAATAAACCAGGACAAAACACCTCACTTGTGTTGGAAAACAAAGCTGCTGCTCTCGACAAGCGTGACCTTTAAGTGTTCAATGTACACAGCAGAAAAAGGGTATTTTGCCACCACCTTTACAGTAAAAGATTCCTATTGTGTTGTTCTACAGTGTCCAAAACCGGAGCTTTTGGTGGGGAAACAATACTGTCAGTATTGTTAATTGTACAGACACATGCCCCCACTTACACACAAATAGATTGACGGATGCTGTAGCATATAATCTTTTAAAGTAAATTAAGCAGTTACCTATTTCATTCCTATACTAGAATTTATCAGGTACTATACCATCAAAAACAAACCAACATAGAACTCTGCATTAATTACTTTGGGATGACAGAAACTGAGAAACAATCTGAGAGGTAGGAGAGGCCTTGGGACAAATTCAGCTTTGAGTATAAATTTGTTGGAGGACTAATTATTTAACACTTCTAAAGCAGTTTGCACATAAAAATCCATAACTGTAGGTGTCTTTAATACTTTTTCACAGCAAAAAGTCGAAAGCAGTGGCAGTGCTGCTGGGTCTGCTCTTGGTTTGGTTGCACCAAAAATGCATGCTTCGCTTACGAAATCTCCTGCGACAACAGCTATCATTAAAATCTGCTAATTCTTTGTGTTGTTTCAGGCTTCGTGCATATCCTCCAAAGTGACAGGCACCCTTCAGGGAAAAATCTGCAGAGTATTATTACGTCTGGATAGCCAGGCTTAAGGAGAAAACACTCATCAATATAAGCTTGTTAACTTATAAATCCGCTACCGTTTGCAAGGAGGCTAAAACAGCTCCTTAGAGGAGCTCGAAAGATGTACGCTGAACTCAGGGGACAGCATCTATGGTAGGAAAAGGAAAGTGAAATGCATTTTGCATTAATTCAGCACACAGTCCCCACAGACTTCCTTGGCAGGAGCTATTCTGCTGTAACCCCAGAGGGCAGAACGGCCAAACAAGCTTCCCAGGCTTGCTCTGTGCCCTCCACCTCTCACACACAGGCACGCATCTGCCATTAACCTCACTGTGCAACCCAACGCCCGGTTGCTGCAACACAAATCTGCTGGACAAAGCAGCAAACTGGAGTCAAGTCCATGCCTTACCTCTGTCAGTTACACCCTCTGCATTTCCAAATGCAAACCTTTTAGCCCTCTCCCTACAGCTCCCGGTGCGGGCTGGACCAGATGATATCCAGAGGTCCCTTCCAACCTCAATGATTCTGCGATCCTATGATCCGTTATCCTGAGGGATATGACATCCACATCTACCACATGCAAGTATATGCAAGTCAAGATGTTATAGCTCATGAGCTTTCTTTCACAGGTCTTTACAGAATTCTGTGATTTATCAGAATTCTGTGAATTACTTTATTTGCTACCAGGAGGAAAAGGAGAAGGGGGGAAAACCCTATCTGTCCCTGACAGATTAACTTCTGTAGATTTCTCCTTTCATGGGCCTTTAGTGAATTTATGTACATATAAATCAAGAGACCGTTGTTGTTAACCGCCTATAAAAGAATAAGGCTCTTTTATCTTTCACCCAGGGATTGGCAAGACATTCTGATGTCGCTAGTTTTCCCACTTCCAATGTGAGTGCAATCAACTGCATTGAGGTCAGAGCTTAGCTCACCTCAGCTACGTTTAAGACAAGAGCGCTCCTTTGACTGGCAAAAAAAAGATGGAAAGCAGCACCCAGGAGAAGGAAAAAAATCTTTCATTTTGTATTCTGATTTTTGGTTATTGGGAGCTGCCTCTCTATGGTGATGCTAATTTGTTTTTTAAAAATGAGGCCCCCCCCCTGTGATGAAAATCTCCTCAGAGGGCCCTGGCCTTTTGTTTCAAATTCCTTGTGAAGTCCTTAGGGTTGAAAATGTGGCTGCCGCTTAATACATGCAATTTTCCCTGTGTTAGGGTCAGTAATCCAGTCCCGTGCAGAGCGGGATCTCCCAGTCAGCTCTGGGCTTCCATGACGACAGTGAGGAGGGAGATAAACATGAGGGAGCCACACAGAGCCCCCATCAGCACTACCTCATGGAAACACTACCCAGCCTGCCTTTTTGTCTTTTCTTCTTTCTTTAAATAAACCACCAGTGATTATCTGGCTTGTGATTATGAGAATCCATCTGGCAAACTATAGGAAAATAATTCAGCACATTTTTTAACATCTACTTATAAATCCCCTTTTAGACTTCCCTACCTATTTTGGGTGCACAGTGTATGTAAAACCCGGCACGCTAAGGGAGAAGCGTTCATCTCACACCACTTTATCTTTGAAGTGCTGATAAGAGGACCTAAAAATGCTAATACACTTGGAAATTCCCCACAGAGCCATAACGAGCAGATTTATATAAACCTCAGTATTCTGCCAGTGTCTCAGGTGTGAGCATTCCTCAGTAAAGCAGTTTTCTTCCTCATCTGTGCTGCAAGCCCCAGACAAGAAACAAGTAGTAGAGTAAACCTTTACAAAATCAACATTTACTCTCCCTTTCTGCACGTATGTATTAAGGGGTTTTACATTTAAATTCACAGAGCCCACCTTGAATTGTCCAGTTGCCATCCTACTGGGAGGGGGAGGAAAAAACACAAGAGCCAAATCAACTTTAGCTCAGTACAGAGCAGTGGTCCAAACAAGTATAAATGTGAAAGAAAGTGGATAAGCCTAACCTGAGGGCAGCATGCAACTCCCTAGCAACCACAAGCAGCAGATGGCTTTTTCATCCCTCTCTCTCTTACAAAGGGTAGCAAAGTTGTGTAGTGATTAAAGCTGCTGGGATACAGGAACCTGGACCACTGAGCAAGGTGTAGAATCTCCAAGAAGGATCTTGCTCTTTAGAGATTCTCCACTGCTACATCTGTAAAACAGAGATAATGTTATCCCCTGATCTTTTTAAAGTAGTAGGAGGTTCCTGGATATAGCATATATGGACTTAATTTTTTTGGAGGGAAAAAAAAGGAGCACAGGTTGGGGAGAGCTTAGTGTTCTCAAGGAAAGAGTATACTATTGACCACACTTGGATGATGATAAAAACTTGGGAACGGCACAGCATTTGTCATGGAGAGGTGTGAAAGCATTGTGCACAGGAACTCTGCCTCCTTATCTTTATCTTAAATATGAGGACAAGACACAGAAAAGGTTTGCCAAGGTCATCCAGAAAGTCAAAAGTAAAATGAGAGAAATGGAGACACTTCCCAATATTTCTACTGCCCATGTAAGGGACTACTTTGAAATCTTACCAATACTATCAGCTACCAACCATCCTAGAAGAAACTTTGTCCAAGAGAACAAAGCTGACCTGAACATATGTATATTTAATTGCCTTCATAAAATTCTGGCATGCATAAGGCTATTTCAGAGTGGCGTGGAAGCTGAATTTAATATAATAAAACAATTTTAAACGCAAATGCCTTTTTGTTCCAAAGCATTTCCTAGTTTTTAATATGCCTTACCTGCAACATCGAGAAAATGAGGTGGCAGAGGGATATAGCACCAATGAAACACCTGCAAAGATGCTGGAAAGAGGTGGAAAAAAATGTTGCCAAGCAGTCTAAGCCAAACTCACCTTATTACAAGATTGTGTGATTTTAATAGTGGGACATCAAACACACGAACTGTGTTACATAAACAATCAATTCATGGGTCCGCTCCTTTCCTCTTCTACACACCAGCACTGCATATACAGGCACAGTGCATAAGCTGCCAGATACAGAAGTTGTGTTAATTCTGTGTGGGGTCTTTGATCCACAAGGGCTCAACAGACCCTATTTATGAAATAAGTTTGACTTGTATTTAACGGCATGTTTCAGTGCTCCTCTTGCACTACACGTTTGTTTTACTGCGTTTTGTGCCTAAATATTTCTGCTCAACCAAATTTTGTTTACATTGACAGGTTTATTTTTCCAAGTAAAGGAACTGGAGGAATCAGACATAAATCCTATTTTCCCACAAACGATGAAGCACTGACAGACTCAAAAAAGGATTCCCAGTTCCAGCCTCTGAGACAGGCATCACCTCTGTAGTTAGCATGGGGTTCAGCAGCCTTTCCTACAGAATTGGATTGGTATTGTCGAAGCTGCTCTTTCTTTGGGGACGCACAAAAGGGTGTAAGGAGAAGAAAATAACATATAAACACTAAAATTTAAGTGCTGACTATGACAACATTGCCTAAATCCTAACTCCTACTCATGGATGTTCCAAAGCAC
Source organism: Lathamus discolor (assembly GCF_037157495.1). Classification (NCBI taxonomy): domain Eukaryota; kingdom Metazoa; phylum Chordata; class Aves; order Psittaciformes; family Psittacidae; genus Lathamus; species Lathamus discolor. The sequence goes on along the minus strand of NC_088884.1, from coordinate 153,488,246 downwards.
AGCGCACTTATCTTTTCTATTACGACAGATACAACATTTCGGTAGCAACAAGATCGAGATGTGCTTGGCACTTGAAAATCTCTAAGCCCTCAATTCCTGCCCCTCTGCTGCTGGTCACTGACAGGGATAGATACACCAAGGATCTATCTAGAAGTCATTCAGATGCATAAAAAACAGTTCCTGAAAAGGCAGAATAAACAAATCCATTTGTTTTAACTTCTCTTAATTCATATTAGGTTTATTCTCAGAAGATACAGTTATAAATGCCTGGGCAAGGAGACAGACACATGGGCTGTGTGCTGATTTAGGCTCCTGCAGACCAAAACTGCATTATCGCTACTGCATTAAAGCCTTACACAACTGCCTAAATGGCCTTGAGATTAGGTCCTTTGGGGATTGAAAATAAAAGTAAAATACTTGAGTGCAAAACTAAATCAATAATCCTGAAGCTTTTTATTCCTCTCAGTCAAGAGTCAAATGAAAGACAATCAATACAATTATTGTAACTTCTTCCTGAAAAAGCAACAGATAATCTATTCTGCAGAGTCAAAGGAACCCAAGCGCAGTGCAAAAGATCACTCCTCTCCATCATGAGAAGAGCAAAGGATGCTCAGCGCTCTTCTAGCCTTTTCTGCCAAACTCACAGAAAACAGAAACAAATTCCAGGCTAGTGCCATTATCATCAACAGCTCCTTTCTAAAAGAGTCTGCATTTCTCCACATCGTTTTAATCTGCACGTCAAAAGGAAAAGCTCATGTGCACACAGCTCAAAACAGATTTTCTGCACAGTAAAACTTTCATCAATAATTATTTTATGCTGCAGGACAAGGAATGTTCAACAATCTGATTTCTCTGTTCACATTCACAACATCTTCAATTTCTTCACCACCTCCTTTTTTCAATTCACACCTACAGTCACCCATGCAGAATTCCCTTCACACAGATGGCAACTGCACTAACAAGAACTGAGCACCTCACATTATTAGCCGCTTTTCTGCTACAGGTCCTTTACAGAGTCCAAACAGCCTACAAGAACACACAGCAATGAAATGTAAACAACTCTGGCAGAGAAGGGGTAAAACAAAGCACCCAAAAAGGAACTGAAGAGGAAATCTGGGTGCTTTGAGCAGAGCCTTTGAGACTGGTGACAAGCATAGTGGCTTTGTAGTAGGGATGCCCCTTTTTTGAATTCAATTTTCATAGTAGTCATTTCCTAAGTATAAGAACCACATGTATTTCCCCTACAAAGACCTGTCCAGCTACTCCCAGCCTGGCCAACCTCACTGACAGATCTGCAGCATTCGGAGCCGACAAGTGTAAGAGGCTAAATTTAGAAACATCAGCTCTGCTGTCTCTGCCAGATTTGTGCCTTTTTGTCTTCCCCACAGGTGACTCAGTTTTAGTCTTTCATCCCTCTGTCTAGTACATACAACCATTGTGTCAGCAAGAGAACAATTCTGACAGGTTGCCCTGGTATCTTGCACTTCAGTCCTCCTGCATTACCTTTCAAGAACATCTTTCTGTTTGCTTTCAACATTACTGCTGTCATTATGGCCTCACTATGGTTTCTTTTTGGCTCTATCAATATGCAGATTTCCCAAAAGTATTTTCCCAAGGACTCGAAGGAGAGCACTCCATCCCAATGGGAAAGGCTCCCATTCAAACCAGTTTCTTTCCTCTTTTCACTAGAAGTTGTGCAGAACAAGTTCTATTTGGTACATTTAAACCACTGAAAGCAACAAGCAAAATGCAAAGCTCCCTCAGAGAGGAGCTGATTCTGCATTCAGTTATGCACTTACATTCATTATACTCTGCTTTTTTTACTGTCATTCACTGCTCTCACAGTTATTCACAGTTCTGTGTATAAATACAATGGAGAAAACATTCATCCAGTAGATATTGGTCCTACAGTGAAACTTGCAACTCTTGCTTTGGTAAAAGATCCCCTGACCACCAGGTCATTAGAAAGACTGGGGCAGAGACATTTCTCAACACTTCTACTGTTCATGTAAGGGACTACTTTGGTATCTTACAATTAAAAAATAAATAAAAACATAGGGGAAAGTGGAAAGAAGCTGCACAAGTAACAAGTCCTAGGTCCCAAGTCCTTTTATGAGCCTGAAAGACTTGCCCACAGTTGCACAGAAAATCTGTGGAAGAAAAAGAAATCGAGTCTGTCTCTCAAATTTCATAGGCACAAGGCAGTCAAAGGAACAAGGGAACCTTTCTATGAACAGCACAGATTCTGCGTTTTCAGCAACAAACAACTGTTGTGATTGATATTCTGTGTTAATGTATGTGATGGCTTAATAGCCATCACCTCTAAAAACAGCCTGGAGATCTACACACTGGTTTGAAAAGCAGTGTAATGAGAAACTAATACATTATGTTGGACAGGAGTTAAAATGCAGTTCAGAGTGGTAGAGACTCATATGCACCACAACAAAGACAAAGTGTGCGTGAGAGTAGCCAGGAAGACCTCACTGACTTCTTGATACAGACATTCTCCATTTGCTTGCTCTTTTCACAACAGGATCAGAAGCTTGTAGTATCTCTAATGCTCCAGAATATCATTATAAGTCCAGGCTTTGTCTTCGTGCTTGCACCATTTTTAAAAGAATATTATTAATGAGGAACAAGATGTAATTTTGTGCCTGGAAGCAGATAAAGCCAGAAGTGTGTGTTCCTGCGCTTTAACATGCAATTGGAACAGAGCTATGAGTTAGTCACACACAGCGCAGTATCAGCTGTTACATTTATTGTAAGAGCCTTTCTCCCAGGAATTCAACTGGCTATTTGATTATGGACATGTAACTACAAGGGGCTTATCATGGCCCCATATCTTGACTTTGAGAACCACATCTCAAAGTGTCTTCTCTAATGCCAGAAGGTTTATTTCTGACATAATGACAGCTTAAAAAAAAAGGTTAATGCCAGGAGACTTTCCTGTAGAAATGCCTTAGTAATAATGAATAAAATACAAGGAAAAAGAGGCTGCAAGCTCATGAAATACAGGGACTGAACTGCATTTTAAATTTTATCTTGGATTCAGAGTCAAATTCCACAGGTTTTTTTCTGTATAGTTTCATGGACTATACCAATACCTCTGAACTTCCCTGAAAAACAAGGAGAGAGAATACAAGAATCTAGATGCTGATCTCAGGTCCACACATCAGACTCAAATTGTCCCCTTTATTTTAAACCAGAGATGAGTTCTGCTTTATGCTATTTTGCTTAATTGATGAAAACACATTTTGACACAATGAAAAGACCCACAATGTCAGTTTGTATTAAAAAATTAATACAATTAATTAATTAATGCCATTATGATTCTTATCAGAAGCAAATTCATTGTTGTTTCCCATAAAGCTTCACTATCTGTGAAGGTGTCAATGTGAATAGGGCCTTGTCTACCATAAAGTACTCCTATGCCCTTGTGAATTGGATGCAATAATTCATCCAGAATGGCAGAATATGCACTGATCAAATTTACCCGTATTAACATATTAACACAACTGAAAACATTTAAACCACTTACTAACAGGCTGTATTAACCCAGATCTTGTTGGCTAACCAGCACTTCACTGCATAGTATTATTTGAAAGATGTAGATAAGCTGGAGAGCTCTAAGAGAGGGTAACAAAACATGATCAGAGCTGGAGCGACTCACCTACAATGAAATAACACAGCAAACTAAACCTGTGAGGGTTGAGCTGAAGGAAGGAGAAGGAAACATGAATGCAGCTGACAATTAACTATGTGAAAAGTAAAAGGGAATGAAGGGAGGTATTTAGAACACCTAAAACTGAGTGGAAAAAAAGAAACTGAATAGCTAGAAAATGCACAATAACCTTCTTATAAAAACAACAGCAGACATGACTTTTTAGATATGTGAAAGTACTGCTCTGTTCTGAAGAGCTTCAAAGTAAAACAACACCTTCTTTTCCATGGCATCTGCTCCTTGCAGAGACATACCTGAACAAAATATTACTGCTTTAATCCCTCATAACCCTGTTCTCACTGCTCAGGCCCATCACCTTCAGTGGGTGAGGGCACTGAAGGCAGAATCTGAAAAACATGTAATTTTTTTTCTGATGACAGTCAATGAACCTTCCTCCTGCAGAAGCTTATCTCTTATTGGAGACAAGATTTAAGCACACATACATGCCACACAGACAAAGGAGGAACATAACCTAATTCTCACATTTGAAATTGAGTTTATGTGCTTGGCATTAAAAAAGAAGAAACAGCACAACAAGAAAAGACAAGAAACAAACAAAACCAACAGAGTTTTTCACTAGTAAATTCAATACTTAAAACATTGAGAAGGTGCAAATATAGAACCACATGACATACTGACAAAGGCATTATTTGAGAAAGGAATTTAGGACTAAACATAACTCAGAAGTAACATACAATGTTAGAACAAACACTGACAATAAACCACAGTGCTGAGATGACCTCCTCAAGGGTATGAAAGTAGTTTCCAGCAAGGACCATACTATAATCCAAAAAAGGTCCACATTCAGGACAACAGCTCCTTTCAGCACAGTGATAGCAATTTAAAGGCATGTTATACCTATCTATAATATACGTATAGGCAAGATAACAGTATGATTATATAATTAAATGACCCCCAACGTTCCAAAATCAATTGCTTCGCTAGCCTTAAGATACTTGTTTGTGAATGAAACCAAAAATACCATTAAATCTATTTAATAGATAATAGATCTATGTAATAACGAAATCTGCTAAATAATTTTATAATAGTATTTTAAGCAGAGTTATGATTTTATAAAACAGATTTATGGCCTGGGGCAGATAACCAGAGACCAATTTCTTCTCATATTAAGAGTTTGCAACAGAGTTTGTGCTGATGCAAATTTACAAGTTTATGAGTGAAATTTAAATGTATTTTAGCTTGGACTCTATTGAATGAAGTTTATTTATATCAATTTAATAGTCTGGATTTACATCGAGTAGGTATCAGACCACATTCCACAATTAATGCTCTGCTCAAAAAGGCCAGTCAGATTTTCTGATTGGGTGAGTGCCACAAATGACAATCAAAAAAATTAGAAAAAAAAGAGAAAAGAAGGGGGAGAAAAAAACCCACCCAGAAGTGCTGGGTTCCTAACCCCTCCCAGTATTGATTCTGTTGCCACATTTCAAAACAAATTAAGAGGGAGAAGATATTGGTGATGATGTTGACACACTTGAAAATCTACCCTCGATGCCACTAACAGCAAAACCATTGATATAAACCAAAGTGTGCATTTTTATTAAGTTAATATAAAGTGGAGTCAGGGCTTTCCCAAGGATTCTGCTGATACTATCGTGGAATATGGCAAAACATATATGAAATATAAAGTTACCGCTATTTATTTTTGCAATCAAAACTGACAAGGGATCATTTCTATGTATATCCTTTTTTATTCTTGCTGCTTGTGATTATCGCTACTGAATATTTGATCCCAAAAGAGGAAGCATGTAGAGAGGAGAATGAAAAGAAATGAATGGGTAGACAATTATACGCCATCAGATGTACTTGAAATCAATCACGATGCAGTTTACTTGGGCTGTTTTCCTGAGCTTGCTGTCTCTATGAACTGTTCAAGGGAAAACCTCAGTAATGATCTGGCTTTCTGCACATTGATTTTTAACGGTGGTGTCATTTCAGCCAATAGAACTCAGGTAAAGATTAAGTGAAAATGTTTTCTTTTACTGGGGAACTAACAAATACATGTAGGAATTTCCCCATAAAATACAAAAGGGAACAGAAGGAGAAGGGGTGTCTACACACAAAATTACTGCTACAAGGTAAAAAGAAGTGAAGGGGAAGACTAGCAGTGAAAAGAAAAAAGAAGTATTTCTGGTTTTATTAATGAGGTTGTTAAGTGTTCCAACTTTTACTTGCATTTTTTGTACATATGAAACAATCTCCAGATAGATAGTAATTAGAAACATCATCAGTCAATATTTTCATGTCTGTTCACCAGCTACATAAAGTTCAGCCAGTGGGTTGCAATGGGGGCTACGGTAGGGCTCAGTTTATAGCTCATCTGTACATTAAAATTTGGTGACATTGGTGAAGCCTTCCTACACTGAAAATGAGTAGAAAATAATTTAGTATTTATTTTTTCATTAAATAAGAAATTTTTACTAAAATATGTAATGTATATCATACTTACTAGCTACTGGGCCAACAGAATCACACAGGGGTGAATTGTATGTGTACTAACCGGTCCACCCTTTGCTGTTTATATGAAAGAAAATCTAGTTGAAAGTATGAACAGTAGTAGGCAAACCTAATTTTTAAAACACTTTCCAGTAAGTTACAGACTTAAAACCAAAAGAAAATGTTATTTTTAAACCACCTATCTGTTTAGCACCAAAGTAATCACTTCAGGGGAGGAAGACGTCCACTTCAGCAACTGATTTCGTTTTACCATTTCAGTAACCAAGTAGCCTCAAACTGACTGAACATGCAAATCCACCAAGTAAAACTGTTCAGGAAGCTGCACACTCCAGCAAGAGTTTTGCCAGTACAACGGGTGATAGTTTTCCTAGCTTTTTGAGTCTCCACTAATTACAAAACAGATTCTATATCTGGATCTGATCTTCACTTTCAAAGCAAACATATAGAAACTCCGCAAATTTTACTTGTAAAGATTATTGAGCTCAATAGTAATATGATTACTAGAGAACACCTGTTATATGGGTAGTGCATGAGACTGACTTTATGTTTGAAGGGTCAAACATCAGGATGATTGATGCAATGTATGTAATCTAAATCTAAACAATACATTTATTTCATTACGAGTGCGCAAATCAAATTAGCTTTGTTTTTACACAGCACTACTAGCATCTAGGCATTTCATGTTCTAACCTGGTGATTCTTCTTCCATCTTGGTTTCCCCATCTGTAAAATAGGGATAAAACTTACCTTCCTCACTCAGCAAATATGTGGATTAGCTAGAGAAGCTGAAAACCCTTTGAAGATGAGAAGTGCTCATCATTATTATCCAACGGCAGCTTTCCAATTACAGGCTCTCGTCCTTCTTCCTTTAGTAGCTGTCAAACATAATATACCACTCCATGCGTCACAAAGATTAAATGCGTCTAATATGACAGCTTTAGGATGGACAGGATATTATCTTAACAAGGTTACATGCAAATATAATTACTTGTTTGCTAATTCATTTCATTTAACCTACAAATGCTGTCAGTCTGCTTTCTGCAAAGAAGGACTTCAGAGTTCTGCCATCAAGAGGATGCTGTTTCGTTAGAGACTTTGTGGAACTTCTTCCTTTACAACCTCCACTGGGTCAGAATCAGGGATTTCACATTGGTTCTGCAAAGAAGGACTTCAGATTTCTGGCATTAAGAGGACGCTGTTTCTTTAGAGTTTGTGGAAATTCTTCTTCCTTTACAACCTCCACTGGGTCAGACTCACGGATTTCATGTTGGTCTTATAAAGGCATTATGAGAATTTCACATTTCTTGGAATCTTGAAAATTGCTTTTTGTCCTTCACACAATGCTCAATTGCCGCACATTTTCCATTAGTGAATTAATCCTGATTATCTTTTCATTTCACTGAAGGAATACCTCGAGTAGAATAGCCACAGGGCAGATTTTAAAGGCATTTAGGCACCTGTATTAACAGGTTGTTTGTTGAAATTTGACAAGGTCTCTGCCTACACACTTTTTTCTTGAAGTCAGAGAAGAAACATCTAAGCAAGAGGTAGAATGCATGTGTTTCGGTATCAGTAGGATGCATCATCTGGAGAGTCCTACAGAGAGCTGACTCATTAAACTGACTTCCAAAGCAACACATATCACTTCATGACAGCAAAAAAAGGTATTGTCACCAGCAAAGTACATATGGATATGGTCCCAAAAAATCCCTCCTTCAGTGCAAAGGTGCTTCTTGCAGGTGGACAGGTTTTCTGTCCTAACAAGCACACGTCTGGTGTCTTGTTTCTGCACAACCCAGGTAAAGCTGCTGTACACAGGACTAAGCTCCATGGGGTTCACATCATTTCTGGCCTCGCCGCTTCTCTCCCTCCCTTGCTACCCACAGCTCCTGCTCTGCTGGATGCAACCAATGCAGGAATTGCACCAGCAGCCACAATCTCACCAGCACAGTAATCAATACCCTCATTAGCAGCAGAAGGAGGCCACACAGCCAGGTGCCCTGCACTGCTGAATGACAGAGCACTAAGCTCGATATTGTAATGTAACGAAGGAAGTGAAGTAAATGAGAAGAGCTCAGAAGGCATGTGAATAGCATAAAGAGAACACCGAACTTTTTCTTTGCCTTTTCTGAGGATTTTCATGTCAGCCTACATTGAGATGGAGGTACCAGCTGCCAATCCTCAGTTAACCTGCGGGAAGTCGAGTTTTACAGGTTAAATTCAATGAGTGTTTTAGAAACTGACTGTATTCCTTATATCAAGCCCACTTTACAAGGGTTTTCAAACATACTATAGCTTTGAAGCAACAGGTGACAGTACCTCTAGCATCTGACCTAGATACTTATCTTTACAGAACCGGATTTACAAGAAGCTCTGCAAAAGGTGCAGGTCTTCTAATCAGTTTAAGCAATAAAGAATGGGATTTTTAAGGCTCGCCTTGCTGTGAATAATGTGGCTCTGTAGGTCAATCCTACAGCAAGCACAGAGGCAGTCAAGATCCCTTTTTGCTGCAGTGAGACATACAAACCCACAGTAGCCTGTTGCCCTTTCAAAAATGGCAAGCAATAGTGTATTTTGACCTATTTTAGACACCCCTGCTACGCTGTCAAGCAAGTCAATTCCATAGAAACTTTCTTCCCATTGACAAAGACAGTTTGCTAGAGAAACCTGGGCAACAAAGAGGCCTGGGATGTTAGGGGGGTGGTTGCGTTTTTAGCAGAAAAACCCACTTAAAAGCCAGCCTTCTCTGTTAACAATTGTTCATTTTTAAAAAACGGTTTTAAAAACTAAGCTAAATTCTTGGTCATGACTTTATAAAGACACAAAGTGTTATGCGCGCAGGAGAGAGCTCACTAAAATTACAATTTCCAAGCCATCCAAAACCTATTCCTGCAGAGAAGCACACAGATGCGCTTAAAAGTTTGATGTACAGACCTACAATTAATTTGCTATCATCTCATGACAGCAAAGAGAGAGGCTGGGAAATGACTGATAGATTACACTTCACAGAAACAGAGGAATGCCTGCTTGAACAACTTACCATCGCCTTCCCGGTTACTTTGCAGAAGATTGACCTTTTTAATTCCCATATGAACCTGAAGCCAACTTAGAGCAGAAAAAAGGCCTGATACACTGCACTGACAGCTAGAAACACTTTTTTACTTCAGACTAGAACACATATTCTTTTATCTTGAATTCTTCAGGTATGAGGCAGTTTAGCTTCAGCCAAAAGATACAGGGCTCGGGATGGCCACAGCAGCCCTAAGACTACAGCTAGAGTGGTATGGCCAAGCCAGAGCACAATTCCTGTGCCTGCATCCTTCACCCTCCAGTGTGGCTCAGCAAGGCAGGAGATCCAGTTTTGCAGCCATCCATCTTGATCTGATCGATGAAGGTAGAGTCCTCTACAACTGCAAGCCTCAACAGGCAATTCTGCATTCTGATTTAAGTACCTTCCAGCTCTGACCAACCATCTCAGTGGCCACATCTCTGTATTAAAGACAGCAAAACAGCACAACTCCAAGGGCTGTCTCTGGCAGAAGATCACAAACAATAATAACATATCTAAATGGTCTTATTTCTATCATTATGTTTTCATTTCATTAACAGCTAAGTATCTTCATCTCTGATAGATGTGCAAACTAGACTCCTTGTTTGCATAAACTACATGTTTCTTTACTGATATGCACACATCCAAAGCAATCTTTGCAAATGCCAACAATAAAAAAAAACAACAAAGGCAGCACAAAGTCATCCGAAATCTCTGTTGTTCCCCTGAAACAGAGTGGCTAATTTTCTTTAACCATCTGCTCTGTCTGCCTTAAACTAATCCTAATCCCCTGTCTCATCTGAAGACAAACTTTCATGGTATCCAAAGCCCTGCTACACCAAGCAATAGGTGTAACAGATTTTCATTACCACTCTAGCTGCCACCATTAAGACCAATTTGCTTGGACTGCTCAGATGGAGCAGCTGTCATGATTTAAGGTCTCCGCTCCAGCTCAGCCCTGATCAGAGGAACCTCAGAAAACTGGCAGTATATTTAAAGTTGTTCGTTGCAATGAGGCCATACCACAAATTTCAGAAGTCTATTGTCACATCGTAATTGCCACTGCTGCTACACCTTAGGACCTCCGGACTGGATTACTGTATTGATTTTACACAGAGCAGCTGTGGATCATTTAAGAGATGCAAGCAAGGGAGAAAGCAGCTATCTACAAGGAACATAACATAATTTTTCAGACCATATGACTGCCCTGTTAACTCTAATACAGTTCAAGATGTTGACGCTGAGCTATGAAAGTCTACATGAGTTTGGGCCAAGCCATCTTTAAGATCACCTTGCTTCCTCTGAATGTCATAACTGTTAAGGGAAGCCTCCTAGTTTTAATTAATAATGCCAACAGCAGGACGTTTTTGTTGAAGCAAATTTGATAGCAGACTATTGCTCCTGTACAGATCTGATCCAGCTCTATCTGTCCACATTTAGTGCAGGGTATAGGGCTATGAAGATACGCATGGCAAACAGGAGTCTACTCAAACACATCTCACCAGTACATGAACACTTCTTTTTAATTTCAGAAATATTTTAAAGCCTTGTCTTAAATTTGCAAAGCCTTTAACCATGCTGCCTCTACAATCCCCGCATTTTCCGTGATCTTGCACAATAGCTCTGCTCTCGAGGAACAATGCAGCTTGGAGCGAAGCAGCAAGGATTGTGTATTTTCAATGGCTGGATGCCAAATATTAAAGCCCTTGTCAAAAGAAATCTGCCAAAGCCTGTTTTTTAACTCCAAACACAAACTACAATTTGGGGAAAACTTTTTCTAAGTGAAGCATTGATAAAAATCATCACCACAAGCAGAAAAAAAGAATGTTTCATTTATATGCTAATGAACGCAAAGAAATAATGATCTTGATGCAAATACACACTGATATTCTTCTTTAAAAATAAAGCTTAATAAACACCTTGAGCTTCATACGTTGTTGGAAACTAAACTGGATTTCTAAATCTCTACCTATACAAATCTTTCAAAGTACTCGACGTCTCACATCAGGAGATCCAATATTCAGTGCCTTTGAATATGAAACTATGTGTATTTCAAAGTCAGAGAGGATTTAAGAAGTTAATTAAAACAAAACACAAACAAACACCCAAAACTCAAATAAACTTGAGAATCTTCCCTTCAAATCATACATGCCCAAAGGAAAGCAGAGTTGTATGGTGTCTGTTTGTCTTTATGCTGGCACGCATATATTTATTCCTGCTGCCTTTAAACAATAAGCAGGAGAAGTCCATGCACCTGCAAAGTTAAAACAGACATCATAACCTGACTCTTCAGGTTCTCACACACACAAAGTTGTACTTCCAGAGAAGGTTGTACTGAGCCAGGAGGGGCTGTTCAACATGGGAGAAGGCTACAGGATCAGGACCAATATACCACCTGGGAAAGATGAATGCAAACAGTAGAATCCGCTATAGCATGGGAGGCACATGCTTTACGTGTGCTTCCGTCAGTGGTTCAGATTAACTACTTAAAGCATAGTAGAAAAACATGAACCATGAAAATTGAAATGGACTGGTGTCATCTCTGGCCACTTAGTGGTCTTATGCTCTCAGCCTTTCCCTCACACTGGAAAATAAACAAGTACAGGTGCAAGCTCCTTGCAAATGAGAACAAGTGAACCTACCCTAACAGCTGCTTTATCTGCTCTGCCTGAGATAATATTGCAAGCCAAAGCCCTAACTAAACCAACTGCTGCAATAAAAAGGCTGATGCCATCATTTTTCTAATGACTTCAACGAGCTACATATACACAAAGAGATTATTACATACACTGTGCTCTCTTTGCTTGCAGAAAACTGATCGTCCTATTGATTGAAGCTTTATATATAGGTCCCAACAACGCAAGTATCTTAAGCTTAGAAAGCAACAGCCTGGCCTTCTGGTTGGGTAGTTCCCTATCAGATAATTAGTAGAGACAGCCAGAAAAAGAAATCAGCATCTGCATTAATATCTATGACTCACTAGACAATTCCCCCCTTTGAAGATTTCTACTGTGGACAGCTATGCAGTATCTCCACTAAGAAGTGCAAATTCTTTCTTCTCTGCCCAAGACAGAAGAAGCTTCATTCCCAGCCACAACCCTTAAAGATAAACCAGCCCTGTCAGCAAACCCAGCAGAAGCATTACAGCAATTGCATAATTCTGTCCCTTTAAGAAGAAAAGGGTTATTTTGAATGAACAGGCACCACTGAAAGACTACAGTGATACCGAAGAAAAACAAAAGAGAGAACTCAGGTTCGTGTTCTGAAACTGGTATTTTAAATCTTGCTTCATCTTTAGCCATACCCCTTTTCATTTGGATGGTACCAAATCCCAAATGGATTTCAGACACAGACCTGATATGGTGTGGGGAAGAGCTGCAGGCTTGCCTCAAGTGCAGCCAGCACTCCCAACATGAAATCAAGCAACATGAGATGTCCTGAAGAGCTGTTTTGGTAAAAATTGATCATTTATTCTTCAAAAATGTAATTATTTTTATTTCAGGGTGTTGGCAAAGTGCATAACACAGGAACGTATTAAAGAACAAGCACACTGTAAAACCCCTGCTGTAACCAGCAAGTTTACATTCTACTCTTTTTTTATTCTACTATTTTCTCTTACGTTCCTTCCCAGGAGTAGCTATTATGTGAAGCTGACATTGCAGGTGTGCTGCACAAGCCTCTGCGTTATCAAGGCATTAAGGAATTACAGAAACCAAATAATTTAATAGAAATAATCAAAAATTACTTACTAGAATTGAAGCCAAATACAAGCAGAGCTTGGCTTTCCTCCAATATGTGCTAGCAACAATATCCTAACCTTGTTAACATACTGCAAGCTTTTGTATAGGCAAGAGATCACAAGATAAATCAGTTCCTCTCTTTCTGCAGTACACAAATCATGTACTCATTCAATACATACTAAATCCTTCATAGACATCTTGAAGTTTTCTTTCTAAGAATACACTAGGCTAATAAATTAGAAGTGTCTTCCATGAATGGACCAAATTCCCAGTGAGGCTTATAGAGTTCAGGTGCATCACAAAGCAGGTCCTTTCAACAAGTCAAGCCAGAGAAAACTTTCAGTGCTCAGTGAAAGAAATTCCAACTGTTTCACAAAGTATTTGAAATACTTCTCTCTATTTTGTAATGAGAATGAAAGAGTCCTCTAAATTATTTGTTCAAACACTAACATTTCTTATCAATTCATTTTTTTTTTCTGTTTGACTTGTCATTTTGCATACTAGAAGTACAAAAAGATAAGTGGAAAATATTTAGCATTACCACGTACAAAGAACACAAAAAACCTGCTACTTCAGTGCATCAGGCCAGGCTTGCACTGTTACTTGTACAACACAAACGCTGTGTTAGCAGATTTACATATTAAAAACCTGTACTCTCTTTGTTAAAAGACTGAACCACCTAGGTGGAAAGGTGGACCTTGCGACTAGAAATCCCCACAGTATCAAAAGTACTATCCCTTTCACAAGACATCTACATGGTGAGAAGCAAAACCATATAACAAAGGCCCCACTTTATTTTGAAGCTTAAAAATTAACATTACTTCAAGATAATGGCTTCAACCTCTAAGCACAGGTAGAGGCACAATAACGTGGAGCTACTGGAACTCTGAAAACAGTGATATATGCTTCTAGTTGCACCATGCAGGGATGTTCAGATCATCCCTGCTCTTCAAGCAGCTCTGAATAAAGAGCAAAATACTGGGGTAGAGAGGAATCATGGTTACATGTTCGTTCGTCAGCATTCACTAAGGCTGACTCTGATGAGTGCAAGAACAGCAGCCATAACTGCTCAGAGACTAGAGGGATAGAGAATCATAGAAGTAGGGAGCAAAGGTCAGAGTGGACAAAGAGATGACTTGGATAAAAGGCTACTGCAAAAAACTGCACTGACACCTATAATCAAGTCACTGGCATAAAGGCTAAAACACTGGAAGCTTCATCCTAAACCTGGAAAACATTTATGTAAGTAACTTGCTTCCAAATGATGAACACCATGAAGCTTAATGGAAGTTATCAGAGGCTAGAGATGCATTGATATCGATCAGGTCACATGGTTATTTAAGACAGAGTAATAAAACCTCATATATAAGAAAGGCTACACATCCCAGATTTGTGAGTCTTCTCACAGACCAAGCTGATTCAGGAGTGACACATCTGAGTGCATTTCCACACACAAGAGGAGCTAATCCCTATCTCCTTCGATTCCTTTTGGGGAAACAGAAAGTAAGCTGTACAACTAGTCCAAAGACCACCAATTAGATTATGCTGATTTAGGGACGTACTTGTAGATGTTCCTGGGATTTGAGAATTTTGTTTGCGGTTACTTCATGCATGAGCAAAAGCGCTGCTCTTTCCAACCCCTCAGGGTAGAATAAAAAACCTAGTAAATCAATAGCTGCCATTAAATATGAGACTACTTCTGAATCCTCACAGTAAATAAAGAAACCATGTCTTATCTAGCCCTAAATATAAAAGAATATCAAATTGTCGAGGTCATATTTTACACTCCCCTGGTAGCACATGGTACAATTTATTAGCTTGTGGACAGCAAAGAATATCTTAAGATATATTAGTGTAGGCAGAGAATAACCTGCGTCTGCCAGTTAGACCCAGAAGGCACTCATAAGTTTATTTTCCTCTAGTGTCTTTCATACTAAAGACCTGGAAAAATGTGAATCCAGCACAATCCACTGACTGGTCTTCTCCACATAAATAGCAATTTAGAAGACAGAAATGTTAAAAGGCTGCTGTCTGTTCAGCTCAATATATTACATCTGGAGAGAAGGCCATTATTGACCTGATAAATTGAAGCTGATAAATCTTACGTTGTATCCATATCATGAGGAAAAAAATTAATCATGTGGGCTGAAAAGAAAACCATACTGTTGTATTACGTTTGCCTCATCTCCAGGAATATACCTAGAAATGCACATTTCAGGAATTAAAAGTGAACGATTCAGCAGCCCTTATATTGTGACTGGAAAGGACTACTCTGCTTCAAAAAAATGACTATAATGTGCACCTCAAAAAAGTAATAAAAGCTCTGAGAATTTATGCAGTATTTAAATATTGCTGAGCTACAAATGTAATGGCTAATTCAAGACAAAAAAAAGTCATTATTTCTTCAAGATGAAGAAATCATAAGGGTCTTGACTGGTTCAGATGATCAGAAACTACAAACGAAGTGTGTTTCTTGATCTGCACAGCTAACACATCATCTGCTTTGCAGAGCAATAACCTACAGGCTATATTACCCAGGGAAAAGTGTCCTCTTACATGTTGTCTAATTCTCCCATGCATTTCTGTGTTAACAGATTTGTGCCACACAGCTTTTTCCACCTTTTATTTCACATCCATTAACACAGAGGAGAGCGTTCTCTCTTTTTTTCACTGGTTAACAAAAATATGCGTGATAGCAAATCTTACAGATATTCAGTCGTGGAAGGCAAACGCATTGTGTAACACATCCAGCACTTCAAAATATCAGCTACAGCCAGTAAGCAAACCCTAAGAATTTGCAAGTTGGATAAAATCTCAGTCCCAGAACTAAAATGCTGAACTGACATGTGCTTAACATTTATACTGTAGAAGTACTGCCAGGCCAAAGCCAGCTGAAGCCTGTTAAGCCAGTGAACTCCAAAGACTGTATGATATTAAAACCAGTATATGCTTGGAAGACCTGGGCAGAGCATTTGGAAAGGCTTCTCAACACTAGCGGGCACTCTTCTGGCACAAAATCTTAGTTTAACTGATGCTAATGTAAACATAAACCATTAAACTGAACTATATGCATCGAGGAAGGAAGCTTCTTATTCTCAATGGGGACATCCAGGGAAGAGCACTTATTTCCTGCAGGATGTAGAAGATTACAGCTTCTAGATAGCACTGCCCCTATTCACCTCAAACTGTCTCAAGTGATTTAATTCAGAGACAGAGCACAGAATCAGGAGTGGAATTACTCTGCCACATAACTTCCAATTATAGATGGACATAAATTTTGGGAAACGAGCCTAGTTAGATCCACAAGATAACTGCCAGGACAAAGACTGTCATTAAGCAAAGAGAGAGATGAGCTGGCCAGGCATTTGTCTTCTCTCTCCCCCATTCAACATTTATTTAGAAATGTCTTTACTACCTCCAGATAAACTTGTTGAGGTAGAAAACAACATGAGTCATACACTGCAAGAGCCAACAACTGAGGAATAGTCACTGCGGTCTCTTCTCACTGTAGCTTTTAATATTCTCCTCACCTTGCTGTTTTTCAGGAATAGGAAGAAAATGCAAAGAATAATTATCATAATAAATGAAATAATATTAATCAACTCTTCATATGGGTGCCCAACCTTGCTACGCCTGCAATGCCCTCCTGCTCACAAGAAGCAATGAATCTCTTCTGTGCCGACATCAAGAGCTCTGTTACCAAAATCTACACTATAGGGGGAAAAAACGACTCCCATGATGGTCATCTCATCATAACCCCTCTTCTGACCCTTGATATGAGTTCAGCTTTAAGTGCCTTCATCCATGTCACGAAAAGCATACAGTAGCCAAAAGCCTCATACAACATTTGACTTATCATGGTTATTCAATGACTTTAAAGCCCCAAGTTGAAAGCAGATTCCTATGCCTTTTTTGAGAATTCAACAAAGCAGAGAATATTTCATGACTGAAAGGTGTTTGACAAACTATACCCCATAAGGAATCTCTGACTACAGATCATTATGCAAAGAATCAAAGAGTATCTTTTGGTTTTAGAGTTATCAAAGCAACATTTGTACCCATGCTAGTGAGGAGAACAGGACACCACCAAACTCATTCTAAAAAGTTCATCACCCTATTGGAGACTTGAAGGGATACCAGCCTCAGTTTTTGGTACAATCATTCAAATCCCAAAACAGGCAAAACATGGGTCATTCTGAACATTTGCATTCTCTCAAAATAATCAATTTATGTTGCTATTTCAAAAACAAAAAAGTACTTCAGATGTCTGCTTCAGTGAACATCTCTCTGAATGGGAAACACACAGGAAGATGAGTCCTCCCCTTCCTGGTTTACACTGCTGTAATTAATCAGGCACTGAATCTCACCAGTTGAGAAACTGGTACAGCAAATCATTTAATCTCATGCACGGACCTACATGGTGCTTTAGATGGAACTGTCACTGATACAAAAATGTTTGAGGGCTTAACAAAGTCTTATCCTTTCTGGACTGCAGGCAGATGCCAGGGAGCAGCAGGATACTTGGTGCCCCTCTCCTCACACATCCATCTGTTCAGCCTGGAGAAGAGAAGGCTGCGAGGAGAACTCATAGCAGCCTGCCAGTATCTGAAGGGGGCCTATAGGGGTGCTGGGGAGGGTCTCTTCATTAGGGACTGTAGTGACAGGACAAGGGGTAACGGGTTAAAACTTAAACAGGGGAAGTTTAAATTGGATATAAGGAGGAAACTCTTTCCTGTGAGGGTGGTGAGGCACTGGAATGGGTTGCCCAGGGAGGCTGTGAATGCTCCATCCCTAGCGGTGTTCAAGGCCAGGTTGGACGAAGCCTTGGGTTACATGGTTTAGAGTGAGGTGTCCCTGCCCATGGCAGGGGGTTGGAACTAGATGATCTTAAGGTCCTTTCCAACCCTAGCTATTCTACGATTCTATGATCTGCACAGGGTTGGCTGCAGCTTTCTGCAACTGCATGAGAGCTCCAGGGCAGCATCTGGGAGGTAACCACAGGACTTGAAGTCCCAACTTAGATCTCTAGTGCAAAGCAAAGCAGAGCTGTTGGTTGAAACGCATGCAAGCCTCCCTGGTTGGTTCCTTCCAATAAAAACCTCCTTACCACTCTACCACGGCTGTGCAACAAGAGATTCTGTCTCATAAGAGACAAAAGTTTTAAGTATTAAGAAATCTGTTGCTGTGGTGATATTGATGATTCACCCTTAGTCTTTGGCTTTACACCCAACTAGTGGCACCAACGTCACACACACGACACTATCAGACTCTCGCACTTATGTATGACTCCAAGTCAGCAAAGCACAATGCCCACGCTCACCGTTCATGGTGACACAGTGGGACTTAGTCATGCGCTTAAGTAAGTGACTTGTTGACTAAAACTGGAATAAACCTATATCTGTAGTCAAATACATGCTGAAGGGTTTGGCTGGAGAGGGACATGAATCTGCCTTGAGTTTAACTTGTTTTGCTTTCTTCATCTGTGTAGAGTTGTGGTGGTAGTAGTTTTTACAGGTTCATAGACAGAGCAATAAAGATTCTTCTTCTGTTAAACATCTCCCAGGACTAGCTGGGAGATCTCGGGCTGGAAAAGAATATACCAGTAATATAAACCTCTGGTCCTAAGCAGAGTTGTGTGAAATCCATTAAAATTAGCTTGCACAATTTTATTTTTAAAATTAAACTGTTCAAAATAGGAAAGGCTCCCAAACCACCCAGCAATAATTACTTTGGCTCCCTTGAAAACTTCCAAGCAGCTTAATATCATTAGGTAGATTCTAGTAAACAAAAAACTAAAAACAGGGCTCCAAACACCAATGACCTGACTCTGATCTAGGTTCTTGAGGTGGAAATGGAAAGGAATTCCACTGAAGACACCAGAATAAGAAAAACGTCATCTTCTTTAGCTCAGTACACTACACAAACCACATCCAGTATTTGTCAAACATCAAAGGTCTGAGAGTAATCTAGAAGAGTGCTGAACTTGTCCTGGAGAATCCAAATTGAAGTTTATTAAGCAAATATGCAAACAATATGCCCAGCACAAACATTCTGTAGACAGTTACAATGGCAAACAATTGTCTGATGCATGCATATTTAGAATCAAATGAAGGAATATTAAGAAAGATGAGGTTAATGTGACAAGGTCATTATATTTTATTGCCCTCATCCAAAAATACATGTATGTTGTCATTCTTCTGCAGTACACAGTAAGACATGATCCATTTCATACACTGCAACAGGAACGTTTTAAACACACACAAAGAAGGAAAATTGTTCTGCAGTCACTCTGCACGTAAATTCCCAGTGAAAATACTTGTTTTGTTTTGCATGGCCTCTAATATGATCACTATGAGAAGAGTTTGGCAGCACCCTCTATAAACCATCTGCAAGAGTCTGCTCTCAAGCAAAGATTTAAAGGATCTTTAAGAAGGGAACAGGCAGACACATACAAACCATGACAGTTTTGATTCTGGACTGTTGCCAGTGTTCAGCACAGCTTTAATGTTAAGATACACAAAATTTTCCTGTGTGTAGATTTTATAACATGTTTCTTACTCATGGGATCCATAAATCTCATTCAGACCCATATAATACCAACAAACATGTATATAACTTTTTTCCACGTAACAAATTCCCTGATTATACACAAATCTACTGCACAGGACATTTGTGTTTCAGTCACATCATCTGAAAACATTTAGAGAGAGGGATTTGCATGTGTATGCTTTCGTTTGCTTCCAAGCAGCTAGTTCACCACTAAGAAATGCTGATGAAATAGATTTTTATTGATGCTTCATCTAACATACTAGGATGTTTGGTGCCTGGTCCATAGTAATTGGATACTCAATTACTTGCTTCCTTAACAAATTAATTTATTAAATGCAAAATATACACAGCCAGTATTTCAAGGAACTAAACTGCAAACTAAGGCAATGGTGGGACTCTTTAAGAAGATGACCTCTGTGTTTCAAAAGTCTGGGCATATCCAGTAAAAAAGGGAGCCAACAACATAATAAAATATTTTAAATACAGTTGTTTCAATTCAGATACCATAACTTTATTATCTGCCTCAGAAAAATTAGCCTGAAAGAAAAATACGAATAAAGAATGTAATATTTTTTCATCTATTTATATTTTATTTCAGTACGTACATTAGCCAAGCCTCCCCTCTCAGGACTGTCAGCAGTTTTATTTTGAACCATAAATCACAGAACCAAAGGATAATACAACACTCACTACATAACAAAAGTAAAGCCATTAACCATTAGCATCATCACCTCTGAATTAGTTTTCATCCTGAAATTAGAAGAGAAAATGCCAACATGCAAGTTCTTTTAAATTGGGGAGGAGAAATGAAGTTAGTGCAATTGTCTTTTTTTCCTTTTTAAACTCTTGCCAAGAGATTCCACCTACAGCTCTCTATGAGAGATCTCAAAAGTACTGTCATGTCTAACACCTTCTGGAATGAAGCCAGTGAGTATATGTCCTCCAAAAGAAAACCAGCTTCTCATCAGTGGAGGACCCTGTACAAGAATGGGCTGGCTGGAGGTTACAGGAGAGGGAATCACTTGAGACCTCTCCCTTCCCTTACTCTCCTCTCTGAAATCACAACCGCAGCTGCAGAGCAGGTAGTCCCATGTCAGACAATGCAGCCACCGGCTGTGCAGGAACCGACTAGCCTCACTGCAGCTGTGGTGGGGTGTACTGAAGGGAGCACAGCTCTACTGCTTCCAGCACACACACACGCACGCACGCACACACGCACGCACACACACACACACACACACACTGGCTTCTGTGGGTACCACAGCCTTTTAAAAGCTGAAATACAAAGGCTGTATCTGAAAGAAAAAGTTCCCATGGTGCTAGCTGCCACAAGCACTAAAATGTCACTGCAAATTCATCTACTGCAGAACAGATAAACATCTTCAGGGTAAGCAGCGCCTATATTATGAATAACTTTCTGGTAATCTTCTATTTAAATAGTCCCTGCTCCTTCTCATCTCTGCTAGGCCATAATCACTTAGCCCCTGCCTGAACTCCAGTATCAACCCATTTTGAAAAAGAAACTTGTTACATCAGCTACACTAGGACAGTCACAGGTCTCTGATGAAAATGGTGCTTAAATCAGACCAAAATATGAAGGAGAGCCTTCACTTCAGCAGGAAGAGTACCAGCCCCATCAGAGTGACACCAAGAAGATGCTGCCTTGTTTTCGGCAGAGCAACTAGCAAGCAGCTTATCCCCAAGCCTCAACATAATGATGATAACAGCAATCTATGCTTCTTACCAACAACCATGCAGTTATCATCAGGATGGAGGAGATTAAAACCTGGAGAATGCCATGTGCAAAAAAATACCTTTACTGTTTGCAAGTTCTTGTAAGAGAAGTGATAGCTATGGAAATTGTGCCCGCTGTCTGATGTCGTTCCCACAGAGACTGCTGGGCAAAACTTCACCACAGCATGAGCAGTGACGAAGACAAACAGGAGATGTACTGCCATACAACTGGTGCTTAAACTACAGTCGGAACCTGCCAAGAGAAACAGTGTGCCTTCACACTGTGCCAGACTAACAAGCATGACAGGAAATCTAAAGCACCTAGATACTGTAACCTGCTGCAAACATCCAACCTTAGCCCAAGATAGAATATTAGCAATTTAATGGACAGTGGACATTTTTAATGATGGCATGTGATTGACTTAGCACTCTCGGTCAAGCATGCTAGCTGACAACGTACACTCCTAGTCCTTTGCAATGCAAAATAAAACAAGGACATTTAAAGCACCTTCACAGCAAGTTTTCAAAATACAGCCACTTGATTGCTTGCAAATAGCTCTTCATGTGGGGACGCTCACTCTGGAATCAGAGGGTAATATTTCAATTTAGTCACAAATTTGATTTGTCTGTCTAGGAAAAAAGAGGCCGGGGAAAGATCGCTGTAGAACAAGGATATCCCCATAGGGACATATACCAGTAAAACTGCAGTTGTTTAAAATAATACTTTAATTTTTCAAGTAAAGCTTCTTACAAGCTATATCCTTAGCTAGTCATGTACAAGACACCGACTGGCCAGACTGTGAGAAACAAATTATAAGACCTTGAAATACGGTCATAATAAATGCACACAGCCCCTGCTCAATAAACCATGATTTACATGTTCTTATAGAAAGAGAGTAATTTCTAAAAACATGGATAAACCCTGACAATCACAAAAGCTCTGAGCCCTCCCAAGGCATTAACCAGCCAGGAAAAACAAAAGATTGGAAGAAGATTCTTCCAACATTCCTGGTGTATAATTGTGCAACAAAACCGGAGCTCACTGGGATACTCCTTATTTAAACATCCTATTAAAATGTGTTCCTAATATCACAAAACCAAAGTAATTTTGATCACATTGAAAGAAAAAAGAAATCAGGTTTTCTTAGGATGGGAAAAACATCCTGTTTCAAGACAGACATATTAGATCAATCAGTTGGTATGGCACACAAACAAATCTGCTGAGCCAAAGTTTGGAGGAGGTTTTCTCTGGGCAAACAAATTGTTCCCAATCCCACCCTTTCTCCTTCTTGTCCATTTATATCGAAAACTCTCCTATTCCATTCTATTTTGTAGAAAACAAAAATGTCAAATTATTTTTAAAAATGCTGAAACAGGGCTTTGCAAGTTTATTTGGAAATAAATCTCAGCACACTTGCACTGTCTCAGCGTTTTTATGTCAATTTTATTGTATTTGTACTGGTATCATTAAGCATTCTATCTGGCAGAATTTAAATGTAAGCAATTCATAACAGAATACTTTGAAATAATGTAACACATTAACTACAACTTTCAGTTACACTGTACAATTTGTCAAGCTGCCAAGAGAACAACTCATTTGTAAAGACAGGTTGTTGCTTATTCTTGTCATTTGTGTTACTTCACTTCGGCTGCGTTTGCCCGACACTTGGCACGGAGTTAGTCAATCACACTGACGGCTACCTGATGATCTCTGATCAAATGCACAAACAAAACTGAGATTCTAATGACTCATCCATCAGGCCGGAGATACTCCAGATAGTGCCTCCAGGGAAGAAATCCCTGCCAGCCACACATGCCGGTAGGGATTACTGACACAATCTAGTCATGGCGTTCTTCCCAAGACTGGGAAATTACTGAGATAAATCACTTGGATTTGCTGGATTAAAACATGTTTAGAGGCTCTGAAGTGTACATCTTTTTGCAAACTGCCTGTTGAGGGCTTCTTTTGAAGTTAAGGCATTTAAAATAGAGATCCAATACAAGCATGCTGCCACTCTCCCTTCTCAGAGCCTCGATATTTCTTTCACATTTAACTCATCCATATATTTTTATCTCCTGCCCAGCATTCCACAGGTGGAGAACAAATAAGACCTTATGAAATTATGCCGTTACAGAAATGGTAAGAGTATGTCCACTGCCTGCCACCTCCCTCTCCCTTTCATATGCACACACACAGCAATCACCTTCATGCATCTTAAAGCTGCAACTGCTCACTCGTGTGTGAAAATGAACCTCAGACTTCTACCAGTGATGACGATAGAAGCCTAATGGTTTCATCCAAATTAGCTCTTGAATTGGGTCATATATATTTTAATGAAGTAGAAGCTAATGTGGGGGCTGGAGTTAGGAAGCTGGATGCTAGATGAGTGCCTGTGATTGCTTTTGTCCTTGGTTTGATTAGTTTGGCAATCATGATAATTTACATAAATTGTGAGTATCCTACAAAGGGGGAATCACATCCCAAGGGAGCAGGAAAAAGGAGCATACAGCCTATTCATAATAAGATTTTAATGTGCAAATAAATACTAGGTAATTCTATTCTCCGCCCATGTGTTCCACCTTGATGAAGCAACTCAGGTGGCTCAGACAGCACTGCACTGACCAGGACTACCTCGCAGGCCCAAGCATGGACTACTGTGAGAAACATGATGAACATCATGTGAAAAGGGATGGAGAGTTTTCCCTGATCCCAGTAAATGGGTACATGTGTTCTATCAACAATTATAATCTCCATCAAACACATCACTGAACATTTAAAATAAACCCTAGTCCACACAGCTTTGTCTCAGCGGATTTACCTGACTCAATAGAATTATTCATTTAAGCACACTGAGTGAGCATTATCATCTCCTCCAGGAAATCACCCTCCTTCTGAAACCCTCAGAGGCTAAGAATGCTTGTCCACATGTGTTTCACTGGTGGCATCATGGCTGCACCTCCTTCTTTAAATTAAAGAGCATCAGAGAACACCTCTGAGCATTGGAACTCATTGGCCTGTGCTAGGAGCTATTGAGGGCACCCACACGTTTGGCTCATGCCAGCACACCCTAGACACATATCTAGCACATCCCTAGACACAGCCTGGAAACCATGACGAGCTCTAGCAGCTGGAGCTACCCTCATTTGGAGGGCACACTTGTTGAGCAGCGGTGTGATAGTCCCAGGCTGCTTCCGTAACTGTCACTCTCCAGGCCAGTGTGATCTCAGGCCTATTCATGTTGGTACTAGAGTCTGCCTTGCCTATGGACTTCTTGATTATCCCGAGTAGGGAAACTGTAAGACTCCTTGCAAAAGATGTCATGAATATGATTTTATGTGGCCTTCAGGGGAATACTTGAATTGGACAAGTACTTAAAAGACCCATTGAGAGTTACTGTGTAAATGAACTATGTCAGGTTCAACAAATCCCCTGAGCTAAACATTGTTTGAGGCTGACAGAACTTTCATAGAAGTATCACATATGTTTGTCCCCTTCTTACCCCCTGGGTCTGCTTATTACGGCCACTGGTGGAGACAGAATATTGGGCTAGATGCAGTCTTTGTCTGAACCAGTCCAACTGTCATGTCATTACATAGAAGTGGTAATGTCCAGAGTTCACTGTGACAGAGCAGATGCGAGGAAATGTTCAAGACAACAGAGGAGCTGAGAAGTAGTTTGGCAAGTAACGTTTTGGCAGCAGTACTGGCTTTAATAGCCTCCCTTATCCCCAACCTCACCCATTTATTCCCACCACTCCCTTCTTTGTGCTTGTACAGCTGTTTGTGTAGCCACATCATGAACCAGGCTAGAGAAACTACTTGGATGAGACACCTCTCTTCTTGTCTTTCCTCCCACCCTCTTTCTCTGGGTTATTATTCAGCCAGATCAGTATCCAGATTTAGCTGCTGCACAGCTGAACAAATAGTTTGCCAGGACAACACAAGAAGCAGCACAAATCAGGAACATGTGTCCAGGGCCAGAAGGTGTTTGTGCTCAGCATAAGCTTTGCTTATGCGTGACCATCACCACCACCAGACCACAGCCTTGAGACTCCGTGGGATAAAGAAAGAAGTGGCTCTGTCTGGAGCAGAAGCAGGGCTTGCCCACAAGCCACAGCAACAACTAGGAGGAGACTGCCTATATGGTCCAGAAAAGACAGAGCTTCAATATGGATGAGACATTGACAGAAGTTGTTTGTACAAACATTCCCTGCATTGTAACTCAGATAAAAGTAAGAACTCTCCTAAGATAAACCAGACCACGTTCAGTTTAAAAATCAGACATGGCCCAGGTACCTGTAAATCACGTCAGGATGTTCCTGCTAAGCAAAATTATTGTGTCTTTTAAACAGTAGTTATTGAGTACATTTGGCTTTATTAGTTCTCTGAGCAATTTCCCGATTAGGAACATCCTGATTAAGTGGAAAATGATACACTGCCTCTGCATTCTCTATAAACAAAAATGGTAGTTTACTACCTAGGCACACACAGAGGCTAAGCAGAACACAAAGAGGAGAGACTTGGGTAATACTAATGGCTGTTTCCTGAACACAGACAGTAAACGACAACTTGGCCTCCATCCCCTTGCACAATCCAGTCTGACACCTTTGCCTCACAGGAAATTGGAATAGTCCATTAGAGAACAGCAAGATGCCATACAATGCACACACCTTTTCTTTCTCATATATACAGCATTCAAAGACAGGCACCACTGCTCACATTGCTTTCCTAATGGGTTGCCAGAAGTAGGAACCAGTTCCTGCCAGAGGCTGCAATACTTTGATGGAGGTTGACCAACAGAGCAAAATGCAGTATTCAACAGAATACCTTTACTGCATTAAAAAGACAGTAGCAGCCACCGAGCAGTGGCATGATTGCTGACAGTCAGGTTATGCAGCCTGAAGGATAGGAGGGTTCTGACCGTGTGTTCTGAACTCCCCTCAAACTGCAAACTACCACACCTTCCAGGATACTATTTCCCAGGTAAGCTAAAGGAAATCTACTGAGGCTGTGAATGGATAAATTAATAAATGAACTGGGACACACCAGGCAGCTTAAACTCTGGATTTCATTAAGATCAAAATACAAACACAAGTCAAACACATCAAACAAGCATCAATCAAAGTATTGATGTTGTCACACTAGATTGTCTCCTTCTGACAAACTCTTTGAAGGTGAAGAAACTAGGTGAATTCCAACTGAAAGGTCATATAATATGACTGTACAAAAACACAAGAAAAGAAACAGAATTCAAACACAAAAGCCTATTTCTAAGAAGCTCCAAAACTAAATTCACTTCACCTCTCTCAACCCTTGAGATGCAACTGTCCCTGGTAGATTCTCCCAACACACACATACCAGCTAAAATTAGGCTCATGATTGTGACTCATCCAAGTGGCTGCCAATCTCTTAGTTAAAAAAAGAAACAATTCCAGCAGTTGTGTACCGCACACAGCCCTTTGCTGCACAAGATGTTTGAATGCAAACTGGAGCTAAGCAGCTTCATGGCTTTGGAACAAAAAGACCACAGACAGTGTATTTCTTTAAAGTCACCATCCTTTCTGATACATTATTTAAAGCCACAGAAAACACAACTGCCCATGGTGGTTCTGTTCAACAGCTGGATTTTGAAAGATTGATCAAGTACCTGATAAACCCATTTGCTTGAAGAGCATTTTTCTAGCAGTCAAAATGATTCTGTGACTGTACTGGCTCTCTACATGTTGAACAAAACGTGCAGCATGTTAATCAAAATAGACACCACTTCCAGTGTTAACCCAGTTATGTGAAAAGCACTGTCACACCTCTGTACCAAAGCACACCAAACCAAACCAAGCCTGACTTCAGAGAGTCTCGTCAGGAACCAAGGGAAAAATTGTTTCTGAGCAATTACGTCTATCTGTTTTAACTGGAATCTTCTGCAGCAAAGAGCCCCACCTTCCAAGGGTGGTAAGCAGTCAGCTCATGTGTAACTCGCTAGAAGCAAGAGACAGTCACTACTTCTGGGCACAAACTCCCTAAAGAATAAATTATAACAGAAGGAATCCAGCAGGGCTGCCACTACATTTAAAGACAAAATTCCCATTGAATTCAGCAAGACAAGAGCAGGCTTTGATACATGTTCCACAAAGTTGCAGCAGACTTTGGTCTGTCCCCAAAAGTGGCAGAGTTTTCACAGCACACACAAAACGGAAGGGAGAGGGATACTAGAACTGAAGAAACTTCTGCCTGCAAACAGCATTCTATTCACTAGGAACTTCTTTTTTAATACGCACGCTCTGGAGCTTAACTCTGTAACAACCTGAAAGCTGTAACTGTACTTATTACAGTCAAATACAGACCTTTAAAGTATGTCATGGAACTCACTCTCTTTGTTTTATGAAGCAAGATCAATGTGTCCTTGCCACTGTAAGCTTGATCAGAGGAATTTAAAAGGAGAGAGCTATGCTTTGGTCCCCACGTGATGAAAAGGAAGTGAGCCCCCAGTGTAGCTGTAAGCTTTGCTATTCTCTATGGCAGAGAAATGTGACAAAACAGATTGGAATGTAACCCCAAAACTTCACCACAACAGCGGAAGTTTTTTCTTCTCTTCAATAAAATGCTCAAACATTCTGCCCCAGCCCATGGAGCCAGCGTGCTTCTGAATCCAGGCTACCACAAAGGAGCCTTTATCAGTATGATATTGCACATGTCTCTAGGAAGCTGTATCTTGCTGCTCATTCAGAAATTGCAGTTAATCTGTTTTGGTGGAGGGTCGATCAAACCAGGCTGTGCTTAACAGCACAATCTTGATATTCAGAAATGCATTAGATTGCTACATTTGCGCATGACAACTGTGCTATATGTGGCCAACGGGTCTGAAGAAATCTCCCTCCTTGTATGGTAACAATAACTGCCTTTAACCATAAACCAGAAAATATCAGGTACTGATTGATCAAAACACTTCCATAATCAGCAGACTCACTGTCCATCAGTCCTCCTGTCGTCCTCTTTAGCCAGGTAAGCCTTATAGATTAGTTTTACAGAAAAGTGAAAAATTAAGCCTGTGTAGGTCAAGGCTGACATTCTCAAACTTGGCTGTCTCCTGTTATGCTCCTAAATTCACATTTAGTTTTCAGTAATGCTGCAAACCCCCACACAATATAGCACATAAAGACACCGTGGGAGTCGGTGTGTGTAAAAGTCAGAGCAGTCCCACATACCTGCTCAGCTACAAACCTGGATGTTTAACTTCAGACATCAACGTTCAAAAAATGTTGGCTGAAGTGATTTATTGGAGGCTGCAAAGACAGTCAAGGTTAAGGACTGGACATGAAACCAGAAGACCTCACTTGTAGTGCCTCTGCCTAACCAAAGCCTTCTCAGTGTACAAATGCACAGTTATCTGTGATTTTATAGCACAGAACTAGGAGTTAGACAAAACATGTGGAGAGAGCTCTTCGATCTCTATGAAAAGGATCCTGCGTGGTAAACATTCTTTCTGCATGGAAGGTTAACAAGCAGGGTCTTGAAACGAATATATCCACTTCCCAAAGGCAATTAAATCCTGTTTCTCCAGCAAAGAACTTCCAGAGGAAGTTCCTCTAGTGAGTAGTTTCCTCACTCTACGCTCCTACAGTGTGTAACTGACACTAGGAGACGCACCCAACAGAAAAGAGCCCACAGTTACTGTTCAGGACATTTTTCACACTGCATTTTATCTACAACCAGAACTAATAAATCTGCAGTGTGGGTGCTCTGCAGAATTATTGGCTGTGAATAGCTGCTGGAACATAAGCTTGCAAAACACTGCTGCTTGCCAGCCATGCCCTGCTCTCTGGGAGGCCAGAGCCACGTGGGGCATCGGGGAAGCCCTGGTGTATTCCCTCTCAGCATGCATAATACGCACGCGTGAATCAGCACCACCACAGAGCTATGCCCCATCTAGCACAAAACCAGGGAAAACTCAGATTTAGGGCAGTAACTCCCTGCCCCTGCGCCGCCATCCTCCGCTGAAGTAGTGCGCGTTGTGTGTCATGTTTGATCACCGTGCTCTCGAGGACATCAGCAAGAGCCAGGCATGAGAAAGGGGGTTAAAAGCTACGCATTTCTGATACGTCCCAGAACGCCCTTGCTTCTCGCACTTCAAATTGGATCCACATTGTTTCCCTAGCACGGCCTGTTATTTCCCAGGCTCCAGAAGGTGGGGTGCGGCTCAGCCCCCTGGCAAACTACCCGAATCCCCCACCCTCTGAAGGACTCACAGGCTCATGCCAGGATTCAACCAAGATTCAGCATGCGAAGGAGAAGAGATCTGTGGAGAAAAATAACGGCACGATGCTTAATTTGGCCAAAGAGTCTTTTAATACTGCCCATTCCACATAAGTATATGCATATTAATTAAAAACATTGCATAAACTGGTAAAGTTTTGCTCAGATGGCTTCTGGCAAGCATTGTGATATGCTTTAGCTTTTAGGGGATGAGGCAATGAAAAATACTGCAGGTATCGGGTTCAGTACCAAAAGGGGCCAATGTAAAAACTGCCAAACAACACAGCTTAAAGAGAGAAGATGGGAGGAATGTAATAATAAGAATCAAGTACTTTTCATATTAGTTTAAGGTGGTAACATGAGGTTTATTTCTTCAAGAGATGGGATTGTTTCTCAAGGAACTGAGCCAAATCCAACAAAGAGCTAACAAGACACAGACAATAAAGTACTGCCAGTGAGTAGAACAGCTGTTTTTCAGCTCACTTAGTCTAACCTGTCCTTGCCTTTGGCAGAAGACTTTTGAGTTTAGCAAGACATTGAGGATTTCATAGCAATGCTGAACAAAGATTCTATAGAGAACATGGAGAAAAAAACACTTCTGCATTCTCTGTGCACTGTTTATCCAAGATGGACACTGGGTGTTTTCTCTCACCTTCCTCTTTGAAGGGTAAGGGTTTGAAGTGAAGGATAAAATTCACAGCTAAGCCACTGCAAAGTGCTTCTGAAAATCTCACCCTTAGCATATTCCAGTGTTTCTCGCTACACTCCCCAGAGGTGGTAATTTATTTTATTAAACAAACAGTCTACACTAGAACTAAAACAACTTATTGCAGGTATTTCTTAATCAGCTTCATCAAGCTCAAGTGAAAAAATATTTAGCTTGTTTTAAAGAGTTCCAATATTTGCATTTAGAGGATTATTAAGTAGGAATTAAATCATGTTCCTGATATAGCTGGGATTTGATTAATAAGTAATAAAAATGTCTACCTCATATCTGAACAAAATCCAGAGTCACTGCTTCAATAAAATATTATCATGCAATTTAAGCTTGCAGAATATTTTGCTGATTTTAAACTACCAATCCTTGTGCTGGGTATGAACTAAATCATAAGATATATATATTGCTTCTCTCCTGAAAGGAAGATGAAAGGGGCAGCTGGGCTACCATAAGAGCTAGCTGGTCAGAGCAGCAGCAAAGCAAAACACTCTCCTGGAAATCAGGGGTTGCTCCACTGCTAAAGGTTTCTTCTGATGCCAATAAAGGAGGGTGTGTCACAAGGGGAATATCTGCCACTTCAGCTGTAATTAAACTTGTTGCTGAGTATGATCCACGTAAAAGTAATTCTTGATCCACTTCAGCTGGTGATTATTTCCCCATGGAAAAATGAAGGACTTTTAGCAGGCAGTGATGAAGGCATGGGGCTGAATACAAGCACAAAAGAGCCACTTGGATGGGAACAGTATGTTGGAGGTTTTAATTTTTGCAAGTGCTTTAAAGCAGGGTACAAGTACCTGACTCCTTTTAAGACTACATTGAAAACAAGTCAATTGCACCTCCTCACCAGGGGTCGGAACTGCATCTTTCCTATGGCTTTTCCCTTGTAACTGTGATTCACCACATTACTTATTACAGCAAAATCATTCCTTCATGTACAAATTTCTGCATTTAATCTTCAATGTGCTTAATTAAAGGCTAGTGAGCTTGGTATGTTTACCAGGCACAGGTGTGCAACCAGGTGTGACCTAACTGTAGCTCACACCATTAAGAGATGGAGCCAGTAGAGTTTCAGGCATTACAACTGGAATTAAAATAAGTACTTAGTGCAATTTCAGGTGCCTTAGTGTACCCTATCTGGCTGATCTACAGAGGCACGTATTTCAACTAAAATGAAACCATCATCTTGCAATAATCTTGTGGCAGATACATTAATCACAGCCAGACATGAGAAAGGAAGGAGAGGAACTGGCAGCTAAACTCCTCTCAGCTAGTAGGAGTAAACCAGAAATAATTCCAGGGAAGTCAATACAAACTTGCTGGTATGAAAAAGCACTGGAAAATCCTTAGACCATTTCTTTCTTTGTAAAAGTAACACTTAATGAAGGCTACGGAAATCAGCTCTTGTTTAAAACTCGCAACTTCACCTGAGGGTCAGGTGTCTTCAACCTACACTTTAAAAGCTAATTTATGCTTACAGATATTTTCTTACAGAACATGAGTTCACGATGGCTTATGAAAGACACATTAGCCAAAGGTGAGGAGCACATCACTAGAAGACATCAACATACTTCTGTGGGCCCACATTCCCACTGCCTCTTGAGCATCTTCTTTCATCTGACCCTTTGTCCAGAAAACTACTGAAGCCATTTTATCCCTTCCTGTGCTGTTCACTATGGTGTAACTTCAAACCAAGCTTAAACAGTCTTCTAACTAGTGTGTCACTGTCATACTTTTATTAATCATCTCCTAGTTTAAGCAAAGACTAGATACTTATGGGAAAAGCAATTGCTAATGGCATTAGCGTAGGAGTTCAGATCATGGAAATTCCTGCATCTTTCTGTTTGAGAGTTAGGTCTATTGGTACTTCTGTAAGGGCACAGTGAAAAATAACATATGCTAAAAAGCACAGATTATGGTAACTGGGGCCATGCAAGTACCCGCAATACACAAACTCAAGATGTTAGAGATGATGCATAAAGCAGATGAAAAATGGCTGAATTCTAGTCATACGCTGCTTTTCCTGGCACAATAGCTCAGGCATTGAGGATATGAAAAGGAGAAAGTGAATACAACTTATATTTGGAATTGTTTCGGCTACTATTGCTTGTGCTAATTGGTTTTAAAAGGATTTTGTTTGATTGTTTAAGTAGCATTTTAGGAGAGTAAAATCCAGCACTGAGACGTCTTTGGCACTTAAACATTTCCAGAGGGATTTATGGGCAAAATCTTTGGTGATCAAGTGTAGTCAAATACAGTCCAAGTCCTGAATCAAAACAGTAGCCTACTTAGGGCTTTTCATCTCTTTTAAGGAACTGTGGTCCCTTGAAAGACTTTGGCAGACCTGGCTGGATTCTTTGGTACTTAATATGCAACAGCAAGAGCGAACAAGCTTGTGAACAGCCATTAAATCACAATCAAGGATAGAGTCTAATCAAGTCTAAAAAGAGCAACATTACGTTTGAGCATGCAGTTTGTTATCAGCTGAACACATTAAACCATTAAAAGCATTCACACAGGAATCTGATGAATAATTTCATAGATAGATGATACCAAAATTTGAATATGAATACAAGTCACAAACTCACTCTGGCTTGAAATGCCTGCACCTCTCAGCTGCACAGCAGCACCAGAGATAATGCAGAACACAAATGTGATGTTCATAGGAATATTTTATTATGAAGCTTCAAAACAATGAAGGGAAACAGCTTAAAATTTCATCTTAAGGGGACAGCAATGAGGCAGAGGGAACTCTTACGCTACAAAACCTGCAAAAGGGGAGCTTAACAGAATTTTCTACCTTCATCCACGTATTTCTATTCCCCACAGGAAAAATATAGATTAATACCAAATCATATCGCTGTGCTCATTTTAGAGAGATACAGACACAGAAAGGTGAAGTATGTCTCCACTGGGGGCTACAAGAATAAATAAATTAATGCTTTAGTATTGTGATTTGTAAAGTATCCAGAGTCTTTCAAAAGTATTAATCCCAACAAGGTGTATCTCTTTAGCCCCCTGTTCAGAGAGATTAAATGAAGCTAGGAAAAACAAAAGGCATCAGCATTACTGAACAAGGACATCAAATCAGGCTTCTCAACATCAGAGAGAAGCAGATTTTTAAAAGTGACTGGTGAACTCACTCACGCCTATCTCCATTTTAAGCAACCTTACCTAGAGCTAAGGTTCAAAAGTACTGTGTTCTCAGTCCTTTCAAATGATCCTTTAAAAAAAACCTCAAAATGGGTATCCAAAAATCTTACATATTTACAACAGTAGCTGTAAATATATTATTATAATTAATCAGTTTAAAAACTCTTTGTTTTGCTATCTTAATCTATTTCCGTAAGAGAAATTTGGTCTTTGTAAGGGTGAAAAGCAGAATATAGCTTCTGAACGAAAACAGCAAAGTTCATCTCAATACTTAAGCATATATTTTAGAAGATTAATTTTATTCACACAAGTTTGTAAAGTGTTTCTGAAACCACATTATGTGTACAGAGCACACAGAACGAAGATGTTCAGCTCCCTGCCTCGGAAGCTTAGACACTGTGCTGACACACTAAGAAACAGCACCAGCATCCCAAAGTCTGCACTCCACATCAACTAATCTGCTGCTCCAGGACAGAGTGTTTTGCGTTATTCCACACTAAACATGAAAGTTAATTTATGTATGGTACTTCCTTAAAACTGCCTATGCTGAGGGTATGTCAGCAGAAGAAAGAGCAGCATCATGCACATGATGGCACACCAGGGATGTATGTAGTTTCACTGAATCATCAGCGTTCACTGATAACCAGCACAATCCACTCTTACTAAATAAAACTTCATGAAGCAGCACCACTGCATTTCAAGGTCCTAAATTAAAACATCAAAAAAAAAAGGTGCACAAACAGTGAGTGCTAAGGGGAAATGTATTAGGGTTGGGACAAAGGGTCTCATGCAGTCTGACATAAGGTCTCACACACTGACACGTAACCTGCTAGACACTGAATTAATACACCTTTAAAAATTAATTTGGCTGCAAAAAGTCTTCTTGGCCCACCTGATCTTCACAGATTGATGTTTTCCACTCCCACACAGAAGGCTTCTCATTAGGGAATACAAAGTAGACAGGTAGTGGAAAACTCCGTTAACAACCTAGAATCAGTTATGGACATGAGAATATTCAGAGCCCAAAGCCAGACAAACAGCTAAGAAAGAAGAAGGAGGGAAAGAAAAACCAGTATAATGAAAACATAAATATTGAGCACTGCAATGTATTTCAGCTTAGTTACATAGTCCTAAGGGGCATGCTGAACACTCTGAGCCATGGCAAGGGCACCGAGAACTGGCAGGAGTGTCCAGCACACTGCAGGACTCAGCTCTCTAACACAAACCAGAGCTATTGCCCTTACATGCATTTTATAACATAATCAAGGCATAGGCACACATTCAATGCACGTCCAATGCCTACTGGGAGACAATGGAAAACATTGCACTTTTGTTTTAACTTGGCATGTGGTTGGAAAGAACAATGTCTCAGGTTCCAAAAGAAGAGTCATGTTAACTTGAGTCTTGAAGAAGAACAAGAACTTCAGATTCCACTTCTGACCTCATCTCAGCATAATCCATAAGTACCAAACTTTAGAAAACCTCAAAAATATCACCATGTATTCCACGGAATCCAATTGGATATAGTATATATGTAACCATACACGACACCAATGCTCCCACCACTTACTTGAATGCCTCCCATCACCAGTAACTGGATGTTAAAGAATTAATTCTTAGGATTACTATACAAACATAACAAACCATCATTATTCCTGTTTTACAGATTCAAAGCAAAAGCAGCTCAAGTTCCCAGAGACCAGTCACTTTATCGGGCTTCTACTGATCCAAAACCATGACAACCATCATCAAACACAAAGGATCGCTATTACTATGACTTCAAGGATTGCATTTAAGTCAAGCTTCTAACCAAAATTCTCAAGAAATTCCATATATATATTTATATATACACTTCAGGAAAAAAGTTATATGCTTTATGGCACATTCTAAACTTAGACTGCTCTGATTTTTTTCCACAGAATGGGTAAACTCTAATACGTGGTTTAATTCTCTTTTTAGAAGATGCAGTCCTAATAGATCCACACTGTGGATCAATGAATATAGTCACTCCCTGTGACCCCAAGGCTAAAGAAGCTTCAGCTTAAATTCAACTTGATTTGTTTTTTGGGGTTTTTTTGACAGCAGGTGTTTACAAGCCCCACCAAGGTGGGAGGTCACCACAATGACTTCTAAATGACTGAAAAAGTAACTAATATTCAGGTTAGCAAAACCACCGCTTCTAAAAAGTCTGTCCTACAATCCTGAGCCAGGGAAATAGTGGATCACTTCATATGAGACAGGTATCAACACCACATTTACAGACACTAAATCCACTGCTTTAATCACCATGTATGCTCTTAACCAATTATGCATTTATGCTTTTAACCAAGGTTCCTGTAAGGAAAAAGGCATAAGTAATACCCACAACAAGCGACTGAAGCATGCTCCGCCCTCCCAGCATCCATGTTCCTGTAGCATCCTGCTTCCTCTTTCTTATTCTGCATCTGCCCCCCTTAATCCTGTCAGAAGCTCAACCAGAGGATGCTGATCAGCCTCCTTCCAGCCTCATCTATTACTTGATTAGGAATTAGCTGGCACTGAACGGAGCTGGATACTTGTCAAAGAGCAAGTATGCTGAATGCACACTATACAGTAAATTACAGGCATATTTAATTAAATCCTTATGCATCTCCTTAAATCAGGAGGTGGGAAGAATAACCTTTTCTGTATTCAGAGTATTCACACTGGTTCCTAATCATCATTCTACAAAATAATAACAGAGAGCTTGTGGAAGGTGTTTCTTCCAGTTTTATGCTCTCCTCCACTCTTTTGGTCACTATTCCCCCTTTTCTCATTTAAGCTCAGAGCACATCAAATCTAAAAAGTTTACTGTATTTTCATTGCTAGCACAGCCAAATACTTCATGATACTTCTGCAAATAAACTCTTTTTTTATTCATGCTATGCGATATAAAATACAAGACAATCAGCTGGCTACTGAACCTAAAATAGTTATTGGGCTTTCTCTGTGAAATGATGCAAGGACAGAAAAATGGAGTTAGATGGCAAAAGCAAGAGCCAGACCATCTCCTCTAATTAACGTCACACTAGCTTTCTGGTTTCCTGGCAACTTTGGAGTTTCAGCCTTGTCAGATGGAAAGTATTTGCTTGATAAAATTTTCAGAAATCCTCATCACTCCAATTTGCCAGTGAAACAGATTTTTACAGGGAGGAGGAAAGGAAATTAAATTAGATCCTGTTTTCTTCTTTAATCAAACTGATTGGGGGAAAAAAAAGGCTGATAAAATATTATGCCAAATCTATCATTTATCTAAAACCTACTCCCTGTTTTGCGTGGAAGACCCAGTGGTTCCACCTGGCTTTATACAACCCCCTTGGACATACTGTAAGACCTTAATCTGCATGAGTGAATCTGACTCCTTGGCTTTGCCAAAAATCTGTACTCTCATTTGTGAACACAACGACAAGCATTTAATGTCTCAGCCATCGGTACAATAATGAGAAATGCCCTTTCCACTTGGCTGTTAGAAAGCTTGTAAACTTCTGAGCAACAACACTAATACAACTCCACACAGATGGTCCAAATTTAGAGTACCACAATCAAAAAAGATGACAAGAGGCCAACCTCATAATATGGCCAGAGCGGTTGTTGTCATACAGAATGAATTAACTCAGGCCAGTTCAGATCACTATACTGCACTACTCAGTACAGCATCTGAGCATGTCTGCACCATAAAATGGTAATAACTCCACTGTAGTCACAGCAAGAGAGTTGGATCCCTGCAGAAAACCCTTCACAATACCCCTGTTCTGCTTCTGTGCCATATGGCCCAACTCACATCACAATTTAATAAATGTGAGACTATGCGGTCCCTTTGGTCTCTAAATCAGGCTCTGCATCCAAAAGTTTCCATCTTGCAATAGGATGAAAACAAATCTGCTTTAAAAACCTTTTGGAAAGAGCATGACAGTTCCCAATTTCTCCTTCTCCCATTCAGCTTTTCCAGGCTGACTCCAGTGAAAGCACAGCATGCCTGGGCCAAATCCCATGAAAAGGTGCTCCTGGAATCATGTCAAAACTCACTTTGTGGTCATCCAGGCACAAATTAGGCTGTTAAAAATATGGTGCTCCTAGGATGACTTTGCTAAACACCTCTTCTACCAGTACCCCAAGTACTACTAAGAGACCTTGAATATTGGCTTGATAACATTATATGGAGCCTTGGCTGCAATCAAAGCCCTTTATTTTTCAGAGCTGCATGATTAAATGATCAGAATATCCTACAGGTGCTGTTAAAGCTTCACATCCGTTAGCCCAGCATATACTATCGATGGTAAAAATATTAACTACCCTTCCACCAGTCACAGAATGGTGGGTTATTCTCATTTCAATTATCCCAAGGGCCAAATCCTTACTTTGTTTTGTCCTGTTTCCCAGCTACAAAGAGCAAAACATGTCCTTTCAGTCTGGCTGACTTTCATCAGTGATTAAGGGGAAAAAAGCAGAAAACCTATCCAATCTAAGCGACAGGCAGCAAAAGTCAAAACGTTCACTCCTTAGTGCCCTGCTCGGACTCGATGAGCACTCAGTGCCATGGCAGGCCACTAGCTTTCATACCACACGTCCAGGGGAAATGCTGCAAGCTGAATGATGCCAGGAGCTCACAGGGAGGGCAGACAGAGATGGAGGATCACTTGCTCCTGGCAAGGCAGCAGCTCCCCTCTTACAGGCACTGTTTCATGCAGAAAGCCACTATCTTCCGCAAGGTGAGATAAGACTGAGTGAGACTGCAGAAGGCAGCTTGCTCTAAAGATGCCAGAGGAGAAGGGAGTTGCTGCCCCAGCAGAACATAAGCAAAAAGAGATTCCCGTCTTTCTGTGATTTCTGCCTTTCTGCTCTCATGACATACCAATGCTCCACGTTTTCATTTTGCAGCTTTTAGCATCACCCAAGTATGAGTGATCTTTCTGGGGGGAAATAAAAGTGCGGAAACTGTTATGGAACATGTAGACCATACGAAGTGGAATCATACAGAAATCACTTTCCAGCTGGCCTTGTTCTCCCATTCATATGACAGTTTTCATATTCTTCTGGATTTCTGCTTATTCAAACTGCTGGAATATGGATGCTGGCTACTTTAACAGCATGAGCAAACTCACCATCCATCACTGACCTGCAGAAAAGGCACCCTTTGATAAACACAAAGTTACTCTGAAAAATCCATTAAATGTTAAGAGATTCAAAACATCATTTCTCCTGCAATTTTTCATGTTCCACTGATTTGTTTGCTTTCATTTCTTTATTCATCGTGGAAAATTGGGTCCTGCATAGTTAGGAAAATGGCATCTTTTCCTTTCAATTTATCCCACACAGCACAACCATTCAAACTGGTGGTTCAGCAGAAAGGAGGTCAAGGTACTAATGGAATCAATAAACTTAAGTGTGATAAAGTAACTGCCATTTCAATTACTGTATAAATCGTAAATCACTTTCAAACTCAAGAAATGTCATTCTATCAATAAACTATCTGCTCAAGCAATTGTTTAAAAATCAAAGTGTGATCTTGTAAACATTTTGGGGCCCAGTTACACCGTACGTCTTCCTCATAACTTCTGCTCGTACCTCACTGCTTGTTCCTTATTGACTCAGATTCAGAACAAAGACAAACAGAAGGAATATTTACAATTAGAAATTATAATAACAGCCTCCTGTTGCTCTCTCTACTCCTTCATCAGACACAAGTGGATGCTGTGATATTAACCGTTTCTCCCAAGAAAACTAGGAGCGTGGAGCCATACCTGCACCCATACTCCAAGCCACTGCTGCTGTGCAGGCACAGAGAGCATCATCTTCAAACAAGCTCTCTGCAACTCCACAGGCTGATCTGCTGGGTGCAGATATGGACCAATGGCTAAACCCTCCTGTTAAGCTCTATATGCTGCACTGCCCTGTGTGTCATGTCTGTAACTCAGGAAGCAAAGGCACAGGCATTTTTTTCCCACCCTGGAGGTTTCAAATATGCTCTGTAGGTGACAGGAAGTCCTGTCTGCCCAAGTTAAAGATAGCATGCAGCATGACCTCCTCTTAACGGTCCTCATTACCCAGTGAAGTGTATCACCCACTCACTCTCTCAAAAACCCTGAAAGATTCTCACTGGCACAGAAAAGCAAGAGTGAGGAAGTCCAGAGAGAGATTGTTACTGTTTAAGTAGTGTATATATACAGTGGCATGAGGATGCACAGCAACCCTTACAGGGAACAAAAGTTTAGCATCCTCTAGTCCAGGACAGATATGAGTTATTACACAGAAAGTGATAACCACTGGCAACACTAATTATCTAGCCTGAAGCTGAACATATGTGGGAACACAGACTACTGAAGCATAGATCATTAGACAAGTGGAGCCAGTGCTTTCTCTGTAAACTTTTCCTAAAGATCTGGTACAGCTCAGCAGGCAAAATAATTTGCATCAATTCTGCTTTTGGTGAAATCCTCTCTCCACATTGTAGAACTTCAAAACCCTGCCCAAACTGAGATTCTTTTTCCTTCTGTGCTGCAGAAATGCACTGTAAGGAGCTGCCTTTTCCTTGAAGTTTTATCTGACTAGACAAAAAGGATCAAAAAGAAAATATAAGGTAGATTATCCAGGTGAAGGAAGAGACTGGTTACAGGACTTGTTCTAAAGTCAGATCTGGAGCTAGTAAAGCCAAAGACAAAAACTGAGCCTGATGGCCATAACACAGCATCACTTCTCCCCATCACAAAACTCCCACATCTCTAAATATACTCACACTTTCAACATGACTCCATACTGCCTCAGAGCTCAACTCAGAGACGTGGCAGACTTAAAATCACAATGGCAACTCCCACTGTTCTTTTTTCCCCAACATTCTCCCAAATTATTTCCAGAGCCTTCAATAGATATCTAGAAGCTTCACCTTTGTTTCTTCCTACAGCAAGAGCACCATGAGGTCCAAAAACCTACTGACTGTATTAAGAAACAGAAGAATGTCAAATTCTGAGCCTTCTTTAATATGTAGTAAAACTACGTAATACCAAGTATTTCCAGATCTTTTAAAGACACAAGACCTCTCTTTTCTGGCATGCTAAGCCTTCCTTCTGCACTCTCCTGAAGAGCACTGTCTCTGTACAGCCCTCAGTGAAGTATTTGGATCCTACCAGTAGTAATTCTCATATTACAGCTCTCAGTGTTTCTTGCCAACGCAGGTTCCCCAGCACATTGTACACAACTGCTGATAAAGCTTCACTGACGTCTGTAGAAATACACAGTTACAAATCTTCAGCTTTTCAGTTTCCTCAGGCTTAGGGGCAAGCCCTGCCCATTGTCAGTCTTCTACCTTCATAGGTACCATTAGCTGTCTTGGAAACCTACTCAACTTGCAGTGTAAACCATTCAAGACAGTGAGGCATTTTATTGCCACACTAGAACCACAACCACCTAATCATCAACATGAACTACACAAGAAACGCTTATCTAATGCGTGCAATTCCCACAGTGTTCCTGTGTGCACAGCAGACACACTTTGCTCACTAGCATCCCCTGTGCCCCTGGTTACTCTTCAAAAGCTTTCCTTAACAGCTTCATCACGCTGTCTGTAGCTATGCCTTAGTATGAGCACCAGCAAAGTTTCTTCCTTGCTCTGTTCAGCCAGCTATGCACTTTTATTTATCTGAAAAATCAGTTTAATTCTTGTAGACATAAAGTTCATTAACATTCTGCTATTTTTCTCCTGATGTCTGAATGTCCCTGTAAGAAATTCTGCAGTTCTGAGGGTTTAACCAAACTCTTGGTTTCAGTGTAACTCACAGTGGCCGTGCTTGGTTGTAACTTAATTTCATATTGCTTTCAGAAGTTGTTTTGGATTCACCAGCAGGAAGGGAATCATGTAATTGTCAATGCCATCAAATTACACTTGTCACGTCTTCCTGTAAACACCCAGAAGGAATTTACTCCTCTCAATAAATTCCAGATACCTGCCTAGGAAGACACAGAGACACTTAAAAGCTGTGCAGTAAAAATAATAGAAGTGAGAAGCCTGCCTCTGAACTCCTATATATAATGCATTACCATCTGCTGAATATTATTACCTGCTTTGCCATTGCACTTATATGCCCTATTCCAAGATCAAAATCAGAATCACACTAAGGAACATTGAAGGTACTGTTCCAGAAACATAGATTTCATATTGGCCACATGGGCAAACTGATAAGGAAAGGTAAACATACAACCGAGGCAATAGAGGTCATTACCTGTAAACATTTTAATGATTTTCTGGGGCCAAAATAAACGAGGTTAACCTGCAAAGTGTTTCAAGTGAGACGTAAGTATGTCCTATATACATACACATAGAGCTTCTGATCCTTCTGTATTTGAACAGAACTTGTTTCTACCAGCTGTGTATTTTGCTCACACAAAAATTTACCTATAAATGTCTATAATCCAGAAATGCAACCATGCAGGTTGAAGAATTAAGGATGCAGAGGGAGAGAGAAAGAAAATGCCAGAAGTCTCATGGGAATAAAAAGAAGATATAAAGAAAAAAGGCAAATTATGGAAGACCAGGAGACTGCCCAGCAGTAAAAGTGCAGTGAAGCAGAGGTGGGAGGCAGTGTGGGAGGACGTATGCTGTGTGCCCATATGCCAGTGTGGAAGAACATCCAAGCAATGGCATGCAAAACCTAACAGCACTATGCAGATGCACTAATTCAAAGCAGAGTTTGTCTTGTGAAATAAAAGCCACAGAAATAGAGAAATTCATATTTTTCTCACAGATTCTGGTCTTTGTACATGACTTTAATCAGGTAGAAAAAATAATTCAACTCCTGGGGTTTATCATGACACTGAACAAAGCTACCCAGAAGACATATTTTGGAAATGGAATGCAGCATCTCCCAAAATTTCCTGTTAGTTACTTCTGGGTACAGACTTCTCCACATGTGATTCTCCCAGCTTGGGGGTGAGTGTTAAAGGATGGGGTGGGAGGATGTCAGGTGAAGCATGAAAAGGAAAGACATTGTGGAGAACTACTACAGGGCTCCTCATACCCAAATCAGTCCACTCAGCTGCTTTACACAAGCTTGCAGAAAGAGCTGTGATGGCAATGTGAAATGCACTGAAAAGAAACAGGTGCCTGGAGATGGAGAAAGGTGGAAGAAGAATTCAGGGGGTATTCTGACAAAGAGCAAGGCAACAGAAGCATACTCATAGATAAGGCGGAGATGAACACCATCCTCAGATTCTCAAACACTGCCACAACTTTTGAGATCAATTCACTCCTTAAAGAACTAACGGAAATTGGGCTGCATTCCCTATGACCAGAAAAGGAGACATTGGGCATACTTTTAGAGAAAAAGGAGAAGGTGTAGAGGGAGTCTGGAAAGCACCAAGAAGTCAGTGTAGCATCAATTCCCAGAAAAATTCTAGAAGCTATCACTAAATAAGCTGTTTGCAAGCAATGAGTGAAGTCCAATTTGAAATTCCCAAAAGCAGATACTATCAAACTTATCTAATTCCCTCACGTAGCAGAGTAACAGGCCCTAGGGATAGCAAAGAGGCAACAGATACCCACTCTATCAAGTGGGTTTGCAAGGGAAAAACACCCTTAGTTTGGTATTAGTTACCATCTGTGTGAATGCTTATTAAACCCGAAGATGACACCGAGCTGAAACACACAGACTGAGGTACAGGATGAGAAGCTCAAACTGATCTTCACAAATTGGAAAAATGATCAGAAATGGCCGGGTGCCATTCAGCAAGAA
The DNA here is from genome assembly GCF_037157495.1 of Lathamus discolor. NCBI lineage: Eukaryota > Metazoa > Chordata > Aves > Psittaciformes > Psittacidae > Lathamus > Lathamus discolor. Next base: position 153,445,117 of record NC_088884.1, on the reverse strand, counting down.
CGATGGCAGTCAATGCGCATAAATACTGAAGTGCACCTAATCAGAACAGGCAAGAGCAAAGTACACTCAGCAAAAGAAGAGCTGGGAGTGTTAATGAATCACAAGACAGTAATGTCTCCCTTTTTCATAGCAGTATGGCACCCTAAGGTAATGGATAAAGAGGCTGCAAGACAAGTGGACTGTGAGTCTCAGAAAGGAAACTTCTATTCCAGCCTGCAGATCTCAGCTGTGGTCATGCCACAGCATCACAGGACTGATGTGGAATAATTGGAGAGAGCCTGGAATAATGCAGTAAAAATGATGAGAGGTCTAGAAAAGCAGCACCAAGTGAACAACAAAAGATGATGAAGCTGAGGTTTTTAAATCTAAGGAATGCCAGAGATTGGAGAAGCATAATAAACATTTTCAGATATATTAAATCTTGATGAAAAGAGACAGGGAATAAACTTTTCCCCGTGTCCCTAGTGGATAGGGAAAGAAGTAAACTGAAGCAAGGGAGATTTAAATCAGACATTAAAGAAAACAGTCTAATGCAGCTGTCCAGCTTCTTATCACAATCAATTCTCCAGTTCAGTTCTCCACAAACAACTACACTGACACCACCCGAGAGGATATGTATGGGCCTGGAAATACACTGTGGCTGCTTGAGACAGCACTGCTACCCAGAGAAACAGGTAGGAAACTACATATTAAGGAATCTGTGTCATAATACACTGATTCCTTCAATATGTTCCCAAAGTTTCTGCTTCCCTACTGCTCTGGCCACTTGTTCTCAGCCCGTTGCCTGTGCCCAATGCCCTTTCAGCTGTGTCAGTGCAATGGTTGCAGAGCTGCAGTATAGGGAAATGAGCCAATTTCAAAACAACCTTGTGTTTGGAGGGTTTGTTTTCAGAGGGCTATAACCTGGGAGTATGCAAAATCAGCATACCGCAAAGCATCTGACCCCATACAACAGACAGGTGGACCTGGGCTGCTCACATAAATGGGGCATGCATATGACTTCTTACACTCAGAAACTGTTTACAACCAAAGCTGAGCTGGGGATTATACACCCATCACAAACATCCATGTTTTCTTATGGCTGTTTCATATCCTGTACCTATCTACTGAGACCAAACAACTGGGACTTCAGTGATGGAAGTGGAACACTATGATTGCATATTCTAAATTTAAAACATTAACATGACTTTCTCCTAGACCCTCCCAAGTGGATAGTGGCACTTCTACCATTCTGCAGTACATTTCAAAGCAGGTTATCCTTTGATACTAAACACATTATGACCATGCTAATGCAATGCCCGTTAAATAAACACATTTTCTACAGATCATAAATAAAAATACCTTTCAAAAACAGGAAGATATTAAGACAAATATTGAGGTTTATAAGGGCTATAACTATAAGCAGGCTAGCTAGCACTACCTAAATATTTAACCTTTTGGAGCTCATTGCTGGGAAGGGACTCTTCATTAGGGACTGTAGTGACAGGACAAGGGGTAACGGGTTAAAACTTAAACAGGGGAAGTTTAGATTGGATATAAGGAGGAAATTCTTTCCTGTTAGGGTGGTGAGGCACTGGAATGGGTTGTCCAGGGAGGTTGTGAGTGCTCCATCCCTGGCGGTGTTCAAGGCCAGGTTGGACGAAACCTTCGATGATGAGACGGTTTAGTGTGAGGTGTCCCTGCCCATGACAGGGTGGTTGGAACTGCATGATCTTGAGGTCCTTTCCAACCCTAACTATTGTATGATTCTATGAGTCTATGTTGTACAACACAGATGGAGATCCCCAGCCTTCCAGAGTACCAATTACAGTGATTACAAAGCAGGTAAGGTAAATCTGTTGTTTAAGTAGCTTAGCAGTTGACCCTGAAAGTAACTAAATATTAAGGCACCGTTAATTTTATAGACACACAGATTATGTTGCTAATACAGCTCTAACAACTGTAGCAGCAACAAAGAGTGTTTCCCCAAATTACAATGACAGTCATGTGAAACAGCTTCCTACTATATCAAGTTCTAAGCTCACTTTGCTAGACCATGGATATCTCTCATTATATCCTATAGATCTCATATGGCAATTCTTATAGCCCAAAGAAAAATTCTGCAGCACTCCACTGATTTGTAACTCTTGTGCTCTGGAGGATCAGTCATACTCCTTCACAAACAGTTTAAATACTAATTATTTCTTTGCTGAACCCTGCAGTGAAACTCGTATCTAGAAGGGGCCATCTAAAAGCAGTTCTAATATTTCTGCTGCTCAAAGAGCAATACTCTTCATCTGCTTCGGTGATTCTCTACTCAACAGGTACAACATTGAAGTAATGAGCATTATAAAACTTAATACAGTGCCATATATATTTTATGGCTCTGTTAGACCCAGATCAGAGAACATCCGGATTGTTTTTACAGAACTAATGCCAGACACATTTCAAATTATTATGTATGCAATGATTCTAAGAAATTTATAACTCTTATCAAATTACAATTAAAAAATAGATGGTTGAGAAAATGAACTTTTAAAATCCCAAACATTCTTTAAAGAAGGTGAAATTTCCCAATGATTTTCTAATTAGATGTTATTATGAAAGAAAATAACATGTATCAAAATAAAAAGTGGCTTGCTAAGAAGTATATGTCACTAATGTAAGGTTCAATATATGTGAATGAAAAGTCATCATGCTCTACTGTTTTTACAGGACACGTAAAGAGCAGCACCACGTAGGATGAAAAGCCACATGAAAGCTCTGGACAAGGGACTGTAAAATGAGATTCTCTTATATCAAACTAACATCAGAAAAATAACTTTCCTGTGTAGCTTGCCTCTCTTTTCCCTTCTGTTTACCTATGGTAACAGGATCACACAAATTTTCTAAGTATCCAAACACTTCCTGATCTTTGATGTTGCCCTTATAACCAAAGAGGTGGAACGAGACTTCCAGATGTGACATTTAGACATAGAAAGATTCAAGTTACCTGCTCAAGGTTGAACAGAACACCTCTGGCAGCCCTGCAAACCAAAAGGGGTTCTCCTGAAGTCCAAGAGATGCAAAAAACAACAGGACCCGCCTCACTTCCCATTTCTGCAAGAACCATGTCGCGTTGCAACCACTGACTGTTCTCTGTAGAGAAATCACAGCTCACCTTAAGTCTGAACTGACACAGAAACTATGGAAACGGAGGCTTACCCTGTTTCTACTTTAGGAATATTCTCAGGAGAAAGACTTGCTTTGGATCAGTTCCAGACCAAATGGTTTTTAAAAAGTATCTCATGTCAAAATATCTTGATTAGAAACCTGTTCAAAGTTTGTTCACTACTATTCATTTCCACCAAACACTATGGGTTTTCTTTATCTAGTTTCTCTTCCTTAGCAGCAAATTACAGCCTGGTGTAATCACAGAGCATTAGCTCAATATTGGCCAAGTATAGCAAGAAGAGTGTGGATGAGCACAGTTCCCTGACAGCAGTGCCATAGTTGAAGCTGACCTAAGTGGACCGGCTTCCCCTGGCTCCTGGGGACGAGTTGTCCAGGACGGCCCATCCTGGCCTCACTTAGAAAATATTCTGAGAGAACACACTATTATTTTATTTATATCTATCTGTGTTTTCGAAGAACAGCAACTCAAACTTCTGCCTTTAATCTACAAATTCTATAGGCAGAGTAAGTGCCTGAAACCACCTGCGCATGTGCTTTCACATACAAAAAACTGCCATTTCTGTGCAAACACAAAGCTGAGAACATACAGACACGGAAAGCACAAGTTTCATCCGACCTTCTTCCAAGCCCGGTGGCAAGCAGTTCCATACGAAATCACTCATCTGAAGTGCAGCTTAGAAGAAGCACACAGCTCTTCAGGAAGAGAGGGCAGGATACTGCCCACTAGTGCTATTACACATTGCTTTCTGACCCATGTTTGTCAGAATATGCCTGCATGCCACCGCCACCCTGAAGCATGACTAGGCCTGTCTAAGACCAAATTTCATCATTAAATCCAGAAACCTCACCTGAAGAGCACATCTATGATTTAATTCTTCCGTGTTTGGTGTTGTGGTTTAACCCCAGCTGGCAACTAAGTACCACTGAGCTGCTCACTCACTACCCCCTCTGAAGTGGGATGGGGAGGAAAACTGGAAAAATGTAAAAACCTATGGGTTGAGATAAGAACAGTTTAATAATTGAAATAAAGTTAAAATAATAATAATAGTAATAGTAGTAATAATTATTAATAATTATTATAATGGAAAGAGATAAAGGGATAAACCCTGCCCCCCAATAATCAGCAGTGATGAGCAACACAATTGCTCACCACCCACTGACTGATGTCCATCCCATCCCTGAGCAGCGACTGGCCCCTTCCAGCCAATTCCCCCCAGTTTATATACTGAGGATGACATTCATGGTATGGAATATCCCTTTGGCTATTTTGGGTCAAATAAATTTTCCATTCGATCTATGTCTACAGAAGCAGAAACCCACTGTTTCCACAGATAAAGCTGCAGCCTTCAGTTCTCACCAGAATATTCCCTTCATATTTAAGAAACCCAATCAACATTCCCAGAGGCTCCAATTACAGTGCAAGTTACATGTCTTAATTTTATTTAAATGTCTTCTGTAAACGACTGAACATCCTTTCCTTCAATTTCTTATGGTATGTCTCAGGCATACACAGGGATCTGCCCAGGAATACATTGCAATACCAAATATACTCCTGGTTGGGTTGTGTTAACAAAGCTCAACCATTCCAGCCGAATTTGCCTTGTAGATAAGGTGTAAGCAGCACTGCTCAGTATGCTTTACAATCGCCTCTAACAAGGTTTGAATGAAGGACAGAACAAATACAAACCAAATTATGTTACTTCCTATTGCACTTCTGCTTTGACAGACTGGAAACTTTCCAAATTCTCCTTCTATTTTGTGGTTAAAATAGGAAAATCCAGTCTGCTACAAATGGAGAATGGTCCAATGAAACACAGCAGCTACTGACGAATTGTCATCTCCTGAGCAGCCTTGAAGCATGATGAGTCAACAAATTTGCCTGCTAAGGAAGCATCATGTATATAATGATTAAAGTTTGTGACATTAGCAAAGACCCTTCAAGAATGAAAAGTGATACAAATTGCTGCAAGCTTTGCTTTCTAAACTTCTGATTGTTCCTAACTATGACACAAATAAAACCAGTCTAAACCTACTCATTTTTCCAGCATCCATTAAGGCTTCTCAAAAAGTCTATCCTTCAGGACAATTTGTCACATCACAAAATCGGGACATTTGCACCGTGACATGCTGACATTATACTATCCCATCAACAAGTAAATGTCACAATTTCTGACATAAATGCTGCCCTATGACAACCTTTTGTTACCCTTAGTGATACCATATACAAATATTGGACTGTGTAATGCAAACAAAACCAAGGACACCTTTGGGACCAAAGCATAGCAGGTCTGTTCCCTTGTGTAAGCCCATGTCAGCTTATTTGCTCCTGGTTCTGTGGTATTGGAAAAGCCATAAGTGCTCCATGCTCTGATCCAGAGGCACAAAAGCCCTGCTTCATACCCAAACAAGAACAGTCTGACACACAAGGAGTTAGGGCATTGCAACAGTCAAGCTAAATGAAGCTGGAACAGAACTCTACAGTCAACTTATTTTAAGTGGCAATAGGGAAGGGTGAATCCAAATTAGCCTTCTAATTATTTTCTCTTTAACTTGACTATTTAAGCCATTACCTAAGTTATACAGTATAGCACCCTGAACATTTTTATTACAGAGCAGACCCGCTTTGCTGCACTACAGTTCCTTCTCCAAAAAAAAAATGAGGCAACAGAAGGAAAGCACCATGGTTTTTTCCCATGTGGATGCAATAATGATGGCTGCTGAAACTGTGTGTCATTCCTCAGAATTATCAGCATGCATATCATTCAGAAACTAGAAAAACAGGTTTATACCAGTTTTAGGTATACTAAAAAACTACAAATAGAGGTGGTCCTGCTTTGTTACAAGGATGTACCTCACGCTGTCAGCAACAAGACATGAGAGATCCTTCCTAATACTCTGGGGCTTAAATACCTCTCATAATATGGTGACTACTGTGGTTGCAGCATTAGCCCAAGGACCTGATCCAAAACACACCAAAGCCTGAAGGCTTTGGGTTCAGTAACACTGTATGAAGTGCCACTGCCCTTACAGCTAAGTGATAGCAGAGTGCATCAGTGAATTCAGAAGAATGAGACTCCGATACAGGGAACCTTCTACAACAGAAAAGTGATGAGGACTCAGATCTCATTTCTCAATGCTGAATTGATTGCCTGTGCAAGGAGACTGATGCAGAAATCAATTCTCTCATGCCAGCTGGTTTCTCACTATCTGCAGCAATGGTAAGTTGATCGGGATATTAGTTTCCTTCAGCTGATGTGCCTTCCATATGTATCATGCCAACCCTAGTGATACTGAACAAACCAGTGCAGCAGCTAGAAAGATTAAATTAACCAATTTGTAGAAAGGAAGGTAGAGGACTAAGAGAGAGTAAAAAGACAAAGAAAGGCAAAAGCCAACAAACCTCTGCTCAAGCTAAATAGCTTGGTTTTTCTAGATAAGCTCAAAAATATAGAATGTTTAGGGAGGAAAAACAGCAAGAAAGAACAGTATGGAATTCAACATTTGAAATATAATTCCTGTGATATTGCCTGTTTCTGTTTACTTTTCCCCGTTTTATAGGTTCCTGCACCTCTTCTTTTCTATTACTGTGAATGTTCCACTAACTGTGAGACAAATCAAAGCTAAGAATCCTAAAATGGGTGAAATTTAAGTCAGTGAAATGGTGCTGCTTTACTGTAGCTAAGAAATCTGATCACAGCACGGCTTCCCATGGAGCCTATAGACAGTCTACTAAAACAGAACCTTTTACTGATATCCTTCGATACAATACTAAAAATTAAAAGAGCATTAGAAATCTTTATTTAAAAAGCATGAACTGAGCAACATAAGTAAATATTTAAATAAGTAAATAACTGAGTAATTAAATAAGTAAATAACTGAGCACATAAGAATTAGCAAGACTTCCAAAATTCACCTTCAGCACTTCTTAAAATCTAAGAAACTTGGTCATGCTTGTTTAGTAATTGGCTTCAAAGTAACTCAAGAGATAAGGATTGGTTTTTGCTTTAACAGAATCACCAGTTTTTACTGAAGAAAAGCCTGGCTTAATAAGGCCACGCAAACTTGGAACAAACAAGCAGAATTTCTTGTATGTATCAGAACAACTTTATTATACAGCACACCAGAAGATCAGCTGGTTTAAAGTCAAATGCTGAGACATCAAAGGCATTTTTGAACACTTGGAAAGGGTGAGGCATTTGAATAGTCCCAGGTAAACTTCCATAAATTAAAAATGAGACTCACTTGTTGATAAGAACATCTACTATTTTGGTTATGTACCAAGAGAATAACGGCTTGAATTCAAAACTAATCCTGGCTCAGATGACGCTGTCCATTTAATGAACATTTATTCAGCTTTACATAACCAAGAGAAACATTCAGGATACTTACTACTTTTTCCATATGATAGTAGCATCACCCAACACTTCTAAAAAGATGCTTTAATAAATTCCATAAAAACAAAAAGAGATCTAACTACTTTTGCCATGCATCTGCCTAGAAACAACATTCACTCAAGAGAGATGATACCCTTTAAACTTCCCAAACTGGAGAGAAACTTACAGTAGAAACAACTGCTCTTTAAATTATGTGTTGATAGGTCTACTCGTTATTTAATGTAATTTGTTGGAATTGAAATACTACCACAATCAATATACTAAGAAACGGCTTTGAAACTCTAAAATGTGGCTACAGATCCACAAAATTTAACTCAGAGAACACACCCCAAAATTCAGGTCTGGGGAGAGGATGATGTAATCAATAGGGATTCAGTACTAGCAATTTTGGCTAGCTGCTGTACTGAAGTTTGTAAGCTCCTCTTCCCTCTCATTTTCATGTTTATAAACAAGGTATGTTTCCTGCACCTGAAAAGCTTTTACAGTTACCCCTGAGCCACAAATTGCTGCTGGCCGGAAAAGCTGTCTGGTGAAGGATCACAAAAGATTCATCTGAGTCTGATGCTTTTCCCTAGACATCCACAGCTCTAGCCTGGCACAGACATTCTTTATGTTCCTCTTAGAAGCCATTCCCGTAAGACAGTATCAATTTCATGTTAGATAAAAGCACTTTAAATCTGTTCATCATCTTTCAGTCCATGAACTGTAGTGACTACACAGCAAGTGCACAAGCAACAACCCATGCCAGAAACCGGGACCTTAGCACTTTCCTGCTTTTGACTCCCATGTTTTCAAGGCTCAGCTAAAGCCACAGAGCTGCAAAGGGTCCCTCGTGTGACAGCTTCCCACTCGCTTGCTGTCGTTGCTTTCCTCAGCTTGTGTTTGTTTTCAAAAGAAGCTTCGTTCATTTAGATTCCTGCAATAAGTAACAGCTTGTAAATATTTCATTTAAAGGAAAAAAGAATTAATTGCCTATAGGTTGCAAACAGTAATACTGAGGCATACTTGGCAAAGTCACATACCAGAATGACATCATCCAAATATCAGAATGACATGCACTAATATTTGAACTCAATCCAGACAATACAATCCATGGTAACAGACATTTCAGAAGTTGTGTTTTCCTCACAATACCTCTTTTATGCATTAAATCTAACACTGAATAGATTATGATTATTTTTCAATTAAACCTGGGTGAGCAGCAGAGTCATTCCAGTGATGGGCAGTATACAAATTCTTATTAGATAGCAAGTGGAGATTACAGAACTGGATGACTGGAAATGGGGGTTTGAGTCTTTCATATCTAATGATAATCATTTAAATTCACCCGCAAAGCTTGACACAAAATCAGTGTACTTCACTTCATGTAGGCAATCCAAAACTAACCCTCGGTAAATTTAAGAGGTCACTTCAGAGATTTAGGCTGGGGGCATGAGGTGAAGTACACTGCTTCCGGGCCAGTTTCAATTGAGATCTTGCATTTTGGGGGCAATGTTCTTTTTTAATCATCTGCTACTCCTGTTCTCTAGAGCTACAGCTGCTGCCATAAGGACAGGTTTTCCTTTAGCAATGCTGCCCTGTCTATCCAAGCCTGCAGACAACACATGACCAAGTGTGAACATCTATATTCAGTGGAGTGGCAACTCCCAAACTGATGACAAGTCTGTGTCATTACTAACTATGTCTTTGAAGATTTTTTTTCCAGATGGAACCGGGAAGATGATGCTATTTAAGCCCTCAGGGGTGAGAAAGGTGATTTAATACGGAGAAGGAAATGAAGACAGAATAACAAAGGAGGCACACAGAGACAGAGAAAAGAAAGGAGGAATGAGACATACAAAAAAGGCAGACAGAAAAGTAACAGAAACAAAGGACAGACACAGAAGTTGCCCAAAGGGGAGCAGAGTTTCTCACTGAGTGACAGTGACTGTGACAATCAGGTTCACTTAATAAATACAAGTCTATTTAGTTGCTACAAAAAAAAAAAACACTTGCATATTTCGTGCAAAGCATCCACATACAACAGACTGTGGATCAAAGACTATGAACTCTTTATATTATTTCCTGGCACACAGACTATGCCTAAAAGTGAATTTCAGTGCTCTCATCTCAATGGCCTGACTTCTGAGCTACCGACCCCTGTGAAACATCACGCTGGACTGAGCCCTGCTCCCTCAGGGAGCCTCAATACACTTCACAAAATACAGCAATGCAATAACCAGGCTTGCTGGCAGTTTCTGTGGACAAGATAAAGATTATATCCTTCTCTAGCCTTACATTCCCATCTTCAGGAACAGCCTCTTTGCAGTTACGAACATTAGAGCCAAGATGTAATCCCTCAAAATAATATGGACATTGATTCGAACAGGAAGTGGAGGGTCTTCTTTTCATGTAGCTCCAGTGGTCATAAAACATCTCTTGCCTCAGTAGCACACACAAAAGCAGCTCAAACATTCCTGCGTGCTTGCAGACTGATCAAGCCAAACCAAGTCCACCCGCTGACAAAGAAGCTTGCCTTTCATTCAGTTCTTCAGTTGTGCCACTTCATGGCAGTTTAAGAGGTGGCTTTTCTGCAGTTAGCTAAACTAAAGAAAATATTTTATATGATAATTTACCAGCCAGCAACCTAGCTCTCACACTGATTAAATATGGTAGCCTGGTATCAACCATCTCCCCCAAGGGTTTTTTAAATAAAGAAATGGAACACAGGGCACAAGGTGCATATACAATGAATTTAAACAACTCTGTCTCTTAAGAGCTCTTCAGGAGCAATGAGATTATTAAAATGAATACCAGGGTTTAAAGCCTGCTAAATGTAGCTCACTTTATAAAAAAGCATCTGTTTTAAAGCTGTTGGAAGAGGAAGGAAAAGGAGATCTTGTTAGTGGCCCTCAGTGCTCTGCACAGTAGCCTTTGAGAGATGCCGCATGAAGATGAACATATGTATTTCATTATGAACTGAAAACGTGTTTGCTGAGCTACATCTTACAGGTTTTGAGCAGAGGTGCCCAACTCAGCCTATATGCAGGGTAATGCATCCCTTCTGTATCTCCCTTTGCAGAAGCTGGTGGGAACCAAATCACAAAGTGGGTTTCACGAAGCTACAAAAATGCTGTCTAGTTGATGCACAACATACTTTCTTGCTTCCCTTCTTTACAGTGCTTTCAGATGGAGTTTAATAATATCTGTGACCAAGAGAAAATTAAAACATTGATAGAGGGCTGCACGCTCCAAAAAAATAGGCACATTTGCTTCATCCACACATCTTCCTCCCTCCGCCACGTGCTCAGCAGCACCTTGGTCTATGTCACATACAAGAGAGGAAAAAAATACTCTGGATTATTTCGTATTTGGTTTTCCTATGAAGCCAGGAAACTTCAAAAGAACAAGACCAGGTCTCAGCTGACTCTGACAGCATTGGCGTCCCCCAGCCACAGGGAAAGAAAAGCTCAGAACCACCTAAAGTAACAGCTTTCCAATTCTCTGCCCCCTAGAACCAGCACCGCCAAGTTCACTGTCAGTCCTCCGCAGTCTGTCACTGGTGCTCGGGGCACAGCACGCACACTGAAGCCACCATACTCCCAACACAGATGTTTTGCATCGTTGCTGTTCAGTTTGTACTCACTCAGGGTAGAGAACATGTTTCAAGACTGCTCTAAAGGCAGCTGAGACCTTTTGACATGCTTGCCATTATGTGGTTGGGAAGCAGAGGAAACCACTGATTAAAAGCCAAACAAATTAGGAAAATAAGAAATGGCCCTCTAAATCAAAAGCTGCAGTTCTGATGAAGTCCCACTGCCTTTGTGGGGGTATCTGAGCCTGGAAAAGCTTTTTAGTTCATATGCCTGCTTACTTCTATGCTCTAACCACATGAAACGCTACAACACTCAAGACTCCAAAGTCCTATATATATCAATTAAACTTGTATGGTTTACAAGACTAAAATGAGAGAGGCCTGAAGGAATGATGTGCACATAGCGTATCCACAAACCAGTATGTAGCAGCCAAATATAATGTGAACCCTTACTAGTCCCAACAGGGCCCCATAAAGTGTTCAGAAAGAGCACTGGGAACTTAGAGACACGAGTATATTAATACCAGCCTACCATGAAGTAAGATACTGAGGTTTATTTAGTTAATAATCATTGAGATTAAAGCCTGTAAGTTCAAATACAGAAACACATACCAAAATCCCAGTCACTGGATTTTGACTTGCTTTCCCACTGGGCAGATCTCAGCAGGTTGAGGTGAGTTGGGCAAAAGAGCACTGGTGTTTCTATGCCATCCAACTGCATGTGGTCTCCAGCATCATAAGCCAGGTCCCTGAATATCTCCAGGCATTTGCTGCTACAAATCTCCATGGAGTTCACCTCATGATCTCTGTAACAGGCTGAATATTGGAGCGCTGTGTATGTGCATTACATCCTGATGGGTGCCCATTGCCACTGGTGGTAACTGACTGGCAAAGATCTCTGTGCACACTGGCACATGTTGCTTTTGTATGGCTTATTTCTGGGTTTATGCCTCCATGGAGCCCCTCAAAAACCATTCACAAAAATGAGCTGCCCCTACAAACAGCTCCACAAGTTCCCTCAGGGTTATACTCTTACACACTGATGCCTACTTACGCTGAACACCCAGCACAATACCTTGGAGCATAAAAGAAGAACCAAGAAACTAATATTCTGCTTTCTATAAATGGCAAGATTTAACCAGTCCTGCTGCAGATTCAGACACCTTACACTCACAGGTGGTTCTAATCCTCTGGAAAGAGCAAGTTACAAGGTATATTTTCTGCTAGCAAACACAGGAAAAATCTCTTATTGTATTTAGACCCGGGAGGATTTTACAGCAATCTACCATCCCCTGATACAACTGTGTTTTCAATGAAGAAACAACTATTTCTTCAGAATCGGTCACATTTAACACTGTGAAACACTGCCCAAAGCTCAAAGAGTGATTCCAACATATTCCTCTCACCCTCCAGCTGCCTCCCCTTCAGCATCTGTCTTGCAGTGACAATTGCTGGTGGAGGCAAGCATGGGAATGCATTAATCATGAACAGGCTGTTCTTCAATACCTGAGAAAAGCCACTTTTCCTTGCTGTAGCTCAGTTAAGGGGGGCATGCCGCACATTGCTAGAGTTCACAGGTGGAACAACTCAATCCTCAGTCGTCATCATTATTTATTGGCATTACACAAGCACCTCATGCCAGCAACTCAGAGCACAGCCCCTGTACACACCTTGCTTATATATATATGTGGGAGGAAGACTGCTCTTACCCTGTGGCACTGCCAGTCTGGGGAGCAGAGAAGAGGCAGTAACAGTGATTAAAATGTGTTTTCACGGCGTGCAGCTTGCCATCTCCTAGAACTAAACACACTGGCCAGGGAACATGGGCCTACTGCTCTGTAGGAATAAGGACACATGGCAGTAGTTGGTGCTTGGAAATATGCTTCTATGACACTTCATGCAGTTATCATAACTCCAGTGAGCTTCCAAGACCATGGAAGAACCAAAGTTCATTAAAAGAATGGCAAAAAAACTCAAAAACCTAAACATTAAATGGATCTACTTTATCTAGTAGAAAAACTTTTAACAATGTTATTGCACAGAAACCACAGAAATGAGCTGTTTTGCTAATGACATAATTATTTAAGGGGTTTTCTGACTTAAAAAATATTTACCGTTCTGTGGTTTTCTTTTTAGAAAACACAGATAATCGTGATGACATTAGAGCAATTAGAGGGAAGCCAGAAATGAACAATAACCTCTGTGTGTATGTACATTTCTAACAATGTACCAGTCAAATACACGGTAGGTATGTACTATTATATGTAGGTACTGTCCTATGCAGATGGTGCAATTAAAGAGCTAGAATAAGAGAGTTATAAAATAACATAATTTTAAAGGCCAAAATAAATGTTATTCAGAGGAATTATTATTAGCCTGCAAGAGTAGGAAGGGTACAACCACTGAGAAAGAGGCACAGTTATTTCACTATACTGGTAAACAAGGGCGGAAAAAATCATGTTAAATACAGGTTAAGTTTCACAGAGAATATTTTTAGTCACATAATGTTAAGTCTATTCAATGATCTTGAAGTGCCAGAGCGTAGGCATTTAAATTAAACTGGACTACACATTAAAAGGAGCCTTGATCAAAACAAACATCAGAACAAGCAGATAAGTTTGCATGACCTGTGAAAGCCTTTTCTCCTCTAATCCCTAGACTGTACCGTGAAGCAGTCAAAGGAACAAAGAAACCAGAGATGTGATTTTCTATGGTCCTGCCTTTTTTAGGTGTTACGGTGTTAAGCATTACTTTTATATTGAAGTGCACAGCTTACTTAGAGCAATAGCAATCCTAAGACATAGGGAAGTACCATTATTATTGCAGGTAGGAAACAGGCACAAAATCATCTATGCAATGCAAGTGCTATTTCAGAGGATAGTGGCGAGGTAACTGGCAAAGTTCCTTGGTACTCCTATTCAGCTTCAATTTAACCCAACAGCTGTTCATTTGGAACGTCACACTCTGCCTCTGGCCAAACCTCATATTTCCCTGAGGCATCACTGTGAATACTGCAGCACTGCTCGAGCTCACAGACACAGCGACAGGGCTGTGCGAGTACCAGCTCTGCTGAGGTTCACACACTCAGTCCTGCAAGACAGCAGCAAGTCAGCATCTCTCTTTCCTCAATAGCCTCACCCAGGGTTGATGAAATCCAATAGGATTCATAAGCACAGCCCTTGTCCACTCACCTTACCAAAGCAGATGTGCCAGCACACACCTATGACATTGAGCATTTCAGAGCTCACAGAGGCAACTCCTTTGAAACACAGCTTCCCACAGGAGGTGACACTGCCCTCCTCACCTCTGTACAACAGCACTGGGGCCAGAGGGCTCACCCAGCAGAAGGGTGTCATTGCCCCTCCTGCAAGGGAGAGTCGATATGCACACACCTCCAGCCAGAGCAGAGACTCACAACACTTACTGCTAAAACTGTTTCACTTTTTCTTGGCACATTGCAGAGCTACTGGTTTGGACAAAAGAGAGAGAAAAACATACCTACATAAACACATCCGTGAAGAGGGGGCATGTTTCCAAACTCCTGATTAACTCTCAAGTCAGAGGGGAAATTTCAGGCTCTGCCTCCATGACTGCTTATGTATGAATATTCTAAGTCATTAGGAAGAAAAGAATACTTAAACAGCTGCTGGAGCAGCCCTTGCACTGAAATTGAGACCGTGTGTAATCTCTGTCAGTGTACATCCTTTAAGCACACAATTCTGTTTCTTGGGGATGCATGAAGATAAAGCTGTAATTATAAAATCTTTACAGCTGCATCTGCATTTTTGCATTGGGGTTGTGCAATACCCACCACAACAGAGTCTTACTGAACCTCCAACAGTCACGTTACAGGAAGGAAGGAATGAAAGAACTGCAGCAGCAACAAACTCCAGGTATTTGGGTTAGGGATAACTTTGAATTATGTGTTTCATCATCGTTAGTCATCTAGACCCCTCCCCAGTATGCAGAGAGAGAGACATGTTTTCAGAAGTCAGCTCCTCCAAGCTTTCTCAAGCATGGCTGTTAAGATTGTCTAGGGAGAGATCAATCCAGGGACCATTTCCACATCCTTCCTACTGCAGAAGTCCAAGCTTAGACCTGATGGCTGAAGTAAGGCACAAGTGGTTTTGTCATCGGTGATCTGTTAGAGTTTAAAATTATTCTTACTGGGGCAGGGGGTTGGGGATGGGAATGTCTGGTAAAGAATGTAAGACTGTGAGAATAAAAATGCTGAAGGAATGTTGCAGGTCATCAAGTTTCATCCTGAGCTATGGCGAGCAGCCATATACTGCAGACCGCTTTCAACCTATACTTTCAGCTTTTGCTCAATCAAAGTTGAGTTTTTAGAAATGAAAAGGATCCTGCTTGCACTGCACTGCAGATTAGCTCTCCTTATGCTAACATCCTTTGGTCTTAATTGACAAGACACTGACATGCATATTTGGACATACAAAGATCTTGGCATAAAAGCTCCTGTAATCTGGGCAGTTTCATACTTTAAAGCCATAAAGTGGTACATACCTTACAGAACTTCCCATTTTAGCACAACCATTACTGGTTTTCTGAAAAGCTCATCGTTTTCCCCTTCTGTTCTTTCAAAAAAGAATCTACTGGTCTAACGAATTTTAATAAAATCAGGAGGGATGCCTTCATTTCTTTCTCCAAAGATCTCTACCAGTAGATTCCTAACATTGTCAACCTTGGGAAGAATGTATTAGGTTCCCACTGTGATAAGTGAACCTGCAGTCAACAGCCTAAACACATATCTAATGACTGTTATTAAGCCAGATTGGGTTTATCATGTGCATGTAATACATCATCAGTATCAGAGACAGGATTTCAATACGGTGTCTGCCTTTAGTGCCCATTGCTTAATTTCCCTCCTAGACTTCAACTGAGCTTTTCCCAGTGCAGACACAGCAGTACCTGCTCAAGCTAAGGCTGCCAGTAGCTTACATTTAAACAAACCAGGTAACACCAGTTAAACCAGCAAACCAGGTAAAACAAGGTACGGCTGCAGGTGTGGAGGGCTGCGCATGGAGGAAGACTTTCAAGCATGTTCGAAACACACACTTACTAATTAAAGTATGTATCAATTTTAACTGTCTACTTAGGGGATGAGAAGAGGTGCTCTCTCTTTCCCTCTAGCAGCTGGAACTTGCTGAAACGTGGAGAGAGCTCAGTGGGCAGCAACATGACAAGCAAGCTGTAGAACTGGAAAAGAGGGGAAACAGAGGCTGGTAGAAGCAAATAAATGAAGTAACGCACAAACTTTACATCATGAAATAAAAAAGGGGGAAAAAAGATGTTAAACTCCTAAGTTACTTCAGTCGGATTTAAATCGCTCCACTTTCCGTGTGGGATTCTGCTGTTCCACTCCAATATGATTACTGGGTTTGGTTTCTGTTTGCTTTTTGTCGCACTATCATCTCAAGGAATTCAAAACGAAAAACAAACTCCCTATGGGAAATCCGCCTTTCACTTTGCAATATATCTGCCATTCATCACAGATCTGAACCATCAGGGTTTTTGACCTCCTTTAGTTTCATAAGAAGTAGTCTGGCTACTCCAGAAAAACAGCACCAAAACTTTACCACAAATGGACTTTTGCCCAGTTTGGATAGATAATTACATTTACCATTAAAGATACTGCTACAGTAATATTGAAGTCAATGGTTTTTATAGATCCCCTCAGCACAATTTATTGCAAACTGAACAAAACAGAAAACCAATTAAATACAATATGTGCCAGAAGAATACATTTAATGATCACCGGGCTCTACAAACCATAGATCATGAAACTGTATCACAAAGAGTAATATTTTTTAAATTAAACAAAGTATCTGTATATCAAATACAGGCAAGACTGGATCAGCCGAAGTTTTTGTGTGCAGCAATTTCTGTAGATGTGCAATAAAGCTTCCTTTCTGATAAGGTGCCGCTAAATATTAAGCCTGGAAAAAACTGTATATTTATGTTCATTTTCCATAACAAAGAGACAGACATTTATGAGGGATCATGACATCAACTCACTGAACAAATAACTGCCTGCATGGACTGAGTATTTTGACAACAAACAAAACAAGGAAATGCTGGCACCATGAAACAGCAGACTTGGAACTAGTTGGCCAAAGTCCTGTTCACAACACTTTAGCAGTCTGCACACAGCGTGAAGAGCAGCCCATGAATCAAAATCAATTGTGAATACGAGTCTCGTTCTCCCCATAGTTCTGCTTTGGCTTTGATTTTTGTTTCTTAAATCAGCCAGTATTAATGCACAATGGGAATTCTCCAGGAGGATCAAAAAGAATATAGTTTTGCAAAGAAAGTTGTTTACCTAGCACAAAAAAAAAAGCTGATAGAATGACTGTAAATTCTCTTCTAAGGAAAAGTAGGGTTTTTAAAAGCCGTCATCAACTGACTGTTCTCCCCCACATCAGAAAGGGTGGTGTACTTTTAGTAAATCTGCGAACGTACGTATTCTGCTTAAAACAGTAAGAGGCTATTCTTTAAGCACGTTACCTGTCTACATTCCGATGCACAAGTCCATGTTATTTATCAGTTACACAAATGTCAATCACGAGCCCTTCCCAGAGTAAACGGTGCGCTGCACCACCCACCTGTCATGTCTTCAGTTTACATTTTAAGACTGGAAAGGAAATTAGTTCCACTTGCATGAGCCTTTGTTTGAAAGTAATAGCGTACAACAGATTTCTGTGGGCATAGGGGACAGAGAGCAGAAATACTAATTGTAGGAGTTCAGTAACCAGATACACCCCTGATGTTACAAGGACTAGCTCTGCGAGACTTGCACTGCCAGTGATGGTTTTAACTATGCATCCCACTGTCAGGAAAGGTCAGGGACACGCTTATCATTTGTGGAATTTATAAATAGTGATTAGAGTGCAGAATAAAAGTAATGAGGACACAAAACAGGAAGCAATTTGCACGCCTCCCTGTAGAGCTCCCTCTTGACAAAGGAAGTTTACTGTGATCTTTCCCCGTTATTCCAGCTCACTTTACAATCAGTGTGACCATATACTCTGCTGTGCTATTAAATCCACCATTTCTCTGATTCACAAATATTATGAGAGGATAATAAAGCACATGTCAGTACAGAAAAGAAAAGGAAGGAGAGAGGATTGATACAATTTATAGTCTCCTTAATTTCTGTAAGACATCTCATGCAACCAAAAAATCACACGCTCCTATTACTGTGGCACAGGAGGATTTACAAGATGTAAATAATTTTTTTAAGCCCCATTCAACCTAACCTCTGCCCCTTTCAAATTTATTTATTTGCCCTTGATCCACACATATGACTACTCTATGATTGCACTTCCAATGAGCTATTCATGCAGGTGAGCATCCCTCAGAGAAGCAGATGCCCCCTCCATTTTTATGGTTATTTGTCTCTCCATCACAGAGCTCAAAGGAATAATCCTACTGCATATTTCTTCTTCATTTATTTTACTAGGCGAGGTGTTTAAGAGGATGTACGGTCATCTGGAGCTCATCACTGTCAAATTTTCAGCCAGGCAGCTGTAAAGGGTAAAGGAACTAGTTTAGCTCCTTGGTTTACAAAGTGCTGAGTACCTCCAATGAGGTGCCAAATGTGCGTGGTGACACTTTAAGATTGTTTAGTGCCTCCTGAGGTTTGCAGGGCCTGATCCAAAACCCCACTGTTATGAATGACAGTCCTCCCCTTGCCTGCAGCATGGTGGGACAGAATAGCCCTTCACAGCTCAACCATGTGCTCCAATGGGAAGGCAAGCGTTACCACAGATTTAAGAAGACAGCATAAGGTGGCATGTTTGAGAAGCACCGCCCCTTAGTGTTTCTACCTCCAAACAATTAACACTGAGTAAAATAAGTAAATAAACAAATACATACATACCTATATAAACAAACATTCGAGACCTTAAATAAGTTTTGGATCAGGCACTTATTTTCAACTGTTTTAGTCTCACATACACAGAGGCAGCAAAACTCTCTCCAAACCCTTTAAGCCCATCCTGCTTCCACTGGGCTTAATGCAGTTCTTCCACTCCTTCTAAAAAAAGAAAGATGCCACAGACTGTCTTTACAAATCAGTTTTCTCTGGAAGCCTTTGTTAAAATCAGCTCTTCTTCCGGAAGCATGCAATAAAGCAAAGCTAACAAGAAAAGAAAGCGCAGAAAAATGCTGACAGTCATACTGTAAAACATCCAGTGCAAAAGACTGGCTGCTGTCATCTGGGGTAAGGCAGCAAAGAGTCGTTCATTACCAGGTCACTGGTTCAAACCCAGTCTTGCTTGACAGTAATCACCTGATGGCAGGCGGAGGAAGCAACATAACTTTTAACGTAACTCTGCAAAAGTATCTTTTATTGAATGTGTAAATACTTAAGAAAAGGTCTGCAGGCATTCAGGATGATAGTATTACCCTGCAAAACTGAATTAGCAGGTAGTAACTCAGCAAACAAAAAAGAACTACGTTGCAGCAAAGACTGTAACCACTTCCATTCATTCTGACAGTCACTGTTTATCTTTGCTTTTGAAGAGACTGCTTGCTAGTATTCTCCTAAGTGAACTGTAGCACACTGTGAATAAAATAACAACATTTTAGCAGTACAAGCCCTGACTGCAGCATCTGTTATTAAATCTTTGCAGAGAGGCGAGGAGAGACCACTAGTCATAAATGTGGATTAGCAAGGTTCTACTTATATTCCTTTTAGAGTGCTGAGTGCTTTGCATGAAAGCTGTTACTTACCTTTTATGTTAAAAAATGAACTTATGCCAACTTTTTAATACTGAACTCTTCGAGGAAGTCGTCCTAATAGCCTGCAAGCACTGTCCACAAAACCCAGCAGCATTCTAACCGCAGAGAAACGGAGGAAGGACAAAATCAGAATAGCTGATGCTGCTGGTCTGCAACATTTTCTTTCCACAGAAAATGCCCATCATCTTACGTTTCCTCCCTGAGAAAATCAAGAACTGCCTTTGAAAGTGTCAAGCTTTATGATGCTGATCCAACTCTGACACCTGATTATACAAGAGCACTAACGCAAGCACTCAGCGTGATCAAGGGAATCCCTGCACCCTCACCATCAGAGGCTCAGAGGCTCCATGTCTGGGTCGACTCCGAAGCAAACAGGCAGAAACCAGGACTGGAGACCCTAGAGAAAGGGCGCTTATTCACATACATGTGAGAAGTGTAACGCAAGCTCCCTGAACTGAGCCAACCTTAAGTAAACTTTATGCTAAATTCAGAAAGTTCAAGCAGAGTCGGAGCTTAGCTGAACTGCAGTAAAAACACTCGGGAGTGTTCCAGAAACACTAAAATCCTCCTGGAGAAAGTTGATCTTGAGCCTTCATAACCGTATATTCTTTCCTGTGAAGTTACTCGGAACGAGCAAGGTGCTATGTAAGATTTACCTATGACACCCACTGTTATGATATAATGTTACAGTGAAGGCTAAATTAGAAGCAGCAAATCCCCGAAACTGCCTGTGTAAATACACAACCAGTAATGGCTCAATATATGAAGAAATGAAGACTACCTGATATCGAAAGTGAGTTATACACAGATTATAGTGCTCACCATGAGCGCTGCTGTCTAAAATGGGTAATTAAGTAATAAAGGCATGCTGCTTCAACTGCGAGAAGTTGTGACCACGGATGCTCTAACGCAGTAACACTGGTCCCAGGCGCGATTCATCCACCGAAGAGGCCGTAAAACACCTCGGAGCGCTGCTGCTGCTCCGGGACCCAGCGGCCGGCCCCAGCCCCCCGCGCACCGTCCGCGCCGTGCGGAAACTCCGCGGGCCGCGCTACTCGCCCGCTCCTGCCGCTCACCTCCCCCTCAAGCCTGGGGCTGCGCTTTATTTGATTCTGAGGTCGGTTTGGGGTTTTCTTCCGCCTCGGGCGCTTGCGGAGCGGAGCGCGGCGCGGGGAAGATGACACGGGGCTGAGCGGATCGAGGTGAATCTATTAAACCTCGGCAGTTTAACCTGGGACTTCACGCGGGGCTGGAGGAACTGATCCCCGCGCTGCAGCTCGCCCCCCTCCTCCCTGCACAGCCCCGGGGGCACGCACGGGCACTGCCTCGCCTCGCCGGGGCCAAGCCTTCCTCCTCGTCCCCGTCCTCCTCCTCGCAGCGCGGCGCGCACCGCGCACCCGGCCCCTCCGCAAGATGCGCGCCCGCAAACTTTTCAAACTTTCCAAACGCAGGGTGAGCGACGCCGAACCCACCCCGGCGGCTCCTCGCCCCCCGCCGCCACCTCTCCGGACGCTGCTCGCCCCGAGCGCGGCCCGCGGGGACCCCCTCGCCCCGGGCCGGGCGGCGGAGCAGCGCGCTCCGGCCGCACCGAGCGCGGCGGAGCCCAGGCGGCAGCGGCAGGGTGCGCCCCGCGAGTTTGGGGGGAGCAAAGCGATAGTAAGGGCAGGGTAGGGACAGGGGTACGGTCGGGGTACAGCAGGGACCCCCCCAGCGCGCCCGCGCCGCCCCTCGCACTCACGCTGCTGTTCTCTCCCGTCCAGTGCACCATCGCCTGGTTGTGAGACGCGTCCCCTTTCAGCACGAAGGAGGTGCTGATGAGGGAGACCTGCTCCCGGCCCGCCGCCGAGGATGCTCTCTTGGAGCGGCTGTCCCCCGCCGCCACCGCCCCACCGCCCAGCCTCGGCTCTGGCAGGCTGCGCGCCCCGCGGGTCAGCACTCCGGCGGGGCGCGGGGGCCCGCAGGGCTCCGCGCAGCGCGGCGCGGCAGCGGCGCCGAGCAGCAGCAGCAGCAGCATGAGAAGCGGCAGGCGCGCAGCCCCGGCAGCGCACACGCGTGTCCCGCCGCACGCCATGGTGGCTGCGCGGAGCGGCAGTGACAGCGGGGAGGCGGCGGAGGGACACCCCGCGCGGAGGGCGGGCGCGGGGGAGGGCTGTAACCGGAGCGCGGCAGCGGCGTGCGCGGGGCTGCGCCCAGCCGGGGCGGCGCCGCCATCTGCTGGCCCGCGCGGAAACACCGGGCGGCGGCGGGGCGCGGGGTGCGGCGGGGCGGGTACTCACGGGCGGACACCGCGGAGCGGCGGCGGGGCCGGGGTCCTCTCGGCGCGGCGGCAACGGGCACCGGCGGAGCGGGGCGCTTGAGAAGTTTCTCGCTGCGCTGCGCTGCGCTGCGCGGAAAGGGTTCTCCTGCGCGCTCCGCGGAAACCCACAGAGCCGCTCGGGGCGGCCGCGCTCCAGGCCCAGGGTCGCGGCCCCTGCGGCCACAGGAGGTGGCCATGGCGTAGACGGCAGCCCCAGGAGGCTGCAGCGGTGAAGTCGGAGGGGGTCTGTAAGGCGCAGTTGGAAGCCGAGGAACGAATGAAGCAGGTGCAGAAATCTGGTTATTGTGATTAACACGGGAAGTGTTTCCGCGGAGCCCGGGAGCCCGGCCGGCCCTCTGCCCCTCGGCTCGTGGGAGGCTCCAGGCTCCTCACTGCCTATTTCAGAGCCAGCTGCTAACTCAGCGTTGACCGCTGCCGGTACCGGGGACTTGCAACTTGTGAGGGGTCCACAGAGGCGTTGCTCAGAGCAGCGCCTGTGGTCACGGCCAGGAGGAGCAATGCAGGGTCAGGGCAGTGTGCAGGAACCCAGAACAGGCAGGTGAAGTGGTGGACAAAGCTTTAGACATCATGGATGGGGTGCTCTTCCCGCTCCACCGCAGTGTGCTGAGTAACTGTGAAGCGACTGGAGCTTGTGAAGCGGTCTGGTGCTGCGAGAGGGAGCAGGTTAGAATCGCAGGGTAATTGAGGTTGGCAGGGATCTCCAGAGGATTCCTGCTCCAACCTGCTGCACAGTCCAGGGCCAGCTCTGAAACTGAATCTGACTTGACATTACCATAAAGTTGCTCAGGCCTGAATGTCAGAAAATACATTTGGAAGACCACTGAGGGCAGTAATGACTCCCGCTGCTGGCAGACGAGTTTGGTGACACCTAACAGGAGAGATCTGTACTGCGTAAAACCAATGTGAGTGAAGTCAGTAAACCAGCTTTAGTTGTAATCTGCCTTTACCCTAATGGCCTGGAAAATTAGGATTACCAAGGCTTTTTCTAGGAAGATTAATAGAAAAAAATAGTATCCACAGGTTTAACTATACCATTTACAGGCCTGTGATGACTGCCATCATGACCTCAAGTAACCTGGTCATCCCAAATTCATGTAAAACCAACTTTGAACGAGCTATATGATTACATCTTAGCTGTACACCTTCAGTGTGAGGAGACCTATGGAAACCTGCCCTGTTATTACTTTCGTGGCTCAAGCTATAGGGCAGTTTCAAATTAAGGATGACTCGCTCATTTCAAAAGGAATAAAGATTAAAAATAAAAATAATTAAGCAAAAAAAAAAAACCACTTTTTTTCCCTCAGCTCCCAACAAAGTCCTCTTTCAGAGTTCCAAGTGTAGCCTCATAGCTTCAGAACTGCCTCTGCACAGCCTTCCTCCTCATTCCTCCAGCACAGGTTCTGAATTAACAGATGAAATGGTGCCTCCTCTGGGAATCTCCAGCTGCCAGTTGTGGAGATTCTGCCCAAAACCCTGCCAGCCCAAGCCCAGCAGCCAGCAGGAACATGGGCAGGCAGCACCACCTGCCCCAGGCCACCAGAAGCTCAAGTGAAATATGAGCATGAGATGAGAATGATCTTTGCCTGCAGTTAGTTTCCTCACAATGTCTTTCCCTCTGAAACACTACCCTTTGTAAGGGGGAAACCACCTGCTTTTAAGTGGGCAGAAAGTTAGTTTTCCAGACAAACCCCCATTGTCTCTCGCAAACTGGTCTCAGTGACAGCTGGTGGTCAAACGCTTGTTTGAATCATTGCTGTTCGGACATGTTCTTCAGGGACACAGAAATTGGGCAGTGATTCAACTGCTCGCAGAAGACACATAAGTGGGAAGTCATTCCTGCTGGGGTAACTTGCATGTTGAGTGAGTCACCTTCCATCTGTGGCATCTCTGCACAAAAAGGAACAAGGGAAAAAATGCGGAATTGTTAAGCAAACACTGACAGACCACAGTAATATCAACCAGTGAGAAGGGGTGATTTATCCATTATTAGGAATTCAGTAGTTTTTATTCTAACATCATGGCCTATCCAGTGAAGCTTACTCAACATATTCCGTAAGAATAGATGGCCTATCCAGTGAAGATTACTTAACAGATTCCATAAGAATAGATGGAAGGGCCCAAGTCCTTACATGTTAAAACTGGCATACAAATCTGCATGCTTCACCTGCATGAATACAGTTTGACTTTGTCATGCTTAACCATTTTGCATTCACTGCTGTCTTCAACAGGCAGGGCTCCCAGTGAGCAGCAGCTAAGAGAAGAGATGATAACATCCACATTCCTAAGAGTCTAACTCTTTATATCTGTTAGTAACTGATATTTCTTATGATGAGGCTTAAAAAGCCAAAGAAAAGCAAGAAGTAACTCTAGAACTAATGAAGTCTAGTTTCCTCCAGCCTTGCATCTTACAATCAACCACGAAGTCTGCTTCAGTCTTTTCCCACTTTCAGAATATCTTTCCCATGTATCTTCACAGGAACCTAAAAAACCCACTAACAAAGTTCTCCTTGTCTCCCCACTCACAAAACTTGCCATTTATTTTGTGAACTGCCCATTTGCCAATTTAGTTGACATTGTCTTACAGGTTCAGAAGATGTTAACCAAGGTGGTTGGACAAACACCCAGCCCAACGGATTGCTCACTGACAAAGAATAATTGCACAGGCCTTTTATTCTTAGGCAAGTCAATTAAAAATCTCACCGGAAGGATGCTAAAGCAGAGGGAAATGGATGTAATTCTTATTTCTCTGTGTGAATTGCGAGACCTGAGTAGATGGGGATGAATCACTCAACCTACCACTGTGCTTGTCGTTAATTGAATCCCTTAGTATCAGGCTCTTAAGAGGTCAAGGATTAAATGGGACCAAAAGTAACTTCTCTATTTTCCCTCCTTTAGAGATAATCATAACCAAGACAGATGGATGGCAATGCTATGAAAATATTGTCCCATCTCTTGGCTCTGCCTCTAAGTGAAAGGCTTTTACCTGGCCACTTCTTCAGTGGTTATTGAAGCTAGTTTTACATCAACCAGATGAATACACACTTACAGAATTTTGCAATCAAATAAATAACGCATATTTATTATATTTAATAGACAATAATACAATGTTGTAGCTCTAGAATAGGGAGATGGTAGCAGTAATACCTGTATTGCATTGTATCACTATTGTGTACGCTTGATGACAGTGTAGGTTCAAAATATGAGTGTTGAGCAGATCATCACAGGTCAGGGTCCAATTGTGTTAGGTAGGTTCTGTAGAAAAAGAGAACAAAGGCTGATCCAGCCTCATGGAAACATTTGGTTATGCAAAGGACAATCAAAATAACATACTTCTAGTCCAAAGCATGACCAGAATATTTAATTACTTTTAATTCTGCTGTGACTATTCCAGCTGAAATGGAAATGGAAAAGAACTGCTACTGATTTTTCTAGGTTTGTTAACATCAAGTATGTTACTAAAAGAAGAAAGCTGATTTACAGACCACCTAGTGTAATTTGGTCTAGAAAACCCAAGCAAGCTGAGCAATGTAAGAGATGGCTCTGAGAAGCAAAGGACTTTCCAGTTTCAAAGCTTTTTTAAATGAAACTTTTTAAAGCTTGTCAAAAAGTTAGTTTAGAGTGAGTTTAAGGATTCCTAAAACAGAGGCTTCCCTAAATTTCTGTCACCTTTTATGTTTCCTATAAACTCTGGCTCAGCAAGTACATATGAGCAGACAAAAAGCCAAATAACCCAGTATCAAATACCTCTGAGCTCCTCTAGTCCCAGAAGTAAACTTAAAAACGAATGTGTGTTGTAAATCCAAGGCAAGTTTCTTCCTGTTAATGGCAGAATTATTAGTGATATACTAATAACTGCTACACCGTTTTTATTGACTCTCAGATTAGATTAAGATTAAAAAGGCTTCAGTTAATGCACCCTAATTTTACCATGTTCATTTCTGATCAAAACCTGAAAGTATTACAGAAAGCGGCAATTGTCTGCTTGAGCAGAAATCAAGAGGCAATGCTAATAATCCTTTTGCTACTAGCCCTAAGAGGTACTTGCAAATAAAGATACTGATACTAATTTCTTACGTCTCACACAGCCGCCTTATGTTGGTAATGCAAGATGACTGAAGATGTGCAATACGGTAGAAAATCACAGAAGAATTACCCATTTAAGCATGCTCCTTATAGATTGTTTACCTCTTTGTAAGGCTGATTTAAATCACTGTATCAAAATATATTTAGGATACATTATTTTATTAATTAGATACAAACCAATTCCATTTACATTGTGCTTATGTTAACATCATTAACAGCACAGTGGCATGCAGTTTTCATCAAAATGCTTATGCAAGAGAGCAACTTAGAATCAGAACAGAACAGACTTTACAAGGTTGGAAAAGACCTTTAAGATCATCAAGTCCAACCATGACCCCAGGACTCCCAAGACCTAAAGCTATCACTGAGGCCTTGTCTACACAGTTTTTGAGCTCTTCCAGGGATGGTGATTCCACCACTGCCCCGGGCAGCCTGTTTCAGTGCCTGAGCACCTTCTCTGTGAAGACAGTTTTCCTAATATCCAGTGTAAACCTCCCCTGCTGCATTTTGAGGCTGTTTTCTCTTGTCCTATCGCTTGTTTCTTGGAAGAAGAGACTGACCCCCACCTCACTACAACCTCCTTTCAGGCAGTTGTAGAGAGCGATAAGGTCTCCCCTGAGCCTTCTCTTCTCCAGACAAAACAACCCCAGATCCCTCAGCTGTCCCTCATAAGATGTATTCTTCAGACCCTCCACCAGCTCCATTGCCCTTTTCTGGACGCACTCCAGCCCCTCAATGTTTTTCTTGTAATGAGGGACCTAGAATTGAACACAGCATTCAACGTGGTGCCTCACCAGTGCCCAATACCAGCGGATGATCACTGCCCTGCCTATGCTGGCTACACTATTGCTGAACAGCTCCTTAGTTATTATTATTAGTTATTTCTGAATAATTTAATCTCATATGTGTCTTATCAAAATGCCTGACTCCAAACCAGCCTTTTTACTCTCTCTGACCACAGTTTAAGCTAACAAATTAATGAATGACAACATGATTAACAAAAAAGAAGCTTTCTTCTGTGTTACATGTAAATTATTGTACACGCTATATACCCTGATGTCCCTCATGCCAATCAGCAGAGGTTTTATTTAGCTAGGCCTCTCAGGGTCCAAACTAATTTCTATTTGTATTACTACAACTACAAAAAAAAAAGATGTATCTTTCCATAGTCAACAAATGTAGATGTATTAAAACTCTTCTCAATAGCTGTTCCATTTGAGAGAATAAAAAAATCAAACAGATGTCAGATTGTTTTGTTCGCATTAATTCACTGATACATTGCTGTCAGCAGCTAGCCCAGATGCTCACAGAAGAAGGCAGCAATAAATAGGAAGCAGTACTTGTCACTAGAACAAACAGCCTCTACTTCTGTGGGCAGTTCTGAAGAAAAGTGGGTAGCTGCTTTTGTTCTAGGAAGGACTGACTAAGAGACAAAGTACATGTTCAATTATCCTGTTCAAATTTGAACAATAGAAAAGACAGTGGATTTAAGTATAGTGTATTATCTCTGATTATTAGGGAGAGCTGTGTTCAGGTATGAGTACACTAACTGACATACACCTATGAGAAAAACATTGGAAGAGCTGTAAATTTGAGGGAATAACTAACTTCTAATTTTATCAGTATCAAGTTAGCAGACAGCATGTATGCAGGAAAAAAATGGCACAACCACCCATTATAGCTGCTTATATAGGTTATATAGTTTATAGGTTATATAGGCAAATAGCCCATAAACAACAGGTTACTGAGGTTGTCTAGAAACCTCATCCTTTGAGCACCATTGGCTTTCATCTCATTCAGTGAAAGCAGCTGAACAGCTCAGCACCATGCAGGACTTTTCCTAGTAAGTAGGTAAATACTTACTATAATTTTCTCTAGTTCTAGCTCACAAAATGCAAGAGAAACAAACTTGTAAAATCACCATCACTTACAAAAGAGGCTGACAGTGAATACAGGCTGCCTTAAGCCTCTCAAGTTTGATCTTCCATCAACCAGGAAAAAAGCCCCACAACTAACCTGTATAGATTTGTTATGCCACAGAGCCTGAAAGAGTGGCGTAGTCTGAAATGGAACACATATGGTGAGGCATAACGTTGTGGTGACTATTGTAAGATTATCTGCCTTCAGCCTCCATAATTTCTCACCAACAGTTAATGAGGAGAGTTCTGAAAACCTGCGAGAGCTGGATTAATTGTCTACACCTTAAGAGCTCACAACAGAGCAAGAGCTTTTTCTTTCATGTGGCCAAGGCAGACTGTGGGGATTTGTTTCTCACAGAACAGCTTTGCACCCCTGCCTTTGCTGTCCTAAGATTTCAAGAAGTTTATTTGAGAAAATCTGGAAGGCTGAGTAAAAAAATGGGAATTTGGGTATGTGAAATGTGGTGTGAGGGATGTAATTCTCAAGTTTACAGTCAGCTTCATATAGGTGCAGGAATGCAGTTCCTTTTATTTCGAACACTGTTAATGTCTTGCCAACCACTCACATTCTGATCTAACCTCACCAGGATTTTTACCAGTGTCATTTTATTCATCACTTTGCTAATATGGATGCATTTCTGAAAAAATGGTAGCAGCAAAATAAATCAATGTTAAGTTCAACTAAACCCAAACCATTCTAAATCAGTCTTCTGGTCTTTTGCAAGGGGTCCCTGAAGGCACCATTTCTCTAAGAGGAGACGTTTCCATCTGGTAAATGTTTAGTGGGAAGTCAGAGTGACATGTTTACAGCCACATCGACCCTCTCAAACTCTTCATGGAAAGAGCTTAGCAGGGAATGCAGATGTGAGTAGTCTCCAATTCATAGGTTTTGACCAGCGGAGCAAATCCTTTCTATTGCAAGCATGTCAGCTTACGTTTGTGTGGGACTGGGTATTAACTTTATGGTCTCGTGTGCCTATGCCAAGGTATGGGGAAGGGGGTTGCTGTAAGTTTTATAGGGAGTTTGCTGAATTTTGTCTCATGGCTGAGGTTTGCAGATACTGCAATGGCTGGTGCAAAGCCAAACCAACAAAAATGAGAGGGTTTTGTGTAGAAGACATACTGAACTAAAACATCATAGAAGGTCACGCTATTTCAATCTGTGAAATAGATTTACTTAAACGAAAAACCTTCAGGAGAAGCCACTTTAAATAATTAGCAGAACAGCACCTGAGTTTTGTTTAGGTAGTACTTTTTTCTGAGCTGGCTTATTCCTTTTCATGTCATCTTTCCCCCTTGTTTCTTTCCAGTATGGATTTGCATGGTCTAGATGAACAGATCAAGATAAGTCTTCCTCCCCTTCCCCCCAAAAAAGCAAGTTACCATAAGAAATGTAGCACTGTGAAAACGTGCGCTATCAGATACCAGGGAACCTGACCAGCACACATTTTGGAGGAGCCAGTTTTCAAAGCCATATGGGTAATAGTGAAAATTAAACTAATAGAAACATGAAAGCCAGCGCCAATTCCTCTCCAAGCTATTGTTCTTGGAAAAATGGAACAGCTGAAGGCAGATGTTTTGTGTAAGTAAAAGGCTGGAGGGCTTTGGAATCACAGGCTGAAGGACTTGCAAAGGACTTCACGCTTCTAAGGCTCCCCTTATCAATTCTATTTCTACATTTAAACCTCAATTTCCTTTAAATCATTCTTGCTCTGCATTTGAACTAGCAAAACAAGAATATCACCCACATTTTGTAACATCTTAAAGTCTTACTTTATGCACTAAGCCAGGTCACTTGTATCGACACAGGATACCACTTTCCCCAAAGAAAAGGTACCTTTTAGTATTGTCCTATGAATACAGGATGACCTCACTAACTTGAAATAAACAAACTGGTGGACAGATATCAAACTGTTTTGCACAGCCTCTCTGAAGTCCATTATCAGTACCTCTTGCAAACATGCAGGATGAAAAATATCCAAAACAAAAGCACTTTTTCTCCTATCTTTTTTTCTTTCCTATGCAATATTTTCTCTCCAATCCCAAATAATGCCAGCCTGGAGTTCCCTTTGATCCAGAATCTTGAAAGAGCCTCAATCTCTAAAGATGCAGGTAGGCATTTTCAGTGCTCTTGGCTCCTAACTTCTACAAAGATCAATTGGAACCAAGAGCCCAAACACTTCAGAAAATGAATTTGCCTTTAGGAATCTGGCATGAGTGGCTGTTTCAATTTTCTCCAGGATTATCAAAAAGCAGGGAAGTCTGGGAAACTTCTGTGTTTTTCCATTCCTGCTGTATCATTCACTTGGAAACTGGGAATAAGTTCTTTGTGAGAGGTACATAAGAGCAAATGCGTGTCAGTAGGACACAACATATAAAGCTTATACAGCAGCTTATAGATTCACAATATTTTTCTTAAAGCTCCAGCCATAAGCATCAGAAGATACATAAAAATCTCAGTGTTGGCATTTAGAGTGTGATAGTCCTCATGTTTTCAAAGAAAGACCAAAAGACAATAAATTAATCCTCTAGACTCAAGATATTGGAAGACAAAGAAAACGGAGTCAAGAATTTAATTTTAATGTCTTATTCTATAAGACATTCTCATGATTTTTAACATTTTAGTTTTCCTTTTGCAGTGCTGTGACAGATTTTCATAGAATCATAGAGTATTTTGGGTTGGAAAGGACCTTTAGATTATCCAGTTCCAATCCCCTGCCATGGGCAGGGACACCTCAAACTAGACCATTATTGCCCAAGGCTCTGTCCAACATGGCCTTGAACACTGCTGGGGATGGAGCATTTACCACTGCTTTGGGCAGCCTGTTCCAGTGCCTCACCACCCTCACAGTAAAGAACTTCTTCCTTACATCTAACCTGAACTTCCCCTGTTTCAGTTTAAACCCATTACCCCTTGTCCTATCACTACAGTCCCTGAGGAAAAGCCCCTCTCTGGCATCCCTGTAGGCCATCTTCTCCTGCCTGACTAAACTTGCAAAAGCTTTTGGTGGTTATAAGATTGCAGGACCTGATCTGATTTCTTCTGGTTTTGAAATTATACTTGGGAAATAATTTTTTAAGAAAAGAGAACCTTAATTAGATTATTATTTATTTTCACATCATTGGTTGGTAATTCTGTATCCCTGATCTACAAAAGCTGGAACCAGAAATCTGGGAAAGATGGACCTTAGAACCACCTAACAAAACAAACTGGCTTAGGGCTCAGGAAAGAGCATATAAAATATGAATTTGCATCACCTAAAGTGTAAGATTTGACAAAGAACCAGAGCATGACTTACTATTTTAGTAATAAAGCTGCTGCTCACTTCTCATACTTCACTCTAATTTCATATATGATGGTGACCTCATAGCAGCCTTCCAATATCTGAAGGAGGCCTACAAGGATGCTGGAGAGGGACTCTTCATTAGGGACTAGAGATAGACAAGGAAAATTCAGGTTGGATATAAGGAGGAAGTTTTTTTACTGTGAGGGTGGTGAGGCACTGGAACAGGCTGCCCAAAGAAGTTGTGAATGCTCCATCCCTGGCAGTTTTCAAGGCCAGGCTGGACAGAGCTTTGGGTGGCATGGTTTAGTGTGAGGCATCCCTGCCCATGGCAGGGGTTTGGAACTGGATGATCTTAAGGTCCTTTCCAACCCAAACCATTCTATGATTCTATGATTCAGAGAGTAGGACCCAGAAAAGCAGTACGTTTATCCACCAAAATACTTAAATACAACCAGGAGAAAAAAAACCCATCAAATGGAACAATCAGATCTTTTCTCCCAAGACAACTCACTCAAGAAAAATACAATAAGGCCGCAGATTTGTTTCTGCTATTGTAAAGGTTCTGCAGTTTTAGTCTGCTGTAATCATAGAAATTCATCCATCAATAAACATAACAATTCTAAGTCTTATTCAAGAAAAGTCATTAAAAATACCTGAATGGTATAGCAAAGACAGCAGTCTGAAAAGCAAACATACCAGCCGTAGTTATTTTTGTAAGATCTAAACCACCTATACCATACTGTCAAAAATTACTTTTTTCTCATGAATTTTAAAGCTGTTTCATGTGGCAAAAATAATCACCCTTTGTGCCTATAGTGCAGTGTTTATGTGTTTTCCCTGGTTCAGCTTTCAACCCAGGAATAAATCATTGTTCCTGCAATTTTCCAGCAGTACTGTTGTAGTTTTAGCCTGCATAGAACTGCATCATAGGACACAAATCTTCTGTTTGGGGAAGAAAAAAAGAAAAGCAAAGACTTTTCATGGGGTCTTTGTTGTCAGCAGAAAAAAAACATTAGTGAAGATATTCAGCTGTAGCTGGCTGGATACAGAATTTTTCTCATACTCATTTTATTTCGACTACTTTATTTTCAAAGCATCTTCATTTTCTAGGTTTTTTATCTTAACTGTATTAGTAGTTATTCCTAGGGATCTCACTATTAATGTGAAGTGGTGTCCTGGTTTTGCCTGGGATAAAGTTAATTTTCTTCCTAGTAGCTAGTACAGTGCTGTGGTTTGGATTTAGTCTGGAAATAATTCTGATAACACACCAGTGTTTTAATTGTTGCTCAGTAATGCTTACATGGATCAAGGACTTTTCAGTCTCATGCTCTGCCAGTGAGGAGGGGCACAAAAAGCCAGGAGAGAACAGAGACAGGACACCTGACCCAAACTAGCCAAAGCAGTATTCTGTACCATAGCACCTCATGCCCAGTATATATGCTGGGGTGAGTGATCTGGAAGGGAACAATCGCTGCTCAGGTCAGGCTGGGTATCAGTCAGCAGGTGGTGAGCAATTGTATTGTGCATCACTTGTCTTTTCTTGGGGTTTCTCTCTTTTTATTTCATATTATTATTATTATCATTATTATATTTTACTTTATTTCAAGTATTAAACTGTACTTAACTTAGGGGTTTTACCTCTTTCTGATGCTCCCCCCAACCCACCAAGGGCTGGGCAGGGAGTAAGCAGCTGAATGGCAGTCAGGTGCTGACTGGGATTAAACCACTACAATCAGGTGTGTACTTAATCTTTTCTTATATTGGCTGAATCTCCTCCCACCCCCAAAACCAATCCAATTCTTTGTCAAGCGGTGGAAACACATGGCCCCTGGACTTCATTAGTTCAGTCAGTAAATACAGCAGCATTTGATACAGTGCTTGTCACTGTTGGGTTATGAATTATGGAAAATATGTTGAATACATTACTGACTCTGCAATGACAAACAAGAGCAATGAAGGAAGGTCCTGTGCCAAGGCTCACAAATTAGCAGACACCTCTAGCACACATTCAGTTGAAGTAATGCAAGTAGATCCACTGATTTCGCTAGGAAACTTCCTTTGCGTCCCTTGAAACACAACATTTTTGTGCATTTTTTAAAGGGTTAAATATGAAGAGAATACTGACTTCATGCCCATTGCATTCCCTAAGCATTAGCATTTCAAAGGAGAAGGATTTACTTTATAGTAGTATTTCCCATACCCATGATGCCCCAGTGTCAGTTGTCACATATGTCATCTGGACTTTCTATTCCCGGCCTACCCAAAAGTCTTACTCATGCTATGACCCTAACCTAGGTTGGAAACTAATTTGCAGCACAGCAAAAAGGAGTGGCCACTTAGTAATCTGAGGTTTATAGTCTTTCAGTGTTGAAACCTCAGAGGTAGTTGCGTTCTAGGAATGCCATTAGCTCAACAGACCAAAATAAAGGGCATTTCAGTGTGTTATACAGAGGATGCTAATCTAGAACAGGTCATGCAATGCCACTGAAATACAATTGCTAGTTCTGGTCACCAAACACCTACCAGAGAATTATAAATAGCCATAAATATAAAAATAACCCTTCAGAAGTTAACCACCTCTGACATATACATAAATTTAATCGTGTTGTAACAGCTACTGCCATTCACTTATTTCTTCTCCTACCACAAATATTGTTTCTGAACCTTAGACTTACTATCACGCAAACCAAGCCTACAGTGATCTTTGTAGGTGGATGTATGCCTTAAATGAGCTCAAGTGTAAGAAAATTCCACTCCATTGGAGCCACAATGTAAATGAGATACATTTCCTAACAGTTTTGCTTTGACTCGCTTCCATCATTTCCAGTCAGTTAGATATCCTTTCAATCTCTCCAAAAACCTCCTTTCCCTTCATGACATTTAGTCACTTTAAATAGCTCTGCCAATATTCACCATCATCATCTTGTAATGTGGTTTCCCCAAGTTTTACATATTAAGCCAGATTCACATCTACTGTTAAAGAGACATATAACCAAACTGCCTCTAAACAAGCTCAGTCATGCCTTCCCCAGCTACCTTACTATGGTTGCTGGGCTGCCACAGCTGAAACTCTGGCAGTAACTGCACTAACTCCTTCCTGAATCACTTGTCTCATTGGACACCAGGAAGAGGTTCTCACCCACACCCTTACAGAGCTCCCTGGAGGGGCAAGTCAGGATCTAACTTCTCTTCATAAAATGTTTATGGATTATGAATCTTGCATACTATTTTTGATCTTCTCATCTCCTCTTTGACCTCTAGAAGATGCATATTGGGCATCTGTGTACCCTGTACAAGAGGACCTCACTTTTCAACAGTAGAGCATTCCTGAGGGTCTGTGCAACTTTCAGGGAATATAATCTCCTGTGTGATTGATTCCTTTCACAAATACACTTTACTCAATTCCCATTTCATTCTGAACTAATATCTTCAAAAATAGAGTGCAAACAGCAGTGCTGAAAGTAAGCAGGTTTTCTTACAAAAAAAAATAGATTATTAATACCAGATTTTGCATTTTGCAAGATTTTGCCATGCAGATTATAAACTATGCATTTATAACTTCATTGGAAACAGCAGCATAACAAGCCACTTACTCCAGTAGTTATTTTGACCCTGTAATTTTGAGTTAAAAAAGAATATGAACCTACAATAAGATAACTAAAAAATACAGAAGGCAGATGATAATGTTTAAGTGTCTCCCTTAAAACAAACCATCAAGAAAGAAGATATTTGCAAAGATTTTAATTGGAAGCTCGTGTATGAACTATAATGGAATATTGCCAAGAGATGACCTGCTAATCACAGCAGGATGAGAACACTGTCATTGACTTCATAGGGAGCAGGATGAGGCTTTTCAGATAATCATGTACCAGTCTACTGAGCCAGGGCCGGACTCCGCAGGTAATCAAATATCTCCAGCAAAGCTGCTGTTCTGATGAGCATGAGTCACATCAACTTGTGTGCAATACACATGCTTTACACTTCTCAGAATAACATCTGCTTCTTTTACAGGTATATGTGTGTCTATATATAGGTATTTATAGGTGTATATAGGTGTGCATGTCTCGCAAGTGTGTGGGTAGGGAATCCTTGAACAATAATATTTTAGAAGAGCTTTTGCTGGCTCTGTTTAGCTTCCAGACATGCAGGTGTGAGAGGCAGGAAGGTCTGGCTCTTAATGCCACAACATTCCTCATTTGCACACCTGCACTTCTGGCTGAAGATCAGAATGCTGAGAGCTGGTAAGTGGCAATGCTGCATGATTAATAGTAATGTTTATCATTTACTAGTCCTGTGCATTGACTAAGCTAATCAAAACTAAATAATATGTGGCACTATCCAGCTGGCTTAAAATAGAGCAAATTACATCAAATTCTTATCCCTTTTGAAGTCAACAGAGTTGATTGTTCCAAAACCCAGTGTAAAAAGCTTGTTATAGGCAAAGAGGATTGGTTATAGACCAAGTACAGCTGTAGCACTGACCAGTACAGAATCTGCCATGTTGTCTGAGTATCCTTCCTTCCAAATCCTCAAGGAACCATGCTGGATGAGATATTTAGAACCAGTCTTCTCCTCATTCAAAATTTCAATGTAGCATCTTCTGTTTTACTGTATTCAACAGCAGCCAGATCATCAATATACACCCAATCTGTAAACCCCCACAGGATTCTTGTGTCAAATGCATGTTCACTCCTTGGCTGGACTGTGGTGCTAAGCTTTCTTTCTAGAGCACTTTTTATGGCTGAAGGAATCTGTGAATGCCTCTTTAGTTCTAGAAAAGCACTGGGAACGACTTTCTCAATGATATGAGAACTGAATTTGCCTCTCTGCTATTTTTATTATGCATTTCTCAAATCGCTATCAGTAAGCAGCCCATGTCAGAACACTTTAGACTAAACACATTCTAACTAGAATGCACCAGCTGTGAATGTTTCCCCTCCAGGTTATAGTCCCAGATTTCTCTAAGATGTGTTCTCCTTTTCAAGCCAGGATTGTCTTCCAGGCTTAATATGGAGAACTCATACATTGTGATTGGCTGCTAGATATCCAGGGTATCAGCCAAAATAGTAGTTACCAGAAGCTATTAGGCCAATGTACAAATAGTCCTGGGTAAAATACCTTAGACAGAAATGTGGCACTGGTACCATTTTATCAATGATCTGTCTTCCCTGTCTACAGAGGTGAGGAGGTCACTCCAGACTAGACCACAAAGGTATCATGCAGACATTAGGGATGATTCTGGGGCAGAGAAGTGAAGTCTGAGATTCAAGCTAATACAGCAGCAAGATCTCATTCTTGTCAGCTGAGGATGTGGCTAGAAGTAAAGGGTCCAAAATGCAGAAAGAACTATTAAAGTGAGGAAACGTTCCCTGAGGTGAATTGCCAGCATTTGGAAGAGAATGCCTTTGGTGACTGCAGATCACTATGCATGTTTTTAAGGACCAGTAGAACAAGGCTTTGTCAAGAATGGCTGGGGTACAGCTGATCCTGGTTTGGAGCCAAGAGGTTCACCAGGTGACCATTACCAGCCATACTTTATGTGTGTATAGGCCTTATTGTAAATCAAAACCGCACAAATGGGAATTTAGCCTTCAGCTGCACGGCTGCCATGCATCCAGAACAAAAGTACTCAGTAACACTTTTGGCTCATCTCTTCCTTGACCCCTTTTCAACCAGATACTCCTTTTACTCCTTTCAAGCTATAGTCCTTCATGTATACATTATTTTCCTGGCCCATTTGCATAGAGTTTTTCAAAGCTCTTCTATGCTTTAGTCTTATATCATCATTTAGTTTTCCACTCACTCTGCTTGCTAGCTTCTTTACCCTCCATTACCTTGTCTGATAGAATTTAGATTGCTGTTCCAGTATCTACTCCACCGAACCATTTAAAAGTCATTCTTAAGCACTCCTTTATTATTTCTATAGCAACTTTCATTTATTATTCTCAAAACCCCTTACGTGTTGTATGTACAGGTCTAAGATTATGAGGAGAAAAGTATATCTAAGGTAGAAGTTTGTTAGTAGTGGCATATTTGGTAGCTTTTTTTAAGCAGATGACTCATCTATCAATTATAACTTTTTGTCATGGGTACAAAAGACCTCCTGTGCATAAAATCTTTAATGCAACACCATGATGGGGAGTGCTTGTTGTTAACCTTACAGAGTATTTAGTGGTTTTATTTAGTAGATTTATTGCTGTAGCTGCGGAGATTTTTTGGTTTTCTTTATTCACTTGAACATGAGTCCAAGGCACAAGAAACTATTCTCAAGTTTAACTCTCTCTTACCTTAGTAGTATCTGAATCAAAGGTTTAATTATGACTATTTTAAACACAAGTACTATTCCTTTGACCACATTTCAGAACTATAGGTCTCCAGGCTAGACTTGGACCTTTATCTACTCGTAGTGTCATTGTGACTACCTCTAGTTTTTACCATTCACTTCTCTGTTCCATTTCCCTTGTCAAAGCCACCCATTACATTTAACTAACATAGCAAGCTCTTATGAGCCAAGATTACCTTTCCTGTCAAGTTCATATGCTGCTTGACAAAATGGGCCACAGACCTCCAATCTCCCATCATATATTAAATGCTTCACCATTGATTTCTAAAAAAAAGATAAGAAGGGGAAAAATAATACAGGCAAAGTAATGTAGAAGTGGAAAACCCTGAAGGAAGAACTTGGCACTTCATGCATATGAAAGCAGTAGAAGGAGACTGATAAAACAAGTGAGAGGCAACTGGCACGTGTAAGTTAGGAAGCACTGGCAAGCAGCCAGCTCTCTGATCAGATTCATGGCCCTTTGCACTCTAGCAAGTCCATGTCTTATGCTGGTGGCCCAAGAGCTGAATTCACACATCCTTTTCCCTCAGGATGGCCACATTTTACAAAAGAAATAAATTAACAATAAATGGAAAGACAGTTTTCACTATTGTACATGCATATGGTGTGCCTACACTTTAAGTACTGTGTGTAGTGCTGATCTTCCTATCTAAGAAAGGATGTAACAGAACCAGGAGGAAATGTGTAACAATGGTGACAGGAAGTATGAGCAACATCTGTATGAGAAGAGACTAGTCAAACTCTTGAGCTTGGATGAAGGATGACTGAAGAGAAGTACAGTATAGTTCTATGAAATAAGTGTTAGGGAGAAAGTCATTTGTGAATTCAGTATGCAGCAAGCCTAAAACATACACAACGAAACACTTTTTAACATAATGATGATCCACATGCGATGTTGTGGAAGCCAGAAGTATAAAGAGACATTAGAGAGAGGTAATGGCGCATCAAGGCTTTTGAGCATCATGGTACAGACGAAACATCCAGGTCTGGAAGTCCCTAAGTTGCCATTTACAGAAAGGTTGGATGGCACCACAGGAAAATTATCCACTATTTGCCCTGTTTCTTTTATTTTTCCCCAAGCATCTGTTACTGGATATTGAGAGACAGTACTCTATTTATATCTCTCTGCTCTGTTTCTATCACCATTTTAGCTTTTTAAATGCAAAGTAGCTTAACTATAAAAGGAGAAAGCAGCAGCAAGCACACCTTTCTATCTCCATCAAGCTACACTCAGGCATGGAGCAATACTAAAATAACAACAGAGGCATATGAAATTCAATTATTTACATGTCACTTTCCCCTACTATGATGGCATTATCAAACTAGCCAGACAACTACCAGCATTATGTCCTATTCCTATTAATTTCATGAAACTTAATTCAATTCTGCAAGACATTAAGCAAGTCAGCCATGTGAACATCTGGGTCCCAAGATACTTGGTGTGAAAGCATCAAGCTTAAAGTCTCCCTCTTATTAAGATTTTACTTTGGTAAGGGAAATGGTGCAAGATTGGCGAGTTGCAAGAATCAGCATCTAGTCACAGAAGGATTTAGGGAAATGAAATGATTCAGCATCTCAGAAATGGCAAGGGTAGACTGGAGTGTGAGTTCTGGACAAATTGGATTAAAGACATAATGGCAATACCAGAACTACAGAAAGAAGCCTGTATCTGTTGAGTAGATCACTATTAGTTACTGGATGTTTTCAGCAACAATTTTGGCTAAATGTATTGAACTCTTCCTATTGCGTAGTGATAGTAAAATTCCAGTAAAAAGGACAGGGAAAAGGACCTGTGAACTACTGACTTCCTGAGCATTCAGTTGAAGCCTCATGCAGAGTGACAACTTCAGTTTTAGAGTTCTTGTTGCACACAGATCTTCCCCCTATTGCTTATTGTTCAGAAACATCACATGGCCCCTACCCATTCCTTTGCTTTATAATAAGGTGCAAAGTCTGTTCCAGACTGATCTGGGACAAGTCCTGTCAGTAACTGATAATACCAGAAATTATGGTCTCTACCTTATCATTACTATCTGTCTGAATAGAAGTAAGGTGTATTTGCTACTTGTTAAACATACTAGATACAAAACATGAAAAACATGTATAATTGCCTAGGAAGTAAACACATGCTACTAAAATCAAGAGCCCTCTAATCAGAGCGATGGCGAATGCTCTGTTACTTATGGCCTGCGTATGACATTTAATTAGTCTTCATTACGGAAACTTTTATGATTATAATTTACAATCTCAAAAGAGAAAAACTGTTAAAAGTGTTGATTTTACCCGACTTTAATGATTACTCCTTCCAAAAAATATCTGCTTGGTTGTTTGAATTAGAGCTTCTGTATATGAAGTTCAGAATTTTACCCTTCATTCACACTTAGACTCTTAGCTTATCTGTTGGAAGACTGAACAGTAAGTTATGGAGTGCAGTCTATTTCAATAATGTAACAAACCACACTGTTTCAATGAGGAGATAGAAAGAGGCTGAGAAACTGAATTACATTAGTTGCAGTCCTAATTATCTGGAATTTAATCCGGTCATTCAGCATACACAGAAAGAGAACTCCAAAAACACAACGGAGAGCTTTCAAATTTCAGTCAGACAACTGATAAAGTTGTAACGATTAAGAGCACAGGATCAATATGGTTCCATCTCCTGGAAGAAGTCTGTATTAAATATTTACATTCTGAAAGCATCGTGATGTACCTGAGTTCTGTGAGTTTGAAAAATGGATCAAACATAAAGATCTGAATGTTGTATCTGCTTTTAAAGTACATGAGAGGTAACACAAGATTCTTGGGGAGCCTGAGATATCTGCCTTGAGCTCCTGCAATTTAAGCTCTTCTTTACAAATAAAATAGAATCATAATTTTCAATAGTTTTTAATGACATTAAGATCCTTTACAGTTTCACCAGTGATCTCTCGTGCCATATTTACAAGCTGTATTTGAAAGGCTATCTAAAATGCAGAAAGAAGTAATTTAGGATAAAGTGTTTTCCAATTACAAACTCCAATCAAAATAAAACATTTAGTGAGTCCCCCTGTTTTAGAAGTCATACCTCTACAATTACTGGCATTAAGAAAGCCTAATACTGAAAACCTAATACTTAAGATGGATTGACACTGGTGCCTGAATATGTGCGAATCAAAGGTATTCGAACAGTAACAGGTTACTCCTCCTATAGCCAACCTGCTCTCACAAAGCGTGCAGGAATGTAATACTCCCGATAGCTCTCCTCCCTTTCATATTCAAGTGATTTAAATCTTGTGACGGGTGACACCAGACCTGGCTGTGTCGTTTCCCTAGGAAAGCAGGCTGTTATTATTTATTGTCACTAAATGACTCCAACAAATTTCTTGATGCTGCTCTGAGGACAATGAGATCTTAAACCACAGGTGGTGAATCCATCTGCAAAAACACATCACTGTCTAGATAAATAGAACAGATGTAGCTGCAATAAAAAAAGGAGGCAGGGGGAATATTCCTAACAGCTCAGCATCTGACCCTCAAGGAAGGAGCTTCTTGTCATTGTGAGACTGGTTGTGGAGGAAAGTCAGGGCATGGTACTTCATTCCTTTCTCTCTCCCTACACTTCTACACTTAAGAAAGGTAGGTCCACTGCTGTGCTATGGGGAAAGCAGTGGACCAGGAGGAGCACGTGGTATTATTCAGATGATACAGCAGCCATCATCCAGCAACATCTCTTCTTTCAACTTACAGCTGCATCTGGTACTGGCTTTCTTAGGTTTATTTATAGCATTCGCTTGTCCCTTCAAATCTCTGAATAAAAGCAAATTATCTTCAGCAGTTTTAAAATCAGAGAGAGAGCTCTCATCACAATGGTACTTACTGAAATGAAAATCAACTTTATTGGAGGTTCCCTAGGCCCACGTGGAAATAGAGCTCCATAATAGCTTGAGAACCTCACGCTGTGTGGTAAGGAGAAAAGGAAAGTAATAAATAACTCATAACCACAGAAAACCTGAAAATGCATTTAAAATGAAAAATCATTAAAAACTTTTCCTATATACTTCCGATGAACATTATTTT
The DNA here is from genome assembly GCF_037157495.1 of Lathamus discolor. Lineage (NCBI taxonomy): Eukaryota > Metazoa > Chordata > Aves > Psittaciformes > Psittacidae > Lathamus > Lathamus discolor. Next base: position 153,403,231 of record NC_088884.1, on the reverse strand, counting down.
TAAATCCCTGCTCCTCAATACAAGGAATAGTAGATTCTGTATTTTATAATCACAACAGAAGAAATAATAAACAAAATAGAAATAGATTTCTCCTGAGATTCTATTTCCTTCTTATAAAACCACAGACAAATGCTGAGCTCCGTGCAGAATGTATATAAGCAGAAACAAGTAGTTTGAAAAGATGAAAGCTGCTCTCATGCTGCAACATGTTGGCCTTACACAGAAGACCGCTGAGTGAGGAGAATGCTCTGATCAAGCTGACAGCTTGCAGACATATTGAGCAGGAGCAAGACTGAATTAGAATTTTTAAATATATCACTACAAAGTGTGGCTACAGCATTTGCTATGCAGGGAGCTGATCTAAAGATGAACTGGTAAGAATCAAGACAAACAAAACCACAGTATCTGGCTGATACCATACCAGCTACAAAAGCAGTGCAAGGAGCAGGAGAAATGGAGGAAGACAGCTGCAGTTTGCTTCCTCAGTGTGCTAAAGCAATCTTTCAATGTCATGAAAAAGTACCAGTTCAGGCACCTACGCTTTGCATAATTAAGATGAACAGAGTGCGTGAAGTTAAGAGCAATGAACAAATGAATCTCAAGTTCTATGACTGCCAATATAGAATGATTATGGTTGGAAAGGACCCTAAGATCATCTAGTTCCAGCCCACCTGCCATGGGCAGGGACACCTCACACAGTTCTGTCCAGCCTGGCCTTGAACACTGCCAGGAATAGAGCACTTACCACTTCTCTGGGCACCCTGTTCCAGTGCCTCACCACCCACACAGTGAAGAACTTCTTCCTTATGTCTAACCCGAACTTCCCCTGTGTTAAGTTTAAACCCATTACCCCTTGTCCTATCACTACAGTCCCTGAGGAAGAGTCCCTCTCTGGCCTATAAGTATCCTTACAGGCCCCCTTCAGATATTGGAAGGCTGGGTCCCTCTGTGGATTCAAACCCAGAGAAGACTGAGAAAAAGGAATGACCCTGATAACCTCTGGAGGTCTCCTTCAACACAAGTATTTTACAGTTCTAGAATATGTCTATCTGACACACCTGGTTAGAAAGCAGCACCTGAATCATTCCTTTTTTATAACTACCCACCTCTGTCATGGTGCTTAAGAGATGAGCTAATATGTAACTAAACTAAATGCTAAAAACTAAAGTTTCCCCACTTTAACTAGCAAAAATGAGTGCCCTGATACATGCACGTGTGTACACATCTAGTGATCACTTGTTTTGGATATTTCTATGCTTCTCCACTTCTCTTACGGCAACTTTAATCTTAGGTTGTAGCAGCCAGACACTTCCCTACCAGTCTTACACAGCATTAAACATAGAAAATCCCTGGTCCTCTTCAGGACAGACATAATTAATAACGGTAATCAGTGGCAGAGTGCTAAACAAGTCCAGTACTGAGACAGGAATGTCCTAATGCAGTATGTCGAGGATGATTCTTGCATGAACTGATTAAAGAGGAAACCCTGGGGATAAGTGCTGAACTTGTAAGTAATAGTTGATGATCTCTGGTATGACTTATCATGACAGCTTAACTCATGCAATAGGTGCAGATTCTTTTTTAATGACAGAAAGTACGTAATAAACCCCAAGATTTTTACTGCTTTACATTTGAAACTTCTGGAAGGAATAAATTCCTCTTTCTATCACATACAGTGCTGTCTAGATAAAATTTGTGCAATTAATAAGATGTCAGACATATACTAGGCAAAGATATTACTTACTTTATTCCTGCATCTAATATATATGTACATATACTAGAGATATCAATCTGCTACATATCTACTATCTATATCAATTTAAAATGACAGATAACTACTCATATATTGATATTCATGTACCCAGCATGTTGTCTGTTTCACTCTGAATACACCGTACACATCCTTGCCATGAAATGAAATTTCCGTATCTATGTGTATGTCAGGACTCAACCAGGTAATAGGCTGTACGTGGTATCGCTCCTGTACAGACATACATTATTGTCCATTTTGGGTGTTTTAAGGCAAAGGGGTGTAAATGGTAATTTTCTTCCGACTTTTCACATCCTGCACTCTTGGTCATATTTCAGCTTGATGCATATTCATGCTCATTGCAGCTAATGAAGCTACAATCCTCAGGCACAGGTGCCTCCTAATCAGAGTGTATTATTACTGCTGGATCCCTTGGCCATGGCCACAGTAGTCAGCACATCTTTAGGCTTGTGGGGAATGTTGCACAAGAAGCTGCGCCAGCAGACCTGGACGAGAGCACGGACATCTTGACCCTCATCAGCTGCAGACCGTGGCAGAAGTGAGCAAGACAAGTCAGGAGGAACTGAAGATAGAACACCCAGATAATTCCCAAGAACTATAAATGTAGAAACAAAGAAGTTACTGAAGGCAAAGATGAGATGTTGTAACCTGGTACTTTCCAAAGTATCAGTGGAAAGTTACCAGTGTGGGCGGAGGGGACAAAAAATGTGTGTTCAAGGAAAATGGCAAGTAACAATGCAGCAAGAAGTGGTAGCAGGAAAATGTGCTTATACATCTGGGTAAAAACAGTTGCTCAAGCAAAGGCGCATAGACAATAATGTGATTGGTTGAGAGGGTGCGTGATCAGTAGTGTCACTGGCTGGAAAAGGCACATGATGTTGTGTGATGGAAAGTACCGAAGGAACTAACCAATACTAACCGTTACTAACTACTAGGCAAGGGTCTATAAAAGCCTGTAAGCTCCCTCAATAAATTATTTCGGTTGCACCACAACTGGAGTCTGAGCCTCAGTTGCCACAAGGCTGAGTTGGGTTAGGTTATTAAAGGAATGATAGCTGTCTGACTCACTGACTCAAGGAGCAAAACACTCAAGACATCACTTCAGGAGGGCAGAAATATCATTTAAGTAAGTCCCTGACTGACAAAAAAACCCCATTGACCTGCCCTTCCCCAGGGCATTTTCAGACTTAATGCAGAGCAAGCAGCAGTGTCAGCTTTTTCACTCTGACCCACCTCTCAGAGACACCTGCACAGGCTCTGCTTCATGCCAGCCTTGGCTTGCTGGTGAAGACTTCCTAAAAATACACCAGTTATGAAAGAAGTGCCAAGATGATACCACCACAAACTCCATTCACACTGCTGACAATTTTTGGTCATTACCATATCAAACTGCCTTAGAACTGAAAAGCATTTCATCCTTTCAGAGGTCCGCCCAGCAACCCAACACATGATGACTTTAATGCAAGACACAGTTCCCTATACATTAATCCTGCCTGAATTACTTAGACACTGATAAATTCTAAACTAATTAGAACCTTTCAGGAAAGAGGCAGAAGCCCTATTGTAAACAGACTGAATACAAAAACTTTCAATCCACACACAACTGCAAATAAAGAGGCAAACAATCTGTTAGGATTACGGGAGAAGGAGGGGAGAAGATGATGATTCTTGGCTTTATTTTCTGCAATTGAATGATAAAGAAAAGAATAAAAATAATATTAGCATGCCATTTTATTCTAGTCATTAGTATGCCTTCAGCTGAAATAGTGCATTTAGTTCTGGGCATGTTCTTTTCAAAGATAATGGAGGAAAATAAGTGCTTCAGAAAGATGCCAATAAGAAGACATATGATGAAGATACATAAATTAAACAATGGTATAGCCACAGTTGGCCATGGTTTGGTATACCTGCACTCAGTGAAGCAGTGAAAGAAAAGGGCAGAAACATTTAAAATATAAAACTTGTGAGGTTAACCTGTGAAACTCATCACTATAAGGCATTGAAAGCAAAACATAAATGCTTATATAAACAGGATGAACACACAAGTTATATAGCAGGAGTAAAAAAACCATTAAGCCTCATGTTTGGGTGGATTTCTCACTGAGAGCCACTACAAAAAGGCTTCCTCCAGAGGAAGTGCACTGTATGATGGTTCAGAAAAGATTTTCTTAACCCTCACTCTGGAACAGGACCTTGTCAAACCTAGGATACTGGACTAGTCATGCAATATTTTGATGTACATGGCAATTCTTGTGTTCATATACTTCATTGTTCACCTAATGGATACTTCATTTAGGGCACTGCTTACCTTCAGTAACCTGAACAGAAGATAAAACAAGAATCTGCAACTTTACCTTTTTTACCCGCGGTGAAGCAGTAAGAGGGACAGTGCTGCACCAGTCTGTTAATGGGATTAATGATCACATTGCCTGCAATCCCAGAGGACGTGATTCACTGATGAGGTAGGACCATTCTGGTCCTAACTTACTAAATACATATTGTACTAGAAAGGGAAAGAGTTTCAGGATGTTTACATAAGGACCATGACTGCCATTCAAGAAAATCAACGTCAGTTACACCTGAATATCAATGAGTTTGATTCTGCATGCAAGGCACACACCTAGAAGGAACTCTATACCTTTATGTCTGAGCCCACAAAAAGAGATGCAGTGATGCTTGACAGAGCCTGAGCCACTGGCAAGACATCTGTGCCTATTAAAAGCAAGAAAATATGAAATTCATATTAATTTTTTGTTTGATCAGGATTTGAATTTCATATTAGTTATGCTTGTTCAGATTTAGAAGCATCTGTCATCTGAAACCACCAATCAGTATTTTATTCATCACATACTGTTTAAACCCATTGAGAAATGACCTGAAATAACTACTGAATTTAAAAGTGTTAAAAATATAGCTCAGCCTTTTCAGTCCAAATTACTGGTCTTCTGAAGGCTTTTATTGTTTCTCCATTAAGTTCCTATCCAAAGGTAAACTGCTTTTGTTGGCTCTTATGGTGGTCAGTTTATTTTTGTCTACTTATAGTTAAAAATACAGAGGAAATGTTACCAGGAGTAAGAAAGAAGAAACTAAAAAAAGCAAAAGGCCATCCATAGCCTTAGACTGACAACTGAATGAGATGCTGCAATGAAATGGATTTCCTGCAGGGGAAGTTAGCATTTCAATATAGGTAAGAACATTTCAATTCAGCTTCAACTGCTGAGTAAGCATTTTAGCACTGAGGAATTACTGAAAACCTAATTGTCAGTCTCCTTTCACAGAATCTTTCCTTTATTTTCCATCTTGCTACAGAAAGTCCTATCTTTGAATACTGAGACTGTCTGAAGAGCACAGAAAGTTATGCTGCTGCCTTTGAATTACTGCTAACTTGATGCTATGCTGAGTCACAGATTTTAGTAATAATTTAAATTACCAAGCAGAAAACCTTAAATAATCATGACTTTTGGTTTGCAATTGTATTCTTTACTGAGTTAATTTTCACTGGTGGCATGCATTGCTACTCTCTCTTTTCTGACAAAAATAACATTAATTTAAGAATTTATTTGAGTAATTTACAATTATTATGACTCTTTAGGGTTTTAGAATCAGTCTCTTGTGAATAGCATCTGTCCTGTTTATGCAATGCCTGCTTCTCTGTAACTTCTGTCAAACTGAATGAAGATTCAGAATTCTAATTCACCCTGAATGCACAACACAGCATTTGAAGCTGCTTTATAAGTTAAAGCTTTCAGTCTGCTGTCTACCTGAAGAACAAATGTTTGTCAGCTCACATTTTCTTTTCAAAACTTTGTAATTGATAAAGAAGGCTTTACTCATCTAAAATGAGCAAATTAATCTGATCGTCTCTCATTGCTGCTGTCTCCGAGTGTTTCATTAGGAGATCAGATCCTCCTGTCAACGGTTTGGGAGAGAAAACTGCTTTTTCAGTTTTTCAGCTTGGAGCTAAACAATTATTGAACTGAAATATTTGGAAAGGCCAAAATAAAGGAGCTTTTTTTGGTGTCTGCAGAAAAAACCCTAATTCTGTGTTATAGCCTCAGAAACCTGTGGTTTCAAACACTTAATCAATGACTACAGAGGTTTGACTAATGAAAATATTATCAACAATATAATATACTTTTAATGTATAAAAATGACTGAAATTATTCTTTACTAAAGCCAGGATTAAGTATACACTCATGTTTTAAAGGGCTTTTTTTTTAAAGATGTAGTTTCAAAAGAAAGTGTGTTTCATTTCAATTTAAAAAATAATTTTCAATGACCTGGGATTTGTTCTACTTTATCATTACAAGCGAGTTTGATAAATAACTCAGAATTGTTTGTTCATTACCATACAGGCCAAAAAAAGGGGAAGAAAAGAAGCTAAGTCTTCATTATGACTACTCACCTAAAACAAGCATATAGTTCATGTGCTGGCATTAAGGTTGGTGCTTTTCTCATGGTTTGTCTTCAGCAGAATGAAGTTTAAATTAGGGGTAAAATATTAAGGGAGGCAAAAAACTTTTTTGTTCTCTCATGTACCAGCAGATCAAGATAAACCCTTGGCTTAAAACAAACCAGCCTGCGCTTGTCCTTATTTTCATGGGGAGAAGGTGGGATCCTTTGCCTTGTTGTGCAGACCTCTGCTTACCTGAAATGAAAACGCTGACACAGGGGGCTGCTGACACTGGCCACAGCAGAGGGCGGGTAGAAGAAATGTCCCTCAGCATTGACAGTTTTTTCCCAGGAGTCATCTGTGGGATTCAGCTTTCCCTGGAGTGGCATTAGAGACTGAGTTCTCCTCCAGGATTCCTGATGATTCCAGGACCCAGTGCACAGGCATCCAAGGGGATGGCAGCCTCAGAGGTGTGGTCCCACCCGAAAAGCTGTTCAGATACATCCACTGTGTAGTTATTGTTATGAAGACAACCTTCATCTTACAGCATAAGATGAAGTACATCTTACTGACTTCATCAGTGTCCACCACTGACTGTCAGGCCTCTCACACCTAGAAGTTATCCTGAGGTTGCCAGGCTCTTTGTTCTGCTATTGTGTTATTCTGTCACCAGACAAGTTCTCAGGTTTCTCACAGTAAAAGATAAGAAATGTGATTATATTCCTGGGGCCACAGCATGCACCTTGATGGACCTTCTGGGAGGCTGAAGCAGTGAGACATTTCCACCTGGAAAGACATCTGGGACTGGGCATAAATAATTAGATAGGAAAAAGAGATAGATACTGTAAAAGAGATCAAGGTTCTGTTCAGCACTAGGTTCATCAGACTGCAACCCAAGAGAGTGCTTATAAAGAAAGAAATTAATGTTGAGGTAGGAATTATCCCAGAAAACAAAAAAGAAGCAAATTCCAAGGTGGTCAACTGCAGCAAACATCATGAGATACTTGCCATATGGGCCTTTATATAGCTCTATAAGTACTTTTTGTGGGCTGCACAAACATTCAGGTGTCCAAAAGCCTTTACTTGGTGTGCATTCAATCCATGTTGGAGAACTTCATGGTGCTGAGGGCACTTCATGGTTTCAGTCTTCATTATTAGGGATTGAGGCATATTTGGTACCTAGCTGCATCTTCTGGGTTGCTATTCTCTAAAAGCAATATCTCATCCAAACTGCAACTGCTCTGTGATGCAAAGAAATGCACAGTAAGTGTTGACAACTGGGACATCCACTTCAGAAGTACTCTTCTGCTCCAAAATGGGCTAACAAAGAGCCCACTAAGTGACATGTCACTGAGCCTGGGTCTTCTTTCCACCCCCACCATCATGCTGGTCCTGCCACATGGTAGAATGGCATGGCAAGGGAGGAAGAGAAGGAATGCCGCTTCATGTGCCACACCACACAGATGCTTAATTCCCAGTTCCATATTCTGTAAGATGGGAGCCCTTCACATCAGGGTTGCGTTTGCATGTGCCTCCTTTGGGACAAGTAAAATTCATTCTGGCATTTCCTGAACTAATCTTCTGGAAGACATTCATAATATTTGTGTGTATAATTAGACATATTTGCACAGTTCCACAGTAGCACGGGGATGCTAATCTAAAGAAAATACTCTTACATACAGGCAGATGGGGGAATATGAGGAAGCAATAAGACAATACTGAACTGCACAATAAGCAGCATGTTGCGGGGTGGAACCAAAGACACAAGATATGGGCTACACTTATAATAAGGATCCATTTATAAATATTTTATAAAGGTTAAATGACTATAGCATGTTATAAAGATGGTATAGTTTTAAGATCTACATATTACAACTGACAATACCTTTAGAAGGTCTAATGGATAGTTAAAGGCAATGATCATAAGCAACATATTGGACTAATTGTTGATTTGCCTCTTACTCAAATATCTAGTAAGTCTTTCATTAATCCTCTCTATGATCCTCACTAGAAATTGTGATCTTAATAAGGACTTCTGGGTTTTTTGGGTTCTATCCACTTGACGATTTCCCTAGGTTAGAAAACCCATTTTATACAGTGCTTGTAAGTAGGTGTTATCATAAAATCATAGAATAGTTTGGGTTGGAAGAGGCCTTCATTATCAACACACTATGTTATGCCACTGGAAGAAAACCCAAGTTTATTGCAGTACTTCTCAATAGTTAAGCTCTTTGCCACTTGGGAGGACAACACTGCTTAGAGAAAGCATGTTTCAAAGCAGTTCCAAATTAGTTCCTTCTTTCTGCTATTACAGTTTACTGGCACTCTGCCCTTTCTCTTTTCCTTTCTCTATGTTTCCCTTGGGATAGATGGAGTGAGGAATAGTGAATAAAATGATACAATTAAATTAAATGGAGCAAGCTTCAGCAGGCACAACTCCTGATCCTGCAAGATACCAAGTACTCTCAAGTCAAGATCAGGTACTTAGAGCTCTACTATGAATGAAACAAGCATAAAAGACTAAGTAGGAAACTCATTAATATGGAACAGGCACCAAAGAAGGGCACCTCTTCCCCTACCTACAGGACTACTACCAACTCACTTAAATGGTCAATTACCCAGGACATCACTGCAATATCAATTTCCATTTCTGACTCCCATAGTCCTATGAAAATCAATGACTACACCATTGGTGCATATTGGCTTTCATGTATTTTGATGCTCCCATTTCCCAAACCTGCTGAAGCCAGTAATTGATATTATAGCATGATCTTTATAGGATGCTTAATAACAAAATATGTTTTTAATGAGCTCAGCCATATCCTACTGTTTTATTTATTTTTTCATAAAGCCCAGTAGTGATAAGGGAGTGACTGAGGATAACTCCAAGGGCCACATTCAAAGAGATGCCTGTTCTTCCTGGCATTGCCAAGGCACAGCCTTTCACTTTTATAACAGCATTCACAGGTGGATTTCAGAGCACTTGGCAAACAGGAATAACACTTCCCATTAGTTATCAAACAATTAAAGGGAGACACAGGAATCACAAGCAAACACATGGAGTGAGGCACAGCAACCGATTAACAGCAACAGCTGAGCTATTCTACATCAAACCTTAGACAGTATTTATGTCAAACTCCATAGAGAAGTTAAGTAAGTGCACTGCACTATTTTAGAATCAATCTAAAATGCCCTAAACACATCAAATCTGAGTCTTGTAACAAGTTCCACTGAAATTAATTAGACCACTTGTAAAAAACAGGAGTAAGGAGCTATCTTTGTAGAGTGTGAATATGTCAAGTGTGAATATGTATGAATATGTGTGAATATTCATATATATATGAATATATAAGGTTAGTATCTGTTCTCAACTTCAACTTTTTTCAGGACAGATTTCAATCAACAAGAAGGAGAGACATGTAAAGGTACTGCAATCAGAAGCTTAAGGAAAAAATTTTACTCAGCCTTTTCTATGCTGCAAATCAATCCATTAGCCTTATATGCTTTTAAGAAAATTACAAAATCCTTAAAGATACAGAAACTTTAAAGGCTTACTCAAAAATCATTATACCAAAGAAAATGCATTCAGGTTGAAGCCTTGGATGGGATGGTTTAGTGTGAGGTGTCCCTGCCCATGGCAGGGGGGTTGGAACTAGATGACCTTGAGGTCCATTCCAACCCTAACTATTCTATGATTCTATGATTCTATGCTGCAAATCAATCCATTAGCCTTATATGCCTTTAAGAAAACTACAAAATCCTTAAAGATACAGAAACTTTAAAGGCTTATTCAAAAGTCATCACACCAAAGAAAATAAATTCAGGAATCAAAATTCTCCACACTGCAGTTAAATTGATCTGTGACTCCTGCATACAGTTTCAGATCAGTATATTTCAACTTCTTTTTCTCTTTACCATTTTAACTCCCTCTCTTTTTCACATAAAAATACACTACTCATAAAAGTCCAACTGGATTTTATAGAAGTATGTGCACAGATATTTCTTTTCCAGCCAACATAACAATAAGCTGTGTTATCACAACTGTGTTTCAACAGAGAAAGGAAAAATGATAGCATACGTTCTGTAATAGTCTCTCTTTACCTTACTATCTCCCGGGTGTCACCATGCACAGCAGTTATCATAGTCTACAACAGAATGAGCCAAACAAAAAAATCCTTAATCAGTAGGAATGTTATCTCTGACAAAGACATCGGGTTCCTTCTGGCCATCTATTAATCTATTTTATCTGCAGGAAGCTGTAGATCAATTTCCCCAGAATTATCACAGGTCAAGAACTTTCTGCCAGAATATGTGCTATCGGAAGAGACCTCTTCTCAGTTATGTATTTATTGAAGGTACCAAATTATAGCCTATTAATTTCAGAGGAGTTAAGTTCCTCTTCTGAAGCTACACTATAATACTGACCATCATAAACCCAGTTCTTTACTACAGATAGCAACGTAGCTACAACCTAAAGGCAGAAGCTGCATTCTGCCATATCTCTACATAGACTTGAGACACTGTTGCTATTTTTCCTCCCTTGCATACACTTCAATCCAGTTTCCAAACAACAGGCCTAAGAGGAGCAATGTTTTCACCAGAAACGTGCTACCTGGGTGAGCTCTACTTATCAGACCATTAACTTTCTTGCAACAGTCTATTAAAAGTTCACCAAACCTGTATAAATATTGAGGCTCTGTTGTATTTGACAGAGTTTCTGAGCCCCCTTAAGCAGATAGGTACCGTGAGACACCAAAATCCAGTGACTTGCTGGACGCCATGACGGTAATGAGGCTGAAAGAACCTACATCTCCTGCCATCAAGTCCTGTGATTTATCTGCAAGACCAGCATTACCTTTCTAGTTGCATATAATTACAAATTACTCATAGATCACATCCTGAAACTCCATGAGGAACAAGGAGACAAGCAGGAAGAAGCTTTTGACTCACCTGCCATATGTTCATAGCAGCTCTATCAGAGCAAAACTGAGCAAAGGAGAAGTTAATGCAAACCTAAGACTAGTATTTATTTTAGCAATACCATCTCTAGAGCAATTTAAATCTCAGCTTTATACTCTCAGTATGTAATTTTTTAAGAGTGAATATAGGAGGGCTGTTCAGGCATTCAACACTGCTGAAGCACCATGCCATGTCCCAGTGGTACCTGCATGGCCCTGGAGAAACTAGTAACACAGCACCCTTGCACAGGTGAGTTAATCTGCCCCGGCCATGGAGTGGGCGTTATGGTTGCTCAATTGTCTCATGGATGGCAACACAACTACAGCTGGGTCTCTGAACTCTTCATTGCCACATTTGTTCCAACTGTAAGAAGCTGCAGTGAGCACATGATCTGACGTTTTCTTCCATTTAGGAAATGGTGGGTACCGAAGCTGCAGCACCTCGCCAGAAACAATTTTAATGGCAGCAAAGTTGGCTGCAAGAGAATCTCAGGGGCCTATGGCAGCAGTCCACATCAGTTATTTTTCTTAATTCTGGCTCACAAATCCTGTGAGCACTTTACATCAACATTAATTGGAAGTCAAGGGTTGACAGGCCCCTTCAGCAATTAACACTACAGAATCCACAGAAAGTCTTCCACCAAGTCACATAAGGATTTTAGCCCCAAATAGAGCCCTGTGGGTGTACTTTTATTTTGGGAGGAGAGACGAGAAGGGTGCCAAAGGACAAACAGCGTCTTACGATCAAATGCAGATTCTTCTCCCCTGTCTTGCCCCATTAACTGTAACAAGACTCTTCAGCTTCTCTCCTTCAGATTACTCTGATTCAACCCCAGTCTCCAGTCACCATTGCTAACATCTCCATTTATAATACAAGTTCATTTAAGTCTCTCACTGGAGCAGTACAGCACTGAGGACTTTCCTCTTCTCTCAGTGTTACGTGATAAATGTAGTCTAAGAGAAATTCCACCTATGACACTTTGCATTTTTACGGCACTGTTCATCTCAGATGGTGTTTTACAATAAATAGCACTTACAGGCTTACCCAGTATGAGGTCCTGGCATGCTGTATGCTGAACAGCTAGTAAAAATTCACCTCCTGATCCAGAAAGCTTGCAGTCTGAATAGAAATGGGAGGGGAAACCAAACTAGTCATTTGTACATTATCAAGGCAGTAGCATGGTCAAGTTCAGAAGCCAGCTCAGGTTTGTGTCCTGCACACTGGACCATGATGCTATTCAGGCATTACCTGAGCGATGTGATCCTTCTAAGGATCAATACACCCATGAGAATCAGGAGGAGAGCTGACTCAAGGACTAACCTAAGATCTAAAAATTCTTCCATAAAAATGCACAGAATAAGTTCCAAACCTCACACTTCTTTCCCACCTCCTTGCTACATCTCTCCTACATTTCAGAAGTGTGTCATGTCCAGAGGTGAAGACTTATTACGGAATTGGGATAATTATAGAATAATCAGGTGGGAAAAGACCTCTGAAGATTGACAAGCCCAACCTCCTCCTCAAAACATGGTCAGTTCCAAGGTGAAGTCAGGTTGCTCGGGGACTTAACAAGTTACAGTATTTGTAAGGCTGGAGACTCTGCAACCTACCTGGACAACTTGCTCCAGTAGTTAAGTACCCTCCCTGTGAAACAGAACTACCTAAAAGCTAATAAACTTTCCTAATGCCTTTACATTTTTTATGTAGCAACTTGTATCCATTGCATCTTGTCCTTATTGCTGTGCAGTTCTAGTTCCCCTGCCCTATATCCCTCCATGAGGTAGTGGACGACTAGTTAGATCCTTCCTTAGCCTTGCCCAGGGTAAACAAGCACAGCACTCTCAACTTCTTGCACTGCCTTGACTTTCCTAATTTTCCTATGCTGCAGCTCCCCAGCCATCTTACTTCCTGCTGGACTTGTTCCAGTTTATTCATCTTTCTCGTACAGGAGGTCAAAACTGAACACACTTCTCTACATGGGGTCTTGTAAGTAACGAATAGAGGGGAATAACCACACGACCTGCTGGCTACAGTCTTGACAAGGCAGCTCAATATGCAATTGGCTTTCATTGCTCTGTGTTCCTGCTGACTCATGGTCACCTTGCTGCCCACCAGGAACCCCCAGGTCTATCTGCAGAGCTGCTTTCTATCCAGTTGGCCCCCAGCCTGTACTAATCTGTCTTGGCAGAACAGTGTGTTTGCATTGTGAACGTTACGAGGCTTCTACCAGACCATTCCTCCCACTTGTTGAGGACCCTCTGTTTGGAAGCTCTGCACTGCTCTAACTTATCAACTGCTCCTCTCCCACACACACAATTTGTCATCATTCATGAACTTGTTGAGGGTGCATGTTGCCCCTTCATGCTGATGCATTGGAATAGGCTGTCCACAGAATATGGTGGTTTAAATACCACCATCCCTGGAGGTATTTAAAAGCCATGTAGATGTGGGCTTAGGGACATGGTTTAGTGGTGGACTTTGCAGTGCTAGTTAATGGTTAGACTTGATGACCTTAAGGGTCTTTTCCAACCTGAACAATTCTATGATTCTATGAAGCTGTTCAACAGTATCAGCCCCAGTAAGTGATCACTAAGAAAGATCATTTTCAGTTGCCTGCCAGTTTTATTCCAAACTACTGATTACTCCTCTTCAAGCCAACAGCCCAGTTTTTCATGAACTACCTGATCCATGTCTCCCCAGTCTGGCTACAAGGAAAACATGCCAGAAGCCTTGTCAAGGTAAACAACATTCACAGCTATTCCTTCAACCACAGAGCACTCATTTCATTCTAGAAGGTAATGAATTTGTCAGGTGTAATACATCCCAGTAAATCTGTGCTGTTCTCAATCATTTTCTCACTCTTCAAACATCTGGGAAGTAGCTTCCGACATGATTTGCTCCATCACCCTTTCAGGAACTGAGGTGACACTACCAAGCCTGAAGGTCACACAGTCCTCCTCCTTGCATTCATTTAAGCAACTCGTGGAAGGCTGGATGGGAGGTGAAACAGTAGTAATGAGAATGAAAAACAGCACAGTGGAACGTGAAACCACAAAATCCTTAGACCGTTTCCTGTGCCTGATTCAGTAGCAGAGGGAGGAAGAACTCTTGAGTATCCTGAGCTGACACCTGCTGTGCCAATTTTCCACATGGAATGGTATTTAAAGCCAAAGTACACAGCTTTCAAAACAGAGTTATTAACTGCTAGATCTGTTCTGTGGTGTCATACAAGAGAACACTATAATCAACCATCTATCTGGTTAGAACAGAAACAAGACAAAATATTTCTGCTGCTTCAACTGCTGCTGTAGACTTCAAGATGGCTCTCTAAGGTCTCTCTAGTGTTCACAAAAAAGTCAGGAAAGGTGCTTAAAATTGTAGAAAGGAAACTGGATGCCACATTCTGATCTCAAGAGATTGATGGTTTTATTTGAGAAGTCCAGCTCCTATTAATCAATAGAACACCTCCTACTGCTTTCAGTATGTGTCATACTGAGCTACTGACTGCACTCAGTGCACGACTAACATGAAGGAAGAGTAGATCAGCACATGCACATTGTGATGTTGTTTGTTCTGACAGAGCCAGAAAAACAACTTTCCTCTAGAAAACAACCTGAATTCAAAGTTAACGTCTATTTGACAATCAAAACCATCTGAGTTACTTTGAGGACACTGAAACAAAGTTTAGAGAGAGGAAAAACTGGAAAACACTCGAGTATTTAGCTCAGTAAATTAAAGATGTTTATTTTAGCCTAACTACAACTTCAGTGAAATATTTTCTAGAAAATTGCTATTACATATGAAACCCTCTTCAGATGTGAACTACACTTAAAAGCTGCAAGTGTCTCTGCCTCTGTATGTAACATTCCTGTCTCAGAATTCATACAGTATTTGACACCTTCAGTTTCTTTGCCATAGGTCTTGACTAGACATGCAGCTCACCTTTAGTTTATGAGCCACTTTTTCTCTTAGACCCCTTGCAGTGGCATCAATATTTAAAGAATCCAAAATCCAGAAATGGATGGCCAGGGTATGACTGCTCCTTTCACATGCATTAGTTTAATCTAGATCATTTCCCAAGCAGATTCAGTAACATGTACAAGATGAGTCACTACTTAGTACAGAGCATGACATTTAGAATAACATGGGTTACCCAGGAGCCAGGTCTTATTGACTTTCCATGACATTTATTCTTTCCAGTGCCTGAGTTGATTTACACAGTGGGGCTTAGTAATTTTTGTAATAACAAATACTACAATAATTTTGTAGTAACCTTTCTTCCCCCAAAATCTCTCTGTCTTTTGCATGGGCTCAATGAAGGATATTTTAAAGTATTATGTATGAATATTATTACATTCTTGCACAAGGTCTAATCTGGCTTACACATGTGCAGTTTGCATCTGCTTCTTTGAGCTTTAATCTATATTTTTGTGGTTCAAACCTAACAAATATAAACTAGGTTTTTAGCATCTACCTGGAGCAGTTACTGCCCTAACACTGCCTCAGGCAGTATCACTGCCCTAAAACTGCATGTTGCCATCTCTTAGTTGGAAATTACTCCACCTGCATCAGAGCCAAGAAGCCAGAATGTGTGAGACCTCATTCCTTCAGGGCAAGGTCAAAGTTTACTTTAAACCATGCCAGTCACGGCTGGAGCTACATTGGCTGATTTTGCACCACGCTGCACATTTACCAACCTGATGTTCTGCATCAGGTGTGCTAACCTCTAGCTGAGAGTGTACCTGTCCCTTTAGCCACCTTCTGGATAGCACATTTCACCAGCATCTCTACAGACTAGCACTTATTCAAACACTGGTTCAATAGTGCCCTTTTTAAGTCAAACCAAAAGAGACGAATCAGGTAGACTGGTTCTATTGCAGAAGTTAACATGTCAAAAATGATAATTACTTGTAAATGCTACCTTGAAAACAGAAAAAATTATGTCTACTACAGAAATACAGGCTGTGTACATAAACATAACCATAAAGTTTTTTACCTTTATGTTATCACATAGTTAGCACAAGTGCCTTTACCTACTGTGGAAAGACCCCAAAGC
Source organism: Lathamus discolor (assembly GCF_037157495.1). Lineage (NCBI taxonomy): Eukaryota > Metazoa > Chordata > Aves > Psittaciformes > Psittacidae > Lathamus > Lathamus discolor. The sequence goes on along the minus strand of NC_088884.1, from coordinate 153,387,052 downwards.
TGCAGAGTTGATAGCTCTGCATCATTTCCAGCAATTTAAAGTAAGGCAGAAATGTTTAGTGTTATTAACTAACAGTAAAAGTGTTTTGAATTCAATTACACAGGTACAGAAAACTTGCATCACAACCTATACAGTAAAGTTACAAAAAAAAAAATGAGCATATTCATAATGCTAGAAGTTATTCTTCTATTCCAAAATAAGACTAGCATAAGGCATTGAACAAGTGAAACAGAAGTTCAGGACACGATTCACATTCATGTTTCAAGGACGCATGTATCAGCTATCAATCATGAATCATAGAATGGTTTGGGTTGGAAAGGACCTTAAGATCGTCTAGTTCCAAGCCCCTGCCATGGATTGGACTGTTTCAGTTTGAACCCATCACCCCTTGTCCTTTCACTACAGTCCTTGATGAAGAATCCCTCTCTGGCACCCTTGTAGGCCCCCTTTAGTATTGGAAGGCTGCTATCAATCATTTACAGTGGCTTGTTACCATCTCTTGCCATAGGCTCCTGCCCCCAAACTTTTGCTAGTAGAAGAAACCAGTAAATGCTTCTCCTTTCCTTCAGTGCAAAGCTGAGTGTCTCAGCTGACTTTGCCAGGAAATGGTTTGAGAGCACCTGCACCATTCAGAGCATAGGAGACAGTGCTGCCATTTCCAGAAGCTTTGGCGATGACTTTAATGGATGCAGCATGATCCAGATGACCATGCCAGTTTAGCAATAGCACTACATTCTTCTTGTCTATGATACATCTGCCTAAGAATAAACACAGAATTTTGCCTACAAGGTTGCCAATTTTTCTAATCCTAATTTCATTAAGTAGAGATTCATAAATGAAATATGGTGACTAAAATTTCTGTGGAGAAAGAAAGCCTGTAAAACATTGAAAATGACAACAAAGCTTTTAAAACAATTTCACATTAGGAGTCAAGTTAAGTGAAAGAAATAATAAGCTGACTAAGCCGTACTCTTCTCTGTAATGTTTGAATTGCTTTCAAGCGAACTCCTCATGACAGCATTTGACATAATTAGGAAGTTTCACATTTTACTTCAACATTCAGGGCTTGAAAAAAGGTGTCTATTTATTTTATATAATTGCTAGAATTTAAATCAAAGTGGTAGATACCAAATTAAGCCCCAGCTTGGTTACTGTAAAAGTGCTGTGAGACTGCTGCCATTTTACACTCAATGAGTTATTCCACATGGAGACACCGCCAGCACAATCCTGTTTCTGGATTGGTTGCTGTTGTTGTTACACAATACACCAGGTGAAACCTCCATTTTTACTAAGTGGGCAGGAATTCTGCTCACTGAAATGTTTCCATTCCATTTCCAAACCAGAACCTTTACAGTGTAATTTAAATATAACAATAAACATTGTCACAAGACTTCACAAAGTGCATGCTGCTTTAGAATTCTTTTATTTAGAAATAGGGAGAGGAATTTGACAGAGTGACCTTTGCCTCTATCTATAATTGATGTTTTTGGAGTTTAGTTTTTTAAGATCATTTATTGATTTGTGGACTACAAAGAGCACAACATGAGTGGGTCACAAATAACATTCTTCTGTTGTAAGATACCACTGGAAACATTAATGAAATCAGTTAACACAAAGCCATATCAGGACCTGGTGAAACATTGAGTATGGGTCTGTTAGAAGTCAAGGAACTTTGGGACATCATTTTTGTGTACTGACAAAAGAGGAATGGGAAATGTTGTTTCTTCTTATCAAATAAATTCCACAGCTATGAAAGAAACTTAGGGGTTTTGTGAAATGTTTTAAGACAAGAAATCAACCAGAGTCACACAGCCAAAACAAACTTCAGTTCCGGATACACAGTAAGTCAGAACACATCAAAGGCAAGTCTGCAAAACTAACCATTTCAGCTGGAAGTGCACAGGAAGACCTGTGCTTTTGGGAAACAACTCAAAGGCACAGGACACTAATGGTAAAGGTTATATTTCAATAGGTCACAAATTCTCAAAATCCAAGTGGCTTTTCATGAGCAGAAGAAAGGAACCCTTTTTGCCTTTGAAATCACCACTGAAACACGTCAAGGAGGAAAGCAGTGAACAGAGCATGAAGGAGAGAGCTGCACCTAACCCCAGCTTTCCCAAGCCCTGTTCTTGTGAACGGGCTACAAGATTTCAGTCCACAAAAAATGTGCGGGGACTCTGCTTCTTAACATCACAGCTGAAACATGCAGAGACACTGAAATGTTTGACCTGTGTATCTGTATTAAAAGGAAAAAAGAAAAAATACCCAGCATGATTCAAAGCAAAGAATTAATCTGAAAGTGTAAAATCTAATGCTGAAATCACTGTGTGCTGACTAGCAACATTTGTGACACAACTGGAGTCATTAGAGTGTCCAAGGTGAAACAGAGTTGAGAGTACTTTTATTTCCTCAAAATAATGTAGTTACTAAATTCTGTTTCCTTTTAATATAAGGAACTTCCATCCTTTACATAGAAAAGATCAGAAAGTGTTCCTTGAAAGTAAGGAAAGACTAGTAAAAGAAGCTTTACCAGACTCCTGTCATACTGCTGGCAACATTGCTCTAGCAAAGGGTGAATAGAGCTGTTAAATCAGTGTATATATACATGTGACCTTCAGTATGGAGTGTTTTTTCCAGCAACCATGAAGTGTCTACAATGGTGACAAGTTATTTTCTGAGTAATCTTGTGTGTATATATATCACAAGATGATAGAAGATTTCATGTAGTAATCTTACTTTGCTCAGTGGAGTTAGCGTGACATATGCTGCTTTGTGATATAGAACGGAGTAAAATTGAGGTTTTTAATATAAGTCCTGACAAAAATGGTAAGTGAAATGGCAGTAGTGAAATGAAGACAGGGCAAACAGAGCCACCATTATGGGCTTTGTAATATCTCAGACACAGTCCTTGGTTTTTAGAAGTAATTTCATTGGGAAATGGAATGTCTGACAAGACACAGAGGTGAATTTTAAGAGGGGCATTGACAGAAGCGACCTCAATTTAACATATCAGCTGAAAGCACTTTTCATCATGCAGCTGCTTCTAAAATCGCTCTTCAGTGACAGCATCATATATGAGTCGAAGTCCTAAGGCAAGACAACAAGCTCATAACTTTCTGCTCCAACAGTGAATCCACAGTGAAAAATTAACACTGTCATAACACCAGGGACTTCATGGATGAATAGAAATCCATCAGGAATCACAGGTTGTGAAAAAACTAAATCCATTGGACAAAACCACCAACTATCCCAAAATCCTTCTGTTTCTTCAACTCCCAAGAAAGCAAGCCACATCAGCCTCATTTCACAAACAATCTAAGAGAGCCTGAAGGACATGAGCTTTAGAGATGGGGTATGTCTGGAAAGATGAATTTTCAAGAACTTCCTGGCAGGTAACTCCCCACTGAGCTAACTTGGGTAACTGGGAGTCTTCAAAAATCTGCCTAAAATTATATGTTTAGCATGTTTAGCACAGCAAATGAGATGTAAAGTAACAAATGAAACTTCAGGAGGCCCCTCCATGCCTTGGAGCTGACCATGTCTTTTCATACTCTCTTTTTCATACTGGATCCAGCTGGGGTCATACTCTAAAGCAAAGAACTGGCTGCAAATGGTGCAGAAATTTAAGGAAGGAGTTTAAAACTTGAACCTTGGTCCCATGTCTTCTCTACTATTAACTTTCAGCAAGCTTATGTCTGACCTATTGCCTTTGCTTCACGAATACCCTACATTTCTGTGCCGTTAGGCTGCTGTACTATCACTTCAAGATCTCCTCCCCAAGACATTGTTTTTCACATTTTTAACCTCATACATCATTTCTATCACCTCAGGAGCAGGAAAATCTCCAAAGCAGTGTTAAAATCTCAGTTACCATGTTTTAAATTAATATTTACACTGCTAATAAAAAATTCATATTTACCATGGCAACCTGCATCATACATATGCTCCTGATGAGAGGGAGAGAAGCCATTAAAAATAAATAAAAATAAGCAGGCACAGAAATGAAACATACACATTTCTGGACACATATTGCCAATGGAGGGGAAAAATAAATTAATCAGCTCTATCAAAACCACAGATTTCCACATCAATACAAGGAACATGAAATGTTCAGAGTGAAATATGAATCACTAGTTTAGAGGGAACTTACTCAGTTTGGGTCTGAACAGCTTAATGGGGAGAAAATGAATAATCTCAAAACAGAAACTGGATGTCAAATCTTGTTCGGTCCAACTTGTGTTTAATCCCTATATTCCTTCCTGTGTAAACCTTACATTCCTTTATTCCTTTCTGACACATTTATTTCATTAAAAAAGAAGCTTTGGAAAAACTTCCATCAGCCTATTTTCTTTGCATAACTTGTTGGGGGTATTTTATAACCAGAAAATATTCTGATAAAACAGCAGAAACTTCTCAATTTAAAAAAAAAAAAAAAAAAAAGAACAGAGCCCCTTCCCTTGATTTCTGGATACTCTAGAAAATAACAAGCCTGAACATGTCCTGAGTAATAACCCCAATCTGTTTCTAAAGAAGGCTTCTGCCTAATCAGGAATATGGTGAAGCATTTCAGATGAAGTATGTTACATGTAACAGCATCCTTTCTCAGAAATGACAAGAGCTTATCTCATCTACCTGAAGGAGTCAAGGTGCTGTGCTCTTCTATCTGTGCTGGCTATAATCACACAAGCAGTTGCAGAGGTAAACACAATCTAGATGTATACATGTATTCAGCTGAAGGGAAGAAACTCTGCTGGAGTGTAGTCTCTCCTGGAACAACAATACAATCAGAGCAGGTCATTCGCATGCACAGCAGAAGTAACTCTGCTGATTTCACAAAAATTACAGCAAGAATAAATTTAGCTGTGCACAATAAAAGTGAGAACTTTACTGCAGCTGAACAATTGTCTGTACCTCATCTTCTCTGCGTAGACATAAAACATCAGAAGGCGAACACTCAGTATTGCGTATAATTCTTTTTATTGTTATTTTTGATGGCAGTTGCTGTCAAAAAATATAAATATTTTCATAGCAGTAAAACCCAATCAGTCCTATACTGCCCGCTCTTTTCTAACTAGGGGGGAAAGATATTAAACCATCATGAATTACTATTTTTAATGTAGGGTATTTTATGCAATGATTTTTTTCCCAAACATTAATAAATGAGGGTAAAAGTCTTTCCCTCCTTGCAAAGCTACATTAGGTTTAATTTGTTTTTATTGATTTCCAGAGGCATTTACACAACACAAGGTACAGTATAAGAAGAACATGTTACTTAAATATTTTCTCAGGCATGTTCTTTTCACTTCAGAAAAATAACAAGATCTTTCCAACCTGCTGTATGCTGCCTGCCAGTCCTGTGTGGCAAAAGCAGCAGCATCTCTGTTAAATATAATGGGCTTTATTTTCAGTATGGTCCAAGCCCCAGGTAAGTATTTAGGGTTAAATCACACAGATCAACATTATCTTTTTGTACCAAGTAGGAACAAATGCACCAACTTTGACATGACTGGAAAGAGATTTTTGTAATGCCATTACTAACACTACATGCTTTCTGAACAAGGAAATAGATGTGTTCAGTTCAGCCTGTGATATGCTCATCAGACAGACATGGCAGTGTCCTGACACTATGTTAACCTGACCATTACACACGTTTCTGTCTGTACAATATATACACTTCATCTCTGGCACCAGTGTTTATTAGAGAGCCCAAGAAATGTCAAGGATAAGCCACAAGCATTTGGCTCATCATAAATCTTCTTGAAGAAAGAAGATCAGGTAGGGAAATAGCAAACTCAACCTTTGAAGGAAGTCCTTCCTGAAGTTAAACAACTTTTTCACTCATGCCAAACATCTGATCTTCCTTCCTATTAGAAGGAACTAGTTACCCAAAGCTACAGAAGGAGGCTCTTAAAGGGCCTTCTTATGCTAATGGTTTGGTTTAAAAGCCTGTCTCCTGAGGTTGTCTTAGAGTTAAAAGCATAAATATGCTGGTAAATAGTTAGGAATTCAATATGAGACATAGGGATGCACTCAGATGACTCAACTCAAGGTTATGGTGACCCTCATGTTTCTAGCCAGCTTACAAAACAGAGCACAAAATCCACAATTCAAAAGACAGGGTATCTCCTGACATAGCTGGGTAAGCCACTTTCAAGAGTCATAGTCATAAGAAATACTGAGTGAAGCAGATGAGAGCAAGACAGGGGAAACAGACTGAAGACCAGAAAGCCAGGCAAAGGCCTCACGATGATTTTGGCAGGCAGACTGGAAAGGGCATAAATAATTTTGCCAAGAGCCAAACAGACACACAAACACAGGCAAACCAGCCCCAGTGATGTGGAGCTGCATACTGACTGCAAGATAGAGAGCAACTTGCTGGGCCTTAAATGTCTTAGAGAGGCTCTTCTGAGGTGCACAGAGGAGGTTGCACACCAGCTGCAGTGGTATAGCTGATATATTAAGTGTAGAACTGTGGCTTACATATTTGGTAGACATATTTGCTAGACCTGATGTTTGAAGATACAAGTGCCTAAAAATAGCTATCTAAAAACACATTAAATAAGACATCAGTATGGGGCTGGCAGAAACAAAACAAGACTTACTAAGGCTTGTGCACTTCTGGCACAGCTGCTGGAGGGCAGGATATGAAGGGTGTCCACAATGGGACTGCACATGTTTAGCACCGGAATTACATGCTTTGTAACTTACATGGTGGAAAAACCAGACAAGTCTGCTGCCAGCCCAAAACACAGGTACAAAAATTACACAGTGGCATCACTGGCCCAACAAAATGAAGCCTGATGCTCAACTTCTCCCTTAGCCCTTAGTAGGACAAAACAGTGCTTGTTTTTAATGAAGAATTACTGTTTCCAGCCTTATACTGCCTCCATCTCACATTACCTATTATCAGCTACTCTGCTAGAAGTGATCATCCATTCCAGAAATACATGTAGTTAATTTCACATAAAACCAGGAGGTCAAGTAAAGTAGGAGCACTTACTGGGCAAAGGGAGGAATGCTAGAAATGACATTCCAGAAAGTCCCTAGACAGAGTGAGGTTTCACCAAAGGGCACAGACTTTTCTAGAAGAAAACAGGGGCAGTTTTAGAGAAACAAGATACTCTAAACCAGAGGTTTATATTTATCTAGGTTACAGATTTATCTAAACTGGAATCTCACCTAAGTATACAATGAAAATATATCACAAAATGATGAATATACAACCCCTGTAAGATGAAGACTACTACAAATTTTCTGGAACTGAAAGGGAAGAATATGTCTGAAGAGCAAAATATTTATGTGTATAAATAGAGACCAGATGCACATTTTCAGCCATTCCATTTGAAAATTTTCCTTATAGCTTTCATAACATTTATTAGGAGTTTAAGATACTGGTATTTCCCTGTGTCAACTGGACAAATGTCATTGACACAAACCAAAGAAAATAAGATACAAATGCAGCCAAGCTGTATTTATAGTGAGCATATTGTTCATCCCTCTATTGGGTCAGTGGGATATCTATAGAATCATAGAAGAGAACTATAGAATGATTTGGGTTGGAAAGGACCTTAAGATCATCTAGTTCCAACTCCCCTGCTGAGGGCAGGGACACCTCACACTAGACCGTGTTGCTCGAGGTTCTGTACAACCTGGCCTTGAACACTGCCAGGGATGGCACATTTACCACTGTTCCAGTGCCTCACCACATCTATTATTTTATGTACTTGTTCTGGCTGGGATGGAGTTAATTTTCCCCCCTGTGTGGGGGGACTGAAGGTGGACAGGGTCAATGCATCACATTGTGCCAACAGAAGAAGATAGATGTATCCTGTCTCCCCCATTCAGCGACTGCCTGAAAAGCTGAGACTGCCTTAAGTCACCACCTAACTTTATCAGCATTTCGCACACAGTGATCTGCAGAGCCATTACAAAGGCAGGGAATATCTGAAAAGTAAAAAGCTGGGTAAATTTGCTTGGTGCCTCAGAATTGCCCCCAACTGGGAATTTATTCCTTGCAAACCATGAGCTGCAACAAGGAAATTGCCATTAATGCATAAATATTTCCTGTGCTTTGCTCTTGCTTGACCTTGTTTGTAGCTGTGCTTGCCAACTGCAGACACGAACTACATAGTTTAGCTCGAGTTTACTGCAAAGCTGGCTCTGAAACAGTTATTTGCAATGTGGAGAGAGCTGTAAGAACAGATCCTCTGAGTCTGTCACGCTGCCTTCTGGCAGAAGAGCACAGAATCTACTTTACAGCTCTCAGAGTTATCTCTAAAGCCTCAACTTCTTGTTTGTACATCTTTTATTCACTTGGTGTTGTACCAAGGTGTTAACAGTTATTGAAAAGCAACCACCAGCAGTCCAAAACAGCTCCTTCTGTCCCATATAACAGAAAAGCTGTCACATCAATGTGTAGACAGTCACTAATTGTCTCAGAGCAGTACAGAGCTGTATGAGATACAGGCAGCCTCAGGTCTAGTTGCTTTCCAGCAGCATAGCCAACTCAGAGCTATTTAGCATGACAATGTACCAGGACAGGCAGGTACACAGAGCACATACAGAATTCTTTGGTACTTCCAGACTACTGTCAGCATTCAGCTGCTACAAAGTCAGCCTGCTGGATCGGTCCTACAGAGCAAGCATCACTGTGATTACACATACCCCACTTGGTTTATGCGCTTAAGGTGGAATTAGGAAGATCAACGTATTAGCAGTTTGTGACTACAGAATAATTTTACATTTTTCCTACGTATTTATCCTATTTTACTTAACTCCAAAATAAATATATTCCCTGTTTCCCTCAGCTTCCTCAAACTTGCATGTCCCATTCCAATGAGGGAGTGGATTTTTATAGCTGTAACATGCCAGTAATTTTATTCATTAAGACTTTGCCAGCCAAGGCACTTGGGGACTCATAGAAAAGTAATAAACACATGTTTTAAGAGACACAACAGAAAAATAATTTCAAAAATAGACTTAAAATACAAATTAAGCAGCAGGAAAAGGTGTTCTAATAAACTGCCAACAGCACTGGTCATAAAAAAGCTGTAAGCTCTTTGAAACGGAAGAGTCCGCTTTGTTCAGTAATAAAGATGAATTAAAAGAACAGCCACAGTGGGGCTGGGATTCTCCACCTTAATGCTTTACCACAGCACAAGCACAATTATTAATCAACACTAATAGCATAAAGCAGAGTAGGGGGTACCACTCACACCATCTCTAGAAATGAACACAGTGCTGCTGAAGCCATATTTAATATCACAAAGGTGAAGGTGTTCTTGGGCACAAATCATTATGAGAACTTGAGAGAGGATAGCATCACAAAACCTGAGAAAGAGTGAGTAAGCAGAGATGGAAGCAGTGTGCTAAAGAGGCACTTCCATTCTCAGCAGAGCAGATGTGATGATGGAATGTGCAAAGCAGAAGATGAAAGAGGAAGAAGGAGAAAGAAGAGCATAAGCCTGGGCAAAATCCAAGGACCACCAATGGGTTGGGAAGACAATGAAAAGCAGCTTGTCCAGTCAGATCAGAGAACAGTGCAGAGCCCAGCAGCTGGTGATGGAGTCAGGGGGAATGACTATATGGTTTCAGCCATAGCAGTAGAATTCCTATTTAACATGTATAACAGAAGTGCAGAATCCAATAATTTTCAACCAGTTTCTGATTGATTAATAACACATTAACCTGATCTAATGCATAAATCTGAGGTGACCTTTAAAGCAGCAGTGAAAGGACTTTGGGTGACAGCTCTTACGAAACTTGAAGCAGCCATGCTCTTGCTTTCTGAGCGAGGTACAAGTACAGTGGATGTAAAATAAGGGCTTTCATTCAGCTCTGCCTGTACTTGCCTGGCACATGTTTTACATTCAAATAAACTCCCAAAACTGGAGTTAAACCATAGACATCAATAGCAGAACTCAATTGATTTTGAAGAAAATCTGACAAAAACACACACACTCCCCCTTAATTTCACCAGCTTCTATAACAGGGTTGACTTTGTACCTTCACAGATGCTGGTGAAAGGGAGCAAAGTGTGAAGCACTCATTTTAGGGAGAGGTTCAGAGACCTCCACACAAAGCACCAGAAACGTGGTTAGGTATACTTTATTTCTGTGGCAATCATATTTTCAGAAGCTTTTCTGCCCTTCCACTCCAGTTACTTTTAGCTGAACTCTGTCACCATCTAGCCAGACTCACCTAGCCAGGTTAGGTAGGATTGAATGGAGCAGCAGGGCACTGGTTCCACAGGAGCGTTCACCCACTCATTAGTTACACACAGCAACACAATGACAAGTTCTTGCTGCTTTCTGCAGTTGAATAAAAGCATCAGATAACCTTTTTAAATCTTGCTTTATGCTACCTCCATTCATAGCTTTTCAATACCCTTGCACAACGTCAGCAGAACAAGCAGTCCTGCTTTGTCAGCCAGCTGGGTGCCCAAAGAACAGCCTACCTATGAGACTGAACTGTGAACCAGAGCACTAAACCATAATGCCTAGAAAGAGCTCTGTGTGCTGCCCAACCGACCACACTGTTCAACATCCTGTCAGTCATCAGATAAAGTATGCAAAAAGCAAGGAAGAAACATTTGCACAAGTCACACTTGAGCAGTAAATAGCCAGGCCTCAGGCTTTCACAGCACTACTGGCAGCCTGTTTGCCCAGCACCTGGCTTGGCAGTCCTTCAGCAAACAACATTCTCTTTGACTAATACAAATCACTTGTACAGCAGAAACAGGCCCACAGCAAGTCATTAATCAAATCTTAAAGAGAAATTAAGAAAGAAAAACGCAGATCTGAATGTCAAAATACCATTCCAATAGCACTTCCATTGTTAACCTGTGTACAGGAACAGATACCAAGAACTGCTGTCTGCTTGGCAAATGTGAATGTGACAGAAGAGAGCTGACCTACTGTTCTATCAACTTGTTCTGTTAAGTTGAAAGGCAACAATTTCTTTTTATGAAAAATATGAAGAAAATCCATGACACCACACTAAGAGAATCACAATTGATTTGAAAACTCTTCTCTTGAAGCTCAGTGGATTTGTCTCAAGGTGGAAAGCCACAGCAGCATGATAGAAGATTGTTTCTCTGCATTTGAACAGCTTTGTTCTGAGTGGTAGCTAGGCTAAAGTAAGATAGACAACACTTGATTGACAGGTTTTCCATTTTTATATCTCCAGGAATGCTACAAGACATGCACGAGTGCCCTTGATAACATACGGGCTGAGAGAACAAACCGTAATAGCCAGATTTGTAAATCCTTGGTATACCAGATGACTTATGCAGGAATATTACAATAAATTGCCTCTGAAATTGTGGCATGCTGCTCTGGGGAAGGATCTCTTCAGTGTCCCCCCAGGAACAGAACTTTTGTTGTTCTAAATTGCTGTAATTAGCTCTCTTCAGAGCCCTGTGGCTATAGCTATTCCATTTCCAACACAGCAACGCTCTCCAGGCAACAAGATGGTTACAAAATGTACCTTTCAAACCAGTTAGCAAAAAGCTATGGGAACTCCAAGAGTACTCTTTATTATCAGAGCAGGATGTATGATTCAGTATTTTCAGCCTTAGGAGAAACTAGGCAGAAAGTAGGTATTACACATTTCCTCTTGGGAGAGAGATCTTACAATGTTTGCATTAAAAACTGTAATTCTGAACATACAGATTAACCATCTTAGTGCTGCTTTAGTGAAAAGAAAGTCAGGTTTTCTGCCCCCACAATCCCCCAACCTGCATTTCAGGATTTAAAGTTTCTGGATTCAAGTAATGATTTCATCTTTATTGTCCTATGTCTGAAATGGACCCAGGGTGGAGCTGATCCTCAGTCTTAACAATCCTTATGGAGGAAGATTTGTTATCACTTTATACACCAGGATCAGTCCCTTAATTTTACACTAGACATCTTCCCACAATGGGCTATGGCTCAGTGGTCCCATCTGCAACCTTTTCTAAAGGGCACGGGTATAAATAACAGGTTTGTCTTCACTACCATATAGTTCAGTAACAGTCTTACAGCTAAATTAACATTTTCTTTAATTTGATGTTTCCTGATATTTCATTTGATATTTAATATTTTCTGATATTTAATTTCATGTTATTTCCTGGTAACTTCCCTGAAAGGTCACTGCTGGAATATATACAAAGGCATTTTTTGGTCATTGTTTGTCCACTTGCTCCCACCACAGCTCAATATTGGTTCTGATCAGGATGACCTATATCTGTTCAGCAAAGATATAATGCCCTTTCACTTGCACCCTCAAAACATTAATAACACAGTTCATATTCGAGTCACAGTAATGGCATTCTGTTTGCTGCTTGAATATCAATAGGCTATATCTTAGCATTAGGAAACAGAACTAGGTTGTTTTTTTTGTTGTTTTTTTTTTTTTAGAGAAACAGAAATGCCTTAATTTTTCATTGAACTTTTCAAGCACAAATCTTGCATTTATGGCATTTTTCATCTCGAAGGATTACAAGTCTCTTCACTACAAGTGCAATATTAATAATAAAAAAGAGACATAATTCAGATGACATTTTGAGTTTTCAAAGTATCACAGAAATTCCCTTGTGCTCTCTAAACAGCTTTCTTGTAAGGTACTGAAAATTTACTGCCCTTAATTTGTAGTTGTAGAAATGTGGTTAAGTAACTGCACAAGACCACAAAGTGAATCACTAGAGAAACCAAGGGATCATATCCAGAGTCCTTGATTCTCTCACTAGATTCTATCCACAGAAATCAAGGGTTAAAGTCACTTTTAACCACATCAAGTTGAAAAGTAGCAGCTGGTTAATGTTACAGAATTCAGGACAACTATTACTTATCATCAGATCATTTTCAAACCCAGTATTAAAGTGAAGAGCAAAAGACCACTTGGTACGGAGACGACTGCTCAGGAACCAAACAGTGCTTGCTAGTGAACATCTGTGATTGCCAACCAGGTGCTGAATACTCAGTACTGAGTATAAAAAACCCCAACACATTAGGTTGGGTTTACAATTAAAATGGAACAGACAGCAGTAGTGTAAGAACATTAAAATTTCGGAGGTTTTGGTAGAAGTGGGACAGTACTAACAGTCAATATCAATCAGGATGCAAACAAGCTCTATTTAAATGTCTATGCTCTTCCTTTGTGCTGCATCTGCTGTCTGGTCTTGACCCATCAGTAGCTGTGCTAATGCAGGGTTTTCTTGACAGCTGTTCAAGTTAAGAAAATCACAACAAACCTCATTCGTACTGTGGAGTATCTTGAAAACTTACTTGCAAAAGGCCTGTGAACTACGCTTGGGGTAACTGGTCCTAATACAAGAATGAACTTGTTTTAGAAATCTTGAGCTGACTGTATTTTACTCAGTTATTGATTAACCATGCTGGCAATGGGCTTTCTTCAACCTTTTGTTATCAATTTTGTGATTTCATGATCAATTATTAATCAAGCACAACTTCCAAAGATGATAGGCAGAAGAGAATTAAGAAAGGCTGAAATAGGAAGCTACATGATGAGAGTGACAAGGAGAAATGACAGCCAAGAATGATGAGACAGCAAAGACTGCTTGTCTAGGCTTTGTGAGAAATGAATAATCCTTCCAGGAGGATTTTAAAAACATCAGACCTGAAGATTCACTTACCTTTCCTGTCTCATTTCTTCATGGCTTTCTGTGGGTATTGCCTTTTGTGGCTATTCCTACTTCTCTCCTTGTTCCTTCTGATTCTTCCTCGGCATTATCAGCGTCTTTAACAGGTTTCCTCAACTACTTCTTTCAGTATTTCTGAAGATGAAGCTTGAAATTTGTGGCTTATCTGCTTTCCATAAGGCAGATACCGACAGCACTACATCCACTGCATGTACGAACATCACACGGCATCACTCTTTCTTTGCTGTGTTGTGTATGTGCAAGCCATTGGATTGTACCAGTGTCACATCACAAAACAGTGACAACCAAAATATAAAAACCACAGACTGCAAACCCATTTGGTTCGTATCTGAGAGCTTATTGTCACCCAAGAGTGTTTATTGGTATGCTTCTAGCTCTTCCAGATCTTCTCACAGGAGAAATCCACATCCACATAACTGTATGAGGCAGTGAGACTCCTCGGGATCTAACAGTTGTCACAGTATAAGGCTGCTGCCTCTTTATACCATTTATCCTGCATCCTGCAGAGCCATGAAGCAACACATCATAGATACGCAACCTGCCAAATAAAAGCCATGCTGAAAACTTGGTGCACTCTGCCAAAGTTTGACTGAACTTAGCAAAGCCCCAGCTTCTGCAGGATTCTCATGTGGCAAAGCAGGAATGTACTTTGATTATATATTATTACATACTTGAATATAACATGTATTGAATCTGTACTGTGGAATCTGCATCTTCGCTACCCTTCAGTTTACGTTGGGGAAGTGCACAAATGCATGTGAAGATCAGGTTAACAGCTGGTGTTCACACGTCTGTGAATAATCCAGGACTCACTTTGGGACTGTACAATAAATGCGTGACCTTGATATTGGGTGGTTTTTTCCCCACTTTAACAGATATTGACAAAGCTCAGGAGCCATCCAAGCACAGCGAGCAGGCCTTCCGCAGCCTCCACTCACCAGTACACAAACAGGTTGTACAAGCAGGTGGCCAAATGTGGGAACAGTGGATTAGCAGCATTAATCCCTTTTAATTAAAGCTCAAGATTTGAGATGATGATTACCCAGCAAGCGTGTAGACAGCACTGTGTGAGCTTGCATAGGCACACTTCTCAGTGGGGTTTGCACACCAACTACTGACAGAGGCTACGAGGCATTACTGATTGACAGTTCGGCCGTTAAAACGAGCTGCAATCTGCAAACTTTCCCAGTCACAGCTCTTTCAGGACGGACAGACGGGACCACCCGCAGCCACCACACTGCCTCAGCTCGTCTTGACCAGTTCTGACAGGAGAACGCCGACGCCTGACGGCAGCCGGAGCCCCGCTGACCCGTGCGAGCTCCCGTTCCCGAGGGGAGGCCCGAGGAGGGGCACTAGGACCCGGCAGGACCCGGCAGGACCCGCCCTCAGGAAAAGCGGAGGCTCCCGCTCACCGCCTCCCTCACACGGGGACCGCGCCTCCCGCCCAAGCCCCGCCTCGCCTGCGGCCACGCCCACGGCCACGCCCACGGCCACGCCCATGGCCACGCCCGCCCGCGCGTCACCTTCCGCCACGAGAGGGCGAGGGGAGCGATTCCCTCCGCCGCGCCCCGGAAGCGCTGCAGGCTCCGCCCCCCACCTCGCCTGTTTGGCCCGAGCCGCGCACCCGCCACGCAGATTGGTTGTCGGCAACGTCGCTCTTAGCCTGTCCGCTCGCTGATTGGCTGAGGCAGCGCAGAGGCCCGAGGGGGCGGGCTGCGGCGGGCTGCGGGAAGGAAGGCGCAATGGCGGCGGTGGCACAGTGCGTGCGGGGCGCGCTGCGCCCGCGGTACCCGCTGCTGAGCTTCGCGCTGAGGTGAGGGCCGCTCCGTGGTGCCCGGCCCGGGTCTCGCATGGCGGCATAGGTCGGGCCGGGTCCGCGCTCACCGCCTTGCTGTCGCCGAGCCAGGCCAAGAGCGGGGCGCAGCCGCGCCGCGCTGGGGGGCTTCCCCCCCGTGAGCGGCTCTGCGGCGGGGAGCCCCCTCTGACAGCCCGGGCGGCCGGTGCCGGCTCCCATCTCCCTTAGCATCCGCCGGCACTGCCCCAGCCAAGCACTGCGGGGCTCGAGGGGCCGCGCCGTGGGCCTGAAGGCCTCCGGGCCTAAAGTGTTGGTGCGGCGTGCGGGGCGCCAGGCCTGTTGGGACTGCAGCAGTGAGCGTCGTCCGTGAGCCGGTCTGCTCCTCTGCTTCAGGCTCAGAAACATTAGGAAGGGATAAAAACTCGCCTTCATGGAGACAGAACCGCTGCTGACACGGCATTTGCGATGCACCAGTGAGATACAGTGGGGACTCAAAGGCGCTTTTCCGTTGCTGTGTAGCAACTGTAGCTCTGTAGGCGGCAAACCGCGGTTCTTGTCGGTGTTTTCTGGGAGGCTGTTGCGGGCGATTGCATCATGTGAACTGGCTTCGTGTCCCGATAGAGCACCGTGCTGAAAGCGAGCACATGCTGCCTCTAAAAGTGCTGCTGCTTTATAAACTGAATATAGTGGGCACTTACAAGCTGCTGCCCAGTGGTTTTTGTATTGCAGCAAAGTTATTTTTTGTAGCAGTTTAGATGGCCTGAGTTCAGTTACTGCTCGTGACAGGTTCTGTAAGTAGGTTTCATACAGCTGGAATTGTTGTATTACTTTGTGCTTTAATGTGAGGATTTTGTAGATATTGATACGTCAAATAAAGTGTCCAGTATGTCCAGAAGATGCCAATACCTTACAAAGTAAGCAGCTGATTAATACTGTCCATGTTTTTGCCTTAGGACTTCTCCACGACTGCTTTGTGCAGCAACACAACAGAAAAATCCTGGCCAGAACTTGGAAGAGGACCAGAGTCAGAGCCAAAATGAACACAAGGCTGAACCGAGCTCCGCTGAAAAGATGTTAACTGAAGAAAAGGCCAAACTGGAAGAGCAACTGAAAGAAGTTACCGTAAGTCTCATGGTTATTGGGTTGCACACAGCATACCTATGAGTGTTCATTATGGTTTCTTGGTGCCCAGTCTGGATGCAGTTGTGTTGAATAAAAACCTGCATTTTGATAATTGCTTAAAGCTTCAAAGTAGATGTACAACAAGAGAGGCATCCCTGGTACAAGACTTAAGATTCTTTGATAACTTATTTCCAGTTTCTGCATGCAGTTGGACCTTTTCCAGCCTGAATATCTGATACTGAGTTTTGGTGACTTCAGTTCGCTTGGGTTTTGCTCAATGGAGAAGTAATTTTTGGAAGCCTATGGAAGGGTTTGAGGTTGTCTTTGATGTGTGCATTTGTGTGCACTAGGAGTAGGCTTTCTGAAAAGAGCTGCGGGCTTTTCAAAGGTCAGGGTTAGTGGTGCTTAGCTTTTACTTAATAGTCTACTTATTACATACTCTGGAAGTTTCAAACCTCTGTTGGAGAGCCCTTCAAACATAAGGCTGAAGCATCACATTCCCTTTGGCTGGCCCATCTTGCATTCTCTCTTCAGCAGACGGTGAAGGATTAAACAAAAGTATTGCTTTTCTGGATCAGTGCTTTATATAACATGGATTTCTAGAGCGTTTGAGACTTTGAGAGGTAGCCCAGAACCTTCTGTAGAAGGAGCACTTACAGATCATAAGTGGATTGAGTTTTCTGCCTGTTGCCCTTCCCAAAGCACTGAAGGACAAAGCAGAGATGTCATTTAACATCTCTGCTGACACGTTTTGCTATTGGCTGCCTAACGTGGCTCTTCAGTCAACTCGCTGATTATTTTTACTCTATTGTGGGATTCTTCACAAACATATTCAGAGTGGAAGCCCAGTGTGGAGTTCTGGGTGAGGTGGTGAAGCACTCAACCTGAAAGTGCCTAGATTTAATGAATTCCATTCTTAGTACATCTGCTCCTAGAGGAGTTAGGCTTCATAGTTTGTGAAGTTTGAAGAAACACACTGTGTTGAGTCTTGTTTGCCACAGTGTCAAAATCCCTCAGGACTGGTGAAGGCTTCCCATGAACATGCATCGCCAAAAGCGGAAACCTTTGATTAATAAAACTTGATGTATCTGTAGAGTTAAAAATGTCTTCCAGCCAACCTCTTGACAAATACTGAGAGTCTGGAAATCTGTCTTACTTTCTTTCGCTCACTTCTGTCTGCATTAAAGTGAAGCCAACATCTGTGTTGGTAGATGCTGTGCTAATTGGCATGTTGTCTTTAGATTGGTCTTCAGATGGCGGGCCATCTAAACTGTAACTGTTTAAAATGCTGTTTTATACCTAATATGCTGTTCTGAATTATTGTCAACTACCCAACAACCAGGAATGAAATCTTTTCTGTTACTGGTTTTTCTTTTTCAGGACAAGTACAAGCGTGCCTTGGCAGATGCAGAAAACATAAGGCAAAGAAGCCAGAAACTGGTAGAAGAGGCAAAGTTATACGGTCAGTGGAGGCTCATTTTGTCTATGCTCGTAAGACCCAGGAAATGCTCAGCCTGGAAAACTGAGCTGACTGGCCCAGAGTTGGGACACAGTGTACTTCCTAAGTCATTCTGACCCCTTGCTGGAAAAATGTATTTGAGGCAGAGAAGTTTTAACAGTTCCTCACTTTGCATCAGAATTACAATCATCTCACTAGACAAGGACAAGGCTCACACAGCTGACCTGAAATCTTCTGTCAGCTTGGTACCTGATTTCCTACAAGATGTCCTGCACTGGTAGATTTTTCAGTAAGGTCTGCAGCCTCAAGTTTGCCATTTTCACACACTTTAGCCTCAGAACTGACTGCAGAATACTGACCTGGAATAAGAGCTTTCCTTCTGGTTTAAAGGTTTTTGTACTCTGTGGGTTTTTTGGGTTTGGTTGGTTTGGGGGGAGGGGTTGGTTTTGTTTGGGGTTTGGTTTTTTGGGGTTTTTTTTTAGCCTTTTATATTTGGATAACTTTTGTGTTCTGCTGAAGGCCGCAGCTTTCAAACAGAAGTAATACATTTAGGTGGGTGGTTTCTTTTCAGTGGTGGGAATGTAAAATCACTGACTATGAGGAATGCTAGATACACATCTTTCTTCAACAGCTGGAGCCAGGCTACTGACATCTGATTCAGCTTTTTGACAGTTCAAACACAAATCTGTAAAACACTGTACACAAATACTGCGGCAGCAGAGTGCTGATCATTTTAGCATTCGACTGTCACTCTGGCTTGAAAAATGAGTTGGCCTTTTTTGCCACACACTGTACACAGCTCTGTAGTTTAATTCTGAATACAGAAGTTTTAGATTTTTGAATACAGGGTCTTCAGTTAGTGTGTGCTGTCAGAAAAAGCACTTCTCAGTTACAGTGTTCTTGCACGGTTTCCATGGGTGTTTGAATACTTTGTTCTGAAGTTGATTTTCAGTAAGCGTTGTTTCACTGATACGCTGCTTAGTGCAGAAGGACTTGTGAGTCATGTCTGAGCTCAGAAATGTTACAATAAATGTTCAAATCACGTTTCTCATGAATACCAAATTACAGAAAATCTGCATGATTTTAAGTTTTACCACTCATATATGACTGCTTTTCCTGTTGAAGGAAGAGATGTGCAGTTGTTAGTGACCCATTCCTGAGAATTACCTGATCCTTATAGATTTTTTTTGCAAGGTGCTTTGGTAGGATTTTTTGTGTTTAAACCAGACTTGTGCTCTGGTAATGCTCATAACCACTTCTCGGTAAGGAAAAACCTGTCAAAATGCAGAGCAGTTTGTCACTGGTTCACCGCTACACAGAAATGTGTTATTTTACTGAACGCTTTCGGTTTTTCATGATTTCTAGAAATGGTTTGCCTTAAGTGAGATAAGGCCAGATTCTGTTACTGAGAGCCAGAGAACAGCTTCAGGACAGGGCCTGTCTTTACCTTAGGAATTGCTCAGTGTTTACAAGGCACAGCTTCTGACTCTGTACAGGTGGTTTGTAGTGGCAGGGAGAGGTGCGAGTTCTCACAGTGAATCACAGCAGTCCCTCTTCCTTTCTCAGACTCCTCATTAGTCCAACTACATGCTTTTTCTTCTGGAAATATTTTTGGCACATCAGATTAAAGAGTAGGAATAGGGCAATATAATGCTTTGCACTTGAATCCCAGGATGAGAGAGACATGAGGCAATGATGTTAATCTGAAGGGTTTGGTAATTTTTACTAGAATTTTAACTGTTAATGTCAGGTCATCAGCATAGCTTTAACTCTTTTAAGTTGAAATAATTTTTTTCCATAGAACTAGAGGAGGTGATGTGGATTTCAAGGTACCTGTAACAATTCTGTGTCATCCAGTAAAACTGGAAAGGACATTTTACCCCAGATGTTTATGTATCTTGTTAAAAAGTCTCAAATAGTACAGATTATTTGTGGGGTTTGGGGCTGTGGTTGTTGGGCTGCCTGTTTCCCTCAGTGGACTAATTCCATTCCCTTCTGTTTCTTCTCAGGGATTCAGAGCTTCTGTAAGGACTTACTAGAAGTTGCAGACATTTTGGAGAAAGCAACTGAAAGTGTTCCAAAAGAAGAAATTAAGGATGAAAATCCTCACTTGAAGAGCTTATACGAAGGTCTTGTTATGACAGAAGTACAGATTCAGAAAGTGTTTAAAAAGCATGGCCTGCTCAGACTGAATCCTGTCGGAGCCAAGTTTGATCCCTATGAACACGAAGCGTTGTTCCATGCTCCTATGGAAGGGAAGGAGCCTGGCACTATTGCATTAGTATCCAAGATTGGCTATAAGCTGCACGGGCGTACACTGCGGCCCGCCTTGGTGGGTGTTGTGAAAGACGCTTAGCTGCTTAACCTCAGAAGGTAAAATGCCATACAACTATTAAACAGCTGGATGGTTTTCCTCTCACACTGTGCTTTCCTCATTCCTCTGCCCCCTGAGAGCTCTAAATGAATTTCTTGAGGTCTCCCAGTGAAAATGAAGCAACCAGTGAAATTCTCCTGCTTAGTGGCCTTCAACGTAACTGTTCCATCAACTCTCTTCTCAAGTGTGAAATACAAGAGCCGTTAAGCTCCCTAATGCTGTAGATAATGTTTTTTACAACTATTGCTCCCAGAGGTGCATTAAATTGAAAGGAACAAAATGCTCACAAGAACTCTGCATCACGTTTATCATTGTGTGTAGATTGAAAATCCAAATCATGGCTCAAACACTTCCTTTTGGTTTGTAGAATCCAACACTGCAGGAGTGGGTGAAGTACAAATAACCCGTTTTCTGCCAGCACCCGTCAGCTTTTATGTGATAAATGCCCTTTTTTAATGTCTATTCAGAAATAATCTGGGCAACTGAAACGGAAACCTTGGTGAGTTCTGACCTGTAAATAAAAGGCATTGGAGAGTAGACATCTTCTGTAAGTGTTCAACCCTTTTTGTCCTGTGCTAATGTTGACTCAAGAAAACCATCTAATACTTGTATGGCATCGAAGAACCAATACAATTTATCCTATCTGGATTTTTAATTTAATATTGTATAAATTGGTTTAAACAATTTTGATAGTCTTGTAACTTCCAAGCTTTACACTCAGTTTGGTATGCAAACTGTAGTTACATCCCTGCTGAAAGCCAGAATGCCCACATAAGTGAGTAGCTGAGAGTTTGGTTCATACTGTCTTTTAGAAATACATAAATAATTGCATGTAAGTGGTCAGAAATGTGAACTTTGTTTCATCTGCATTTCTTGCATTTACTCAGCTTGGATCTTAAGTTGGAACAGAACTTTTCCCATGCACAGCTCTTGCCCTGTCTAAACTGCATGTGCTGCTCCCAGTCCTGCAGAATCAGGCTAAAATACAGTCCCTGATTAACTCCATGCTTTGCCCTACGTTTGTCTGGTCACCTGGATTGGATGGAAACTGGCAGATTACACAACTGGCAAAGCCTCTTGTATCCTCAAAGCCCACACATCTAACATGGGACAGAAACCTCAAGCTTACTTATGCATGTTATTAGGACCTGGTAAATAGTAAGTACTGCTGAATTTTCACCCGTGTTTCTGGTTGTCTTCCATCAAGGATCTTCTGCCTTAAGGTCAAGTATTGATTATTTTTTTGGGTTCAGAGGCAAGAGTTGCCAACAGTTTACTAACACGAGACCTGCTCAGGGGGAGAGGTGACTACTTCTCCTTCAAGACTTACTTCCCTATGCTGATTTGCCTCCTGGGAATCAATTAACTAGGAACAACCTAAGTGCACACTACTGCTGGGGGGACAGTCATGTTTAAGGATTCATTCATTCACAACTCTTAAGAAAGAAAATCAGCATTTTGACTGGGCAGGGGAGGGAGAATGATTTTTGGTACATGAAGAACTGAATTGGAAGGTAACTTCCATCTAGGTTACAGCATGCTGGAGCTGTGTTCTGCCCCTCACAGTCCCTCTGGATCTAAACTAAATCTAATAACTTCATTAGTATAGAAGTTTTGCAGTAGGACAATTAAAACAAAGGGCAGCTTCTTTCCTAGCAGATAAAGCTTTTGTTAATGGGCTTCCTAGCACCTCACACAAACTCTCTCTTTTGGGCTGTATTACTTCATTCAGGGTCCTCTTAAACAAAAGTTACTTTTAAATGTTCAGTGCAAGACTCAAAGTAGCAGTTTTAAATCTCATTTAAGTGGTTCTCTTTCTTTGGCCTGCCTGTTCAGAGAAGCTTTCAGCACAGAGAGCTTCAGTCTTCACTGAGAGCTCAAACCACCGGTGTGCTTTGTCATACAACAGTAAGAAGCACTGAAGAAATCAAAGAGCAGAGGGAGGTTGTTCTGCAATTTAAGCTAAGAGCAGGCAACAAAGCTACCACCAGTACCTCTGCCTTAGCTCTTTCATAAACACCACTTCTCCACCCACCATCAGTTGGCTAAACTGCATCTCCATTTGTTACTGCAAAGACTTACGCCATGTTCCTCATAACACAAGCTACGTTGCCATTAAATCAATAATGGAAAGAAACTTTAATACAAGTTTATTTACCAATATACAATGCAAAAACCTAGTAAAATGCTGAGTGTGCACAACATCAGTTAGGTTTTACATGACTTCAGCACAGGCATTTGTGTGTCTGGCACAGCTACACCAGTACACCATTCAAATGAGTGCAACATTCCCTTTAAGGAAGCAGCTGATGAGCTGAACATGCTCACCAGGTACCTTCCTTCACAGTATTTAATGTGTTATCACTTAAGAGCAACTGGGGCACATGCAAAAACATTTTGCAAGAAGAGAGTAAACTGAAAGGCCAAAAAAGTCCATTACAGTTTTAAAGAAACTTGATGCAGCCACCGCACAAGAGAATAATGGCAGAGTGCTTAGTTTGTGTGACTGACAAGGCAGTTTACGGTCAAAGACTCGTGCAAACCTACTGATGCTGTTCTTAATGCTTGCTTGGACAGCAACAAAACATAAGGCAGGAGGGTCTGTATCCAGAATACTCTCTAACAAACCCTTCTGCTCTGGCAGAGTGGAGACTAATGCTCCCTTGTTACCTGGTAAGCAAATATTGCTGTAAAACCTCATTGTGACTGGACTGATCAAAGTAAACATACAGCATTAAAACAGACATATTGCTGCCTCTGTCAGTAGCAGAAGACCAGTATTTTGAACAGCTTATGGAGTGTCAGTTTTTCATAGGCTTACATCAATGCTGTTAGGACAGATGCAATCATTAGTAATATCTTCCATTAGAAAAGTCAAGAGCATAAGCATATAAAACACCTTTTCATTAGCAACATGAAGGCTAGGTTATTTGTACAGTACAGGAAGCACTTTCCAGATCAACACAAGATACAGGTTGAGCTCTTTGCCATGTGTTTGCTCAGCCCCTTCACCACAGAAGAGAAGCAGTGTAGCTCTAGTTAACTGCAGGATCAACATAACTGCATCTCAGCTTAACAAACAAACAAACAAACAAAAAACCAGCAGCTCATAACAAAGGAATGCTTTGACTAAATCAGTTCCACGTGAAAACATGGAACAGCAGCATCCTCTAGTGCAAGTCACCTTAAAAATTCAAAGCATAGCTGACAATGAGACATTGCTTCTAGGGAAGCCCTTACCAAGGGACTAGTATTTGCTAAAGCAAACATTCACCACCTTGAATTTGCTTGCAAGTATAAAATAAATATTGATATCCATATTTCATACATTAAAAATACTTTATTTTTACATTCATTTTGATGTTCAATAAGTTACGTCTAGCACCAAAGAAACATTTTGGAGGGGCTGAGGCATTAAGAAACTACAAAGTGTAACTGCAGAGTTCAACATTTAAATGACTCATTGGTGCCTAGATACTGTCTTAAGTTATCGTTCAGATGGGCTTTAGACTATTGCTTCAGTTCCACTTGGATGTGCCACAACAGCGTAGAAATATAAAAATCACGGATCTGAGGAAAATAATAATAGTAATAAAAAAACCAGCTTTTAAACTCCCAGCTATATGCAGAGTTGAGGCTCGAGAACATCAGCAGTAATGGGATGTTATAGCAGTTCAGGAACAAGGTACAGGAAGAACGAGACTGCATAACTAGAATGCCAGAAGGGCTGAGCATCCCTTCTGCAGGGGTAGGGCAGAAAATAACCAAGGGTTTATACCTTACGAATTTGTGTGCTTTTTGTACAGTGTACAGGGCTGAAACAGTTCTTAGAGCTACTCAGCACATTGCAGTTAGTTCCACTGCTGCCAGGGAGAGACAGTTTTGTCTCAAGTGTTCTACAACGAGCCACTTACAGGTAAGCCAAACGAAGCGTTACATCCAAGAGGACATGGCCCTTACCTTTTCTGAAGGGACAGAACATCAAACATCACAAGCTCAAAAGAAAAAGGCACTAGAGTTTTGGTTTTCTCTTCCTTAGAAATGCTGGCTTTGTAATTGTACCCCTTTTATTCTAACCTCACTGGTAACACTATTTTGGTAATGCTGGATATGATAACTAAACCCCAGTTCCCATCAGTACACCCATGCCAAGTTGCAGAATTAATACTGGTTCAAGATTTTGTGGTATCCTCACTGACTACAGCCCAAAGCATCAAAGCAAGATGACCTTTCCAGTCCTCACACCTGTTCTGGAGCCAGTCAAATTCCATGTTTTGGTGCTCCTGCACTCCAGAAGACCTGCCCAACTGGCCTCTGGTCCCAGCTTCCTGCTCTGAACACGACCAGTGGAGAGGCTTAGGCAAGTACCACTGTGCTGTCTTCCACATGGCAACCACCGTATTTATTCAACTGGTTAAATACCAGCACAGGAATTTAAGGTTGAAACAAGCATAAAAGTCCTTTTCTAATCCTCCTTCAACATCTTCCCCCTAATTTAGTAGATGCTACTAACCCAGTGCTGTGGATCTGGTATGTCTTTCACTTGTGGTGGTGTTATACCTGGCCAAAGGGTGCCTGTTGCGAGCACCCAGTTCAGACTGTAGTGTTAGAGTTGGGAAAAGTCACCTCTCCAGGTGCGCTGTTCTCACCACAGTGGGCTGCACTCACAGTTCTCCTGCCGTGTCAGTAACTTCAACACGTTTGGCCAGGTATGTTTCAAGGTATGTGCAATCAGAACCCTGTAATGGCTTGATAACAGCTCTGCACTTCAGGAGCACATGAGCTGTGTGCTTTGACCTCATCTGTATCACCTCTCTCTTTTGGTTTTAAAGCCCAGTCTGAGTGGTAACTCTCCTTTTTTAATCTCACTCCCTTTCCCTGTCCCTCCCAAAGTTCAGGAGGAGGCAGCAGCTACACCTCCCCAGCCCATACAAGCTCAGAAGTTACAGGCACCGAATGAGGAGTAGGCTCCCCCAACAAGAGGGAACAGTGATTTTGTTGCCTGAGGCTCCCAACTACTGACAAATGACTCGCTCCCTGTCTTTCCAAAACCCATTTCTGGCCCAAATCAGTCACTTAACAGTGGTGCTGACCCCACACAGCATCACAGCTGCCCTGTACTCCTGCAACTTTGCTATTCATTAGTGAACATCAAAGCTTCAGTGGGGTCCATTTCATCCAAGCCTCAATGTCAAAGCTCTGTCTGGATCAGCTGGGTACAAAGGCAGCTCTTCAAGAACCCTTTCCACAGCACAAGTACCTGAAGGCATCTCACCTACTGCATTTCTTCCCTTCCACTCACTGCCGTTTCTCATCCCTGCTGCATTCCTGACAGAAACTCACCCGCTGCCCCAGCCTTGGCTGTAGTTACTAATGAGAATGTCCTGAAAGCTTAGCACTGGTCATTTGGAAGCTTCACTTTCCCGTCAGCATTACACCAAAAAAGACAACAAAGGGAGAAGAAAGTTTCCAGCAAATGAAACTATCTCCCACCTTCAAACAAAAGCAAGGATTACACCAATACTCATGTATCCAGTAGTAAGGAGTAAGTAACTACTCTGAGACTACTGGAATTGAGTAAGTTCACGTGGAAGAAATCTGACTGAGAAGCAGTGAAATCCAATGCAGAAGTTTCACAATTAAGTATTTCCATGATCCAAAGCAAAAGTCCATTTGAACCATGGATCACGAATACTGAGGGGGTTTATGCATTCGCATTTTTGCTGCTGTTAGTTTTAAGTGACATGATTTCTGTATCTTTGGGGAGGGAAGGAAAAACTAACGGAGTCCTTGAGGCTCTAACGTGCCTCTGCTGTGTACTTTCAGATCAGCTGAGTTTCAGGAAGCATCCCTGGATATCCAACCACTTTCTGTTAGAAAGTTTAAAATCCTTTTCTTCAGTACCTTGTCTAAGTAACTGGGAAGGCGACTCTTGGAAGGAATTCCTTGTCTTTTTTGGAGATGGTCTTTAATGATTATAGTTTTTACAGTCACATAACGTGCAGGACTCAGATTTAGAGAGCTGCAGAGCACCTTTTCCCTGTCCGATAAGAGTTCAAAGCCAGGCAGGTTTTCAATGGCAGCAAATTCACCCTCTTTTCCATCTTCCTTCCCTCTCTTGGAGCTCGCTATGTTTTTGTTCTCCTTCCTCTTTTCCCGTTTATGCCTGGCTGCCTCGTATTCTGCTGACTCTTCCATTTTGGTGATCCCATTCCGACGGTACCGCTGCAGCTCCCGAATCTTTGCTCGGAGTATCCTCTCCTTGTGCATGTTCTCAAAGAAGTCTTCAAACTCCTTACAAGACATGAACTGGTACAGAGGCCTCAGTTTCAGCCTCAGCTCCTTCTCCTCTTTAGTAATCTTTCGTTTGGGAGCTTTCTCCTTGTCCTTCTTATCCTTCCCCAGAAAGGCCGGTACCAAGTTATAGTCTCGTGCAATGTTCTTCCGCCGCTGCCTCTCCTTGAGCTTCCTCACGTACATGTCTACATGAGCTCTTTTCAACTCTATCTCCACATCGTCGTCGTCATAGTTCACTGAGAGGCCGCTGATGAGGGTCTCCGCATCCTGATCGTATTCGATCTCGTAGTCATCCCGCAGCGGCATGTACCCGAGCTGCTGCTGCTCCGCCACTGTTATGTCCAGTGGCGGCAGCGGTGTGGTCAGGCTGGGGGACAGCGGCCCGCCGCTGGGACACGTGTGATCCGTCACTCGGTTCGGGATCGTGTCAGGGATGCAGGCTTTTCCCAGGTTGCCGTGAATGTACATGCTCACATAGTGCTCCATCACCTCCTGGGGCGATCGGGATGCTCCCACATGAGCAGCCATGTCCTCCTAAATGGAACATAAGGAAGAGTGATCAAATGATTCCCGTTACATCTCCAGCCTAACATGCACTCAGGGAAGAGCCTGACTTCCTCCCTGCTCCTCAAAAGCCAACTCATAGTACTTAAGCTTTCCTAGCAATGCTGAGATTGGCTACATTTCCATCAGATCTGCGTTCTTAGGTCCAGACAAGTATTTACAAGTGCACGGGAGCACATTGGCCATGAAGGCAGCACCAGAAGCAGCACCAAGGCAAACTGCATCAGATCCTCAGGCTACAGAACACCACCACTACACTGGAGCCATATGGTGATTCCGGAGCATCCATTGCTCTCTCAGAAATCCAGCTCACCATCACTAGGAAGCTTTCTGAGTCCCAAGCCAGCACCGAGATCACTGTATCAACTTTGATTTGACTCATTTATATCACATTGCTGAGGTATTTTTAGAGCAATAAAGAAATACAGTACTTACAGTAAGAAAGATAACATTTACCCTTTTCTAGTTGGTTAAGAGCTAAACCAAGGTACAAGAATCATACACTTAAAGATTTTGAAGAAGTCTTTATGTTTAATAAAACTATGATCAAGTAACAATTATTGAATCAGGCGATGATGCTTTTTACTGCTGTTCTTTAAAAATGAACATGTACTGACACAGAAAGCAAGCAGCAAACTCACAGCTGGGACACAGAATGGTTAATGTTGGAAAGGGCCTTAGGATCACTCAGTTCCAGCCCCCCTGCCATGGGCAGGGACACCTCACACTAAACCATCCCACCCAAGGCTCTGTCCAACCTGGCCTTGAACACCGCCAGGGATGGAGCACTCACAGCTTCCCTGGGCAACCGATTCCAGTGCCTCACCACCCTCACAGGAAAGAGCACACTGAAGGAACAGGCCGAAGACCGAGCAGCATCAGGTGTAAGCTCTACCACACACGGGCTCGGGGAGGGCCAGTGCCTGAGCCCAGGGCACCACGGGTCCGCGAAGGCGAGCGGTCCCGAGGCGCCCCTTCCGCCGGCGGCTCTCACACGGGGGCCGAGCACCCACCCCAGCCCGGGGGCACCCCGCACCGCGGCTCAGCGGGCACCCCCCGCAGCCCCCCCCAGGCCCGCCGGGGGCCGCTCGCTCGCTGTCAGGCGGCCGGGACCCCGCGGACCTCGGCCCTTACCCAGTTGCCGAAGCCGAACTGCTCGATGGCGTCCAGCAGCAGCTGCTCCTCCCTGCTGCTCCAGCCGCCCTCGGCCTCGGCGCCCCAGAGGGTGAAGCGGCCGCCGTCGACGAGCTGGTAGCCGTGCCATCGGCGGTGCGGGCCGATCTCGGCGCCCGCCGAGAAGCAGTCGGGGCAGAGCTCGATGTCGGCGCACTCGGTGCAGCGGAAGCGCAGCGGGCTCACCTCGGCCAGGCAGTACACGCAGTACTTCTTCCCCAGTTCCGCCATCTTACCCCGCCCGCCGACAGCCCGCGCGCACGCGCTGGCACGCCCCCCCGCCTGCCTTGCCAATGGCAGCGCGCCCGGCGGGCGGAGCCCTGAGACAGACAACCAATGGGAGAGGAGGGCTCGGCCCTCCTCTCGGCCTCCCTGCCAATGGGGACGGCACGCCTGGGCGCGGGGGCTATTAAAACGAATGAACGGCTATGATTGGCAGACAGGGACCCGGCTTCCTTTCCCGGGACCAATCGACAGGGCGACCCAGAGCAACCCCGCTGCTGACTGGTTGGTTCCGGCGGGGGGGGGCGGGGCGAGGCCGAGCCGGCGCCATGGGGATAGGGGAGGGGCCGCGGGGCCGAGTGCCGTTGCCCGGGCAACGGGGGAAGCGGGACCCGCGCGGCGGCGGGGCTGGAGGACGGGAGCGGGCAGGGCCCCTGGAGCCGCCTCAGCCGCGGGGGCCCGCGGGGCTGTGCCGAGGAGCGAAGGCGAACGGGCGGAAGGGGCCCCGGTACCCCCGGTGCCGGCTGCCGCCCGCGGCGCTCCGGCGGCCGCGGCAGGAGAGCGCCCGCTCGCCGCTACCGGAGGCCGGGCTGCCACGGGCGGAGCCGGGAGAAGCGGCTGGCCCGGGCCTGGGCCCAGTGTTCCGCCCCCTGACATCTACCCCTTGGGAATCAACCACCGCAAGCGGTGCGATGGCTTTCTCCCCTTGACGCTTTATTATCGTCACGACCGGCTTTGAAAAGGAGCACTTCGTTGCTGGTAAGGCAAAGATTAATGAAATAAAACTAGTCTATTCCTGCGCCTCTAGGCCCACAAGGAAAACATCAAGCATGAAATCCAAAACCTTGAAACCACCTTGAAAGCTGAGGAACAACTGGCAGAGAGGGTCAGCGCTTTGTGGACCTTGAGTACATGACAGGAAGAGAATCAGAAACTGGCAACCTCAGTGAGCAAACCCTGAGGAAGGTACAAACACAGCCCATGGGCTCAGCCACTTCAGGGGAAAAAAAAGTGGTTTGTGGGAGCTGAAAAATCAAGGCAGAAACACCAAGCTAACAGCCATTAAAACCACTTTGTCACAACAGAGAGACATTCTGACCGCAATGAAACGGGCTGGAGGTGCTCTGGAGAAACTATTGAAAGTGCAGGAGAAACGTGGGTTGCCTGGAAATGAGATACTGCTTGAGGACTGTGAGGAAAAGGTGGCTATGGTTGAGCTGCTGAGCTGGCAACTGGAAATACTGGAACATCCCCATGCTGGGCTGCTCCTTACTTGTAGGGGAATTCAGAAAACAAAAGCCAAGGAATCAAATTGCTCTTTTGTTGCTGAAGAGAAGCAAGCGTGGAGAAGAAACATGGGAGTTTTCCGTAATTCTGACATGCTGCTTTTTGGTGAGTTTTGGGGAAGACACTGCACAGGTACTCCTGAAAAAGCCTTTTCTAAGTGACGTCAGTATTATGCATTCAGTGATCACAGTAGCTACTCATTTTGAACGAAATGATACACATCCCAGTCTTAAAGCAACAAAAAAAGCCTCATTCAAAATTCCACACTTTAAAAAAAAATATTAGCATTCAGTCCTTTAAGACTATGGCAACACTGTGTAAACACAGCACTCGCCGTAACACTAACTCAGATCCTGATCCTGCCTCCCTCTGTATGGATTTCATAAGTTGGTGTTGGCTTCATAATAAAAAAGACATAAAGCAACACCAACATCAGTACCTTTTATCTTGAGCCTTGTTAGCAAAAGTGAGATCTTCTCCTGCTCGAGGAGTGGCTGTTCGCATAAGTCCAACACCCTCCTGGTACTCCATGGAACTGCTTTCATAAATAATAAATGTTGACCAACAGTCATCTCCCCTTCTTAAACATTACTGCCAGCAAAACTCTTGTGCTTCTTGTTGCTTTTGACTTAAGACATACAGACCTTCTCTAGCTTCTCCACCACTATTAAGCAATATATGTAGCCAGATAAAGCGTGGAGAAGCAGGGAAAGTACATCGTCGATGCTTTTCATTGCTACATGTTTGACATCTGGAGAAGGCAAGAACTTAAGATGCAAATGATGCTGATAGTATATTCCCTGAACTGAGTATGTCCACTGAAATAAATACTACAAAAACATTTGCTTAAACTTCACACACTGTCCTCAGCACTTCTTTTCTTAGGGCTGAGCTGTGCACTGCTACCCTAGCCTGCCAAAGCACCCTAGGAATGAAGATTAAGGATTCCTCCATTGTCCTCCTATAAATATAGGTGGCCATTCCACCAGGAAGCAGTAAAGACAAACGTCTTTATTTCCTCATATTGTCTGTTACCGTGCAGGAAAGTATTTCACTTCTCTTCAAACAGACTGGAATTAATATTGGGAAAACAGGTAAGGAAAAGTTTTGAACAATTTTATGCAACTCTTCTGATGTATATAACATAAAGCTCTATTGGCATCGAATTGGTATAGGCTTATATTAAACAATTCTGATTTTATGTTTTAATCCTGCAAATCAAACTGTAAAATCCTTCAGCAAAAGGAAGTGAGACACACATTTACAGGAGGAACTAGAGCCATGGCAGCCAAGTCTTTGACTGTGTTCCCTGTGTAGTCCTGTTGCACAGGTACTGTCTTCTCTCTCCTTCTTTCATCTTTTACTTGGTGCTTTAACCTCTTTGCAGTTAAGTAAGCAACAGGAAGCATTTCCACTTTAATCTTTGAAGTTATGCCTATGTAAGTATTAAAAAAAATACTGCCTTGTGCACAAAAATGCCTTGGGTTATTGCGGGTTTCATAATCACAAGGTTTCTTCTTTTAAAACAAAGAGAAGGTATTGGAGCATTTGAGTTCTGTGCATCTCACAAAGATACAATACATACGTTTTTCATGTTCTATTAGATCTCAGACTTACTTCATAGAAAGGCATATGAAATGGATGAAACCATGGGCACCCTGCCATAAGCACCAAATCTTCTAAATGTCACACGTAAAGTAACAGGTATTTTAACATGAGAACTTGGAAAGCATCACCAAAAAATCCTCCACCTGCAATACTCAAATGTCCCAGATCCTGATCTGGGACAGACTGAAACTGCTAAAGAAGCCTCTGAAGAAACAGAAAGGTACTTGAATTTTTGATGTCTGAATTCCACTGGCCACAGGTAAGATAACTTTACATGACTTTATTTAACAAAACCATATATTTACAGTTGAAAAATTTCCAGTTTGACACACATATCTAACTGAAACAAACCTGATTAACTACATAAAACCAATTTAAATATGATGTACAGGAGATGTATCAACAGTTCTCTACATGTCATTCCAGGTTTCAAATAATTCAAAAATACACTGTTAGAAGGTACCTTTTTGTAAAAAAGGAAATCCTTTACTCAGTGAAGTAATGTCAATGATTGACTGCTGACTGAAGTTGCAAAACGGCTTTATTATAAAGTGCAGGTCATACACAATTCCAAACCTGGTTGAAGATTTCTGGTTTCTCTGATCTGCTGCATGTACTTGCAGGTATTTGCAGACTCCTGATGTATTGCAGCATTTTTGTTTTCCCTCAAACCCATGAAGACAAGAAAGTTTGCTTGATGGGGACACTTACTCAGTGAAAGAAAATCTCATGCATCTTGTTACAGATACCCTCAAGCACCTGAACAATACAGTTGTCTTTTTTTTTTAATGCAATCCCTGAATTTATTACAGAATTCTTCCTTAATAGCTAATGAAGAGATTTGGTATGCTGCAAGAGACTTGAAAAGCTCAGTGGTAAGTCTATGCCCTCACTACTCATCTCTGATTTTATCAAAATTCAAGCGTTACCTTCAAATCAAGTTGCTGAGAAGTTGCAACAACAGCATCTTTAGGCAGGTGATTGCTTTTTCAAATGTATTTAGTTTGAAAACGAACTGTGCAAAGCTCCTTATTGCATTGCTTTTCTTCATTAAAGAACATACCTTATATACACACAGAAATCATTTAGAAAATATATACATCTTCTAAGAACAGAAAGACCAAATCACAAACCAAAAATAAGTACATTAGCAAGTAACAAACAGTGCACAAGTGTTGCAGCAGGCCTTTTTCCCCATAGCTATGCCCATTTCCACTGTTACATTCAACATCTTTTTGAGAAGAGGAAAAGGAGAACAGGCTGTCAATGACTGCAAAGATACCTAGGAGCTAAAGAATGCATTTTAACCAGACAAATGAGCCACACTTGTAGACTAGCTTTAAGAGGAAATATAAATCTAGTTGCAATGAAGACTCAAATCACAAAGCCAGTTACAGTACCACCTAAAAATGCAGACTGAGGAAAAAGTTGTGTCTGTGTTGAGGAAACCATTTACAAGCATAGTGCAAGTGGTTTTGGGTGGTAGGCCTCTCATATCCTTCATGGAAAGGCATATTTGTTGTAGTAATAGAAAAAGTAACATTAAAAAACACTTACTGACCGTCCAGCTTTCTTATTGCACTTCGAAGCAATGTAGCATACAAGTACTGGTCACTGAAGGACCAAAGCTATACAAATGCTGGGAGAATTAATGTGTGTTTCACAGCAACATCTTAATGTCTATTTTTAGTAAGTGATGACCTAAGAGAAGTCTTATGGAGGAATTAAGATGGCCAACAAAAACTCACATCCATTACGCCAGCTACACAAAGGGGACAGGAAAAGAGGCCAGTGAGGTATCAGACTGTCAAGCTGCATTTGCATGACATGTTGTCCAAAGTGATTATGAGTCCTCACTTACCAGGGAATCTTGCTTTCCCTCTTTTTCATATTACTATCAGGCTATCCCTCACAGAAACAATGTTTATATTGAAGGACAGTAGTTTTGTTATATCCCACAGTCCTTTTACATGACGAGTTGAGCAGTGTGCAACTATTATTCTGTTTTCATTCACACAATGTCAAAATATCAGCGTAAAACAGACTGAAGAGCATTGGGAAACTGCTGACCATACAGCTAGAGGATTTAGTAACACCTGTTTACAGTTAACACAAATATTGCTCCAGTTAAGTTTCCCTTTTCAATTATCGTCATTAATTATAAAACAGACTTTTCACTATACAATAAACATTCTTGTAAATCAGAGGCACTCATGATTTACAGTCCGACATCCACATGAATGCAGAGGGGAGCTAAGCTGTATAACAATAATGCAGTTTGCTGCCTCTGTAACTTCCCATGTCTGAGAGGCTGTATAAAATGCCAGGAAGTGACAGCTTGTACCTATCCTGATGGTATTTGTCTGGCACATTCCCCAATAAACGTCTGTCACTTGTCACTACATACATAACTCCACATAACTCTTTCTCACTGTGGCGGTAGCAGCAGCTTCAGGAGATCCTACAGAGCCTTTTCTTTGCAGCAGCAAAGCTGGCTTACACAACTTCTCCCTTAAACCATTCCTCCTCTGTTTTGCCAGTGAGCAGAGCTGGGTTTAGGTAAGCATGAAACTTACTTTTAACCATTTCCCAGTTCATCTGCTCAGCCCACTGTTTTATCAGCATGACTGGAGAGACGGCACAGGAGTAAGTATCTGGTAAGCAAGAACACCCCGAAACAGCACTGCCCCAGAAGAGAGACACGTGGAGACATACACTTAGTAGTACGACTGGGAAATGATGCCAGCTTAAAAGCCCCACAGTGAGTCTGGAATCTAGTCTGATTAATGGCTATGCATCCAGACTGGAAACACGTACTTCTGAGACATCTTGAAGAATAATTGGCTTTGCACTGCTAGCGTGACTTCTCTTCCAAGTTTACTTTCTACTTAACGTTTTCTTACTAAAGAATGGAATGTAGTTCTACATCTACGTGATTTCTTTGGTAAATGGGACCCACAGCCTATAAAACAAGAAGCATTTCTAAACAAATGGTCCTTACATCATTTAACTATAAATTCCAGCACCAGTTATTTAAAATCCAGAGCCAGCTACTGTTACAGGTATGGGAGATACAGAAATATACCCTGCCCAAGAATGAAATTGCGGAATAGCATTCAAAGCAACCAGCATTGCTGAATGCCCAGTCTTTTAAAACATCAAAGAAAAAAATAATCATAAAATGGTATTGTTTAAGCTTCGCTGCCCTCACCAGAACATCAGAATGTATAGCGCTGTCCACAGCAAATGCTCATTCCACTAGAAGTTTAAGGCTAATCCTAGGTTTAATTTGTAAGGTTTTCAACCCTCGATTTCCTTCCCGCCCCCCCCCCCCCCCCCCCCCCCCCCCTTGTTTCCTCTCTTCTCTTTAAGGCTATTCTACTACTAAACAAAACGCTGAAATAACACTTCACGCTGCAGGCTCATGTATGTCAGACAGTACTCAATACTTCTGCCGCTGTAGCTCCTTTCACCGTAGACAGCCACTTTTTTAACGTTTGAGTGAGGGACTTCCTCTCTCCATTTCCCGGTTATCTTTCTGCAGAGCAGCCAGGATCTAGAATGAGAGAGAGCAAAATATTAGAATTTAAAAGGGACTCAATAAATCATTGTCTGAAGAGTTTCCAATTTAATTATCTCTTAGCAATACTATTCTAACTATTAAATGTAATCGAATTTGGAGAACCTCTCCACTGATGGAGACCTCTCCTGTAAGTCCTTGTGGCACAGCAGATACAAATGGATTTTACAAGGGTTTAAACTCAATTTCTCCCCAGCGCACACTTTTGAAGCCTGGAGATGAGATTCTTGCCCAGATTACACAAGTCTAGCACAAGGATGCTGCCTGGGGGGAAGTTATACTTCTCAAGGTAAATGGAATATCTAAAAACCGCTCAAGCCATCAGCCAGAGCCATACAGCATTACCTGAGAGTCTGGGACAGAACTACCTTCGTGCTGCCTGATGCTTGTCTAGAGTGCATCAGCATCTCCAGATCTGCTCCCATCTCTTTTGGAAGCAGAACGTCCACATTCACACTGAAAATATCTATTTCCCAGTATCTGACGCACAATTTTGTTTTGTTAGTCCTTGTGTAGAGGGCACAGTAAGAGCCAGTTTTTCATGCTGCTTAACACACTCCCTGCCTTAGAGCTAGTCTCTGCTGAGGAAGTCCATCAGC
Organism: Lathamus discolor; assembly: GCF_037157495.1. Classification (NCBI taxonomy): domain Eukaryota; kingdom Metazoa; phylum Chordata; class Aves; order Psittaciformes; family Psittacidae; genus Lathamus; species Lathamus discolor. The sequence continues at coordinate 153,351,312 of NC_088884.1, read as the reverse complement.
ATCCTCAAGAATCAGCCTGGAACTTAATGTGCTGAGGGACACTTCATCTCAAAGACTTGCCGTTATGAGTTAAGGAACCTTCTTTTCTCCCTCTGACTGACTTCAAACCAACCTGTGCACAATCAGAGTTAACAGCAGGTGGGGCTCAATTGCTCCCATGGCAATCACACCCCTCACCTACACTTCAGTGCAAAAGCCCCCATAGCTGTTACAGCAAGAGTTCAACATGGGTCTGACCAGAGCTACAGCTGGCTGACTGCTCAGCAGTTTCTAGAATTGGAGAGATTTCAGTGAGGTCCTCTTCACTGAGATGCAGGGTAAATCAGCAGCTACTCAATCAAATAGGCTTATGAATTTCAAGTGCCATACTAACAATGTCCTTGGTGAAAAAGAGTTAACCGTTTTTAAGGAGCACAAGAATGACAGCAAAATACTTATCCAGAGAAACAGAACATACACAGACCTTAAGCCAATTAACAGAGCTCAGATTCTCTACTTACTTGGAAAACCTTATGGAGCCAAGATGTGAAGCACACAGATTACAGAAATGCTAAGCCAACAGTGTAGTCTGTTTTACCATCTCTACCCCTCTGCTGTTGTTGACAAAGCAGTAGGTGTAGCAACATCCACACCTATTTCATGCTAAGGCTGTATTGGCACAAGGCCCTGGAGTTCTTGGTAGGTAATTCCAGAATAAAAACAGCTTGTAGGTTTCCTACCAATACCCCGAGTCATTGTCACTAAAAGAGTGGTGTCCATGATTTACTAGGACTCCTTGCAGTCTTTAGTTTCCTGATCGCATTGTCAGGGACCAAGGGAAAATGGAGCGAGATGGAAAACACACACCAGCCCATCTGATGAAGGAAGCAGGACTGTGAAAACCAGCTTCATAAGCAGCCCACATTTTAGATGAGATCCTACACACATCATCTCTAGACAGCACCAGCTCAGAATGTGACCCGCAGGATAACAGGACTGTAATTACCATGCTACAGGAAGGTGAAAGGTTTTCTAAGTGGGTGTGCTGAGTGCCAAGTACACCTACTGCTGAGATGTGCAGCTAAATTTGACTTCTGAGTTCTACAGTCAAATATACTCGTACAAAGAAATAATACCTCAAACTCTGCTGCTTGCTTATGCAGCTTACGCAGTATAGGTACTGTACCCAGATGAGATGATGCTAAAGATCAGAATACAAAGCCTACTTTTCTAAGCTCAAAAGTATTCTGCATCCTCTGAGAACTAGTGGGCCTGGTCAGTCAGTTCACCCAAGAGTTTATCTTGGAAGTGGTGCATTCATCGCTCTTGGTATCAATTCTGCCAATTTGAAAAGGCACTTCTCTACAGAAAATGCATCTGACTTCTACAGCAATAGTCACAGTCAGAAAATTATCTAGCTAGGAGGCATCTAAGTAATAGAAAACAAAATCCCATACCCTCTGTCTTGCTAACTTTCCTAGGTCAGATCCACTTGTGGTACCTTAGCAACCGAGCAGTCCCAGTAAGTGCATGACATGAGCAAGCTTATAGCTCCTGCACACGTCTAGCTTGGAAAATGATGGCAGGCTAGAGAGCAAGCAGGCTTTCCTGATGGGAATTTACTCAGCAATGGAACTTCCTGGTCAAGAGAGCCAGCTGGTGCAGAAGTCAAGCTAGGCAAGAGGTCAGCCAACACCAACCCTACACCACGCTAACTCTATGGGAGATCTGTTTGCACCACGGTTCAGCAACATTTTTAATTCGGTTTGCCACAACAAGCAAAAAGCATCTGGAAAATACCAGGACTGTCAGAATGAAGCTGGTGAGGAAGACTGCTTGGGGTGCGGTTACTTTGAAGTCCTTCTCCTGTTGTGATCATCACCACTAAACCATCATGTGTCACATACGGAAAACAACTGGCTAAGAAAGTCTGTTACTTGGCAGAACAGAATCTCTCCTTCTCTGCAAGGGAAAGCAGTAACAGGCTGAGAAGGTATTTGGTATGTGATCCACATTCACACAACACGTCCAAAGAAAGTAAAATCGTCTGAAAAGAAACAAGCCTGGGAGGTTACTTCTGGAGGCATTACTGCTGAAAAATAGAAACAAAGCTGGATCTGTACTAGCAACTAACCAGCAAGACCAAAAGGGAAATGCAAACAAAGTTGTGAGGAAAGCTGTGTCAGAGAGGAAATGCTGGCAGTGTGCTGCTCTTAGCTGGGCAGTGCAGGTTGTGTTTCCCCTTATGTACAAGGCAAGGTTCAGAGGCTACAATCTACTCCTGCTATGAAGGTTAGAAGTTCTCATCTCGAACAGCAAGCAGGCAGTCCCCAGCATCTAGAGGCACACTGTCATTCCAAGGAAGAACCACACGCTCCCATTTGCAGCTGAACTGCCGTAACAACTGTGTTTAACATCACCTTAGTTTCACTGAAAAAACGAATCCAGATAAAATGGGCAGAGCTCTACTACAGCAGGACTCATGAAGCAGGCTTACTGCTTCCAAGAAACTGAAAAAGAAAAAAGTATAGCAAAAAAAGAAGTTTCCACTCCAAACGCTCTGGAGTACATTTGACCTGACCCTCCACCATGAATGGCTGTTACAACTACTTAACAATTTCCATGTTCAGATGACACCCTTCCATCTTTTCTCTTTAAACAGGAATTCAGTTGAAATTACAGTGATGAGACAATGTCTGAAATAAAGGCATCTGTGCTAAATTCCAGTAAAGAAGTCAGAGATGCAATCACTTCTGTGCAGCCCCAAATTAGGCAAAACAGATCCTTAAGAACATCAAGATGATGACTGTATGATAATGTGTTCTGACAAATTGTCATCTTCTCCCAATGAGCAAATTTCTGCTTTTAAATATCAACTTGTAATTTTGCCAGCAGCCTTTGTAATTAATGAATTTTAAAAGCTGTTTGATAATGTATTTCATCAACTCCACTCAACAGTTCAATCTTGAATGTTGACTGAGCTCCCCCTTTCCAGAGGAGAGTAAGCTCAGGGAATCCACTCACCTGAATGCACACTAAAAGCATGAAGTGAGCTACACAGTCCTACCTACCTATAAAATTAAGTGCTAGCTCTGCTAAAGCATTCCTCCCAACCCTATTTTCCTGAGTACAGTACAATTATCCGTTACCAAAGATTAACATCCCCTTTATACCTGAGCCCACTTTTTGTTTCTACTTTGCATCTGAATGGCAGCAATAGATGTGAAGAATTCTTCTGAAGGCAAGTCCTCTGGTAGCTTTGTTAAAAACTGGGCTATATGAATGAAGTCCATTTTGGTCAAAATATCTTCAAAAAGTTTCAATATTCCCAGTGCTGTACGGAATAAGAACTCTTCTCCGTCACGGCAGAACACATCCCAGACACGACAGGCCAGGTCTAGTGGCAAAGATTTGCTGTACAATGTGAATATCCTGAAAAAAAGAACAAAATTTTCAGTGCTGCCGGATAAGAAGAATATCTTGGACACTCACCATCACTCTGAGGCTTCTCAAATATTTATAACTGAATATTCCTTTTCTCGTCATTCCAAAATTACTTCTATTAGTTGCAGCATACCAATATATGAAACAATACAACAGCCATTAAGGCTTCTTGCTGTCAGTCTGAGTCTCCAAGTTCAATTCTCTTGGATCACACCAGAAGAAACAATCATTATGCATGGGTTTATGATGGACATGCACAGGCCACAGGCATTATCTAATTATGCCTTCAGAGTTGAGGATTGATGCAGTTTCAGCTGTGAGAAAACAAAAAGCTGAACCTAAAGACATACTGCAAAGGGAAATTTGTGCATCAGATGAAGGAGATGTGTAAATATAACTCCTGTTCCAGGCTTGCTTGACTGGCAAAACAATGATTGCATGAGTTTTGGAGGAAAGATCAGTGTAAACTCTAGTGAGTTGAGAGAAACAGGCACAACATCCAGAGAAAATGTGTAGACAGCTGTGACAAGATGCTGGCTCAATGTGCTTCAATGGATGTGATCCCCAAAGAGAAAAGGTAGCAGCAGAAGCAAGAACCTTCTCCCTGTTGCTAAAACTGTATTTCCATTAACTGCCAAGAGCACGTGCCTTCCTTCATCAAAATACTGGCAGCTTTGCAGCCAAGAACCCAAAGATGCTCTCCATTCCCCCCTCTCACCAACATTTCACTACAGGCACAGCAGTTTTTTTGCCACCAACAATGTCATTACAGGATGTGAAGAGAATTAAGTTATAATATATAAGGGAAAGGAGTTACATTGGGGTTTAGAGAGAACCTTTCTCCACAGAGGCACTGCATAGATCTCCATAAGCTGCAAACCATTCTTTCTCCGGCAGAGGTCAGCAAAGCCTCAAACTGAAACAAAACCTTTCCACGTTTTAACACAAAATTCATTGTCAACTATGCCGAATTGAACAGTAGCTCTCTCGTGTTTAAGACTCCCTCCTAGGATCCCCGGTTTCTTATTTAGGAAATTCGGGTTTACATTAAATAATACAATGGAACAGATTACACACACACAAACACACACTTGTATATATGTAAGTATCAAACATGAATGAATGTATTTTTACAGCAAATTCTAATAATCAAAGGTTTTCTGCAGTTTCAGCTTTTTACTAGATGAGGTTATTCGAATGATGGGTTATCAAGGCTTCCCTGTCAATCAGGACACTTCAGGAAAATGTGAAAATGTATTCATTTTACAAGTACCAAGATGGAACCAAATCATTCACACAAATTCAGGTACAAGTAAAACTGCAGGTTCAGGATCCTCAGGGTTTTACCTTTTTTCTATTGTTACATCTTCCTGCAATGCACTCTGTAAGAAGTGGAAATTGTTTAAATTCTGTTCTCCAAAAAGCTAAATTAGAAGTATAAAAATAAGTAAAGCAGAGGTGGAGCCTGGGATGGAAAAACCCCACTATTGTTCATATGTGTATTATACATGGATGTATACGAACAGCATAAAACAAGGCCTTTCTTTGGGCTACTGATTCATCACATGTTGGACACTTCACCTACTCTTTCAACATTTCTGTACAGTCACACACCATGTAAAACACATCTTGCTACAGAATACCCACACTGCAGAACTCAGTCTTTTTGTCTATACACACACACATGCACAGGAAGCAGCAACAGCTTTTCCATTTAAAAAGAACAGTGTAATAGGAAGCAATTCAACTGAGTCCTTTCCTGATCACCACATAGCAGGCAAACCCTCAGCCAGGAATGAGTCCTGGTATAGATAAGTAACAATGGCTGCTTTTTTTGGGTCTGGTTTTACTCACAAAAACTATTATTCTGCATTATTCCAAACCTAAATAGCCCATGTGTATTACATCTGCAACTGTGCAGAAAATTAACTGTCAGAAGAAATAGTCAGAACTATTTATTAGAACACTACTTACTGTAAGAAAAGATTTACTCATCAAAAAAGCTGCCACATCAAATAAGGCTGTTGACATTGATCTCTTCACAATTTGGAAGGAAGTGCAATTTGCAGGAAATTTGCAAGGCAATTCATTTCCATTAATACCAGCATGGAAATGCATCAAGCCCCGAGAATGGAGACTGGGCCCCCTAGAATAAGCACTGAAACAACAGTAGGAATCATTACAGCAAAGAACAGATACAGCATTTGCTCCCTTCCAGCATTTCCTATTGAAAGACATTTTCTATTAGACATCTGAGCTACTGATGTGAAACCCAGCTGAGATTTATTATAGCAATAAAGCAGCTGCTGGACTAACACAGCTACAGCAGCTCTCAGCAGCCCAAGTACACTACTCACACGTGATCTGCTCACACTGTACTGTGGGATGATTTTCTGTCTGCAGCTCTCTTACAACTCACTGTGAGTCCCAGGTGCAGACAGCACAGCTAATCACAGAGATGTCCACTGCCAGAGTAATGAAAATGCAGGCTACTGGCTGCTCTCTGTTTGGAAGAGGGAAAAAATAAATGAAGTGCCAGATGCTCCTGTTCCTCCCAGCCCCGCTTATGATGGAAGTGTACTTTGAGGTAGATGCATGAAATCCTGGCTGGTTTGCTACTCACAGGGAAAGTGTATGATCATAATGTTACAAGAAAGCAAAGCA